>NC_056747.1:98455319-98828980 GCF_019279795.1 Protopterus annectens
GTGTGTGTGTGTGTGTATATATATATATATATATATATATATATATATATGGTTCCACTTCATATCATCGAATTATCATTTCATTGAATTGCAAACCATCGAGACCAATTAGTCGAAAACCCATTTCATCGAATCCCAAATCATTGAAAACTATGAAGCAACTACAAATAACATCCCAGACACTTTGTACTATGTGTATGCAGGGGGGCAAGCCCCTGCACCCCTATGGGGGCTCCGCCCCCACCCCCCCGTAATTAAATATACCAACTCCAAGGTTGCACTACAGTGGGGGAAAAAGGTAATTCAGGGGGGTGCAGGGGGGCTTGCCCCCCTGCATAAACGTAGTAAAAACATTGTGGAATGTTATTTGTAGTTGCTTCATAGTTTTCAATGATTTGAGATTCGATGAAATGAGTTTTCGATGAAATGGGTTTTCGACGAATTGGTCTCGATGGTTTGCAATTCAATGAAATGATAATTCGATGATATGAAGTGGAACCATATATATATATATATATATATATATATATATATATATATATATATATATATATATATATAAAATGGTTATGTAGTATTATTTCCTCCCAAATATAGTCATCTTGTAGGTAGTGCTGATCATTTAGATAAACCAACATTCCTTTTTATAAATTGATGCAAAATGAATGTAGGTTTTCATGCCATTTCAATGAATGTGAGTTTCAAGGGCAGAGAAGTTTACTGCTCATTCTAAATCTGTGTTCATTGTGAGACTGTATTGTTTGCTTAGCAAATTGCTATCACTGTTTGTGCTATTTTATTTCAGTAGCTGTAATCATTGTAGAAGTAAATAAGAAAACAGTATGCATGCTGAGAGGTGCTTTCCCATCAGCTAATGTCACTGTGATGTCACAAAATGGGCGGAGCATGGATGGGAGAGGGGGTGGGAATGGGTGGAGTTATGGGTGATGTGAGGGACGTGACCTTAGTCCAGTTTTCGCCACAAAGAAAGCTGGCAACCCTACTATTACCTAATTTGCTGTCTTAGATGAAATGAAATAAAATAGTTTTCAGTAACAAATGGCTGAATAAAGCATGTTTAAAAGGACAGATCTCTTATTTTGGGTAGATGTTATCAGTAATTAACAGGAAGAAACTGGAGGCTGCTGTCTTAGAGAGGAGATCATGTTTACTGAGAGAATTTTGGGCCTGCAGGCAGCAGGGTCTGAGAATCTGTGTCCTGCACTTAGGAAGAATGTGTTATAGGCACTAAAATATCTTTTTACTTGCATTATATTCTGGGTGACAGCTAGTTTGTTGCAGCTTCTTTGTTAAATATCATTTGTGCTAGTACATACTTGTGCTAGTACATACTGTCTTGTAGACTAGATGAATTTAAAGAAATTCCTTTTTTGCAAAGATGCAGCTTTTTTAAGCAACTACAAAACAGCTACACTCTTGTTAAGTTCACAGTATCATGATTCAACCTATATTTAAAGTTTAAACATTTAAAGTATTTATGATGACTTGTCTTCAAGGAATGCCTATATCTAGTATTGTTTGCAATTGCTGCATTTTAAAAAAAGATTACCAGTAAGTATGCAAAACACATTAGAAGGGCGAGCCAAAAAAAACCCATACTACTTTGTAAACTTAAGGACCAGACTGTTGTCTAATAATTATAGCATTGGAGAGGTTATGGATGATGATGTAAACAACAAGAGTTAAGTTGTTAAAAAATGTTTATGAATTTGTTAACATTTAGAAAAAGGGCTTCAAAAGTAGAGCCCCATTTGGGTCCACTTTATTTGGACCCAAGGTCAAAGACTAACTAACCAGGAACCAGCAGGATAGCAAAACCTTGTCTGTTGTGAGAATCTATTTTTCCACTCCACAAAGGTTCTTTTCATTTGACCAGAAGTTTTGCTCAGGAAACTTCTGTTGTCAAGACCCCCCTGGGCAGAAGGGGGTTGACTTTAATGGACTCTGGCCTAGGAGCAGAATCAGACTATAGAACCAAAATGTTAGAGGTCCTTTCATCTAGCAGCAATCAGGGGATTGCTACATTTTTCACTCACAAGCTTGGAAGGCCATCACCACAACTTTTTGGGTGTTAAGAGTAATAACCAGAGACTCTACTATTCCCTTCATATCCCTTCCAAAGACATTGCAAAAGGCCCTTCCAGACATTTCACCCCCAACAAAGACAGCACACAACATAAGGAAATGGCTAGGAAATGAGTGATCCAAGAGGCCCCATCATTAGCAAAGGATCTGGAGCCTACCTACAGATGCCATTTCACACGGTCACTGTGCAGTCCATATCGATTTTTCTGAGGTTTGTGACTGGATGCATTTTGTGGACCTAAAGGACACCTACTATTACATCAAGATAGCCAGGCAATACAGAAGGTTCCTAAGCTTCTGGATGTGAACCAGTCACTATTAGTTCAGAGCACTTTTCTCACCACAGCCCCCCTGGGTGTTCACCAAGTGCATGGTAGTAGTAGCAATCCAGCTCAGGCTGCAGGGATTGCAGGTTTTCTCATATTTGAATGATTAGCTCATCATGGTCTTGACAAGGGATTCATTATTTAATGCAAATGATTCTCTGCTCTACTTGTGTGCTTCCTTAGAGATTACTGTGAATTTGAAACAAATCCAAACTGGAGTTAGCTCCAACTCTGGAGTTCATAGGTTGCTATCAGGATGCTAGGAGACAAGTAGGCAGGCTTTTTCCAACCAGACTGTTCTCTCTGCAACTTCACACCTTTTAAGTATTGCATCATCACCCCCCCCCCCCCCCCCAGCCTACTTTATTCTTTCTTTTAAGGTCTATGGCAGCTATTATCACTTTAGTACTACACACCAGATTAGGTTTTCCACTTTTATATTGTCCCATTTCCTGACACAAGCCACACACCTTACATATATGAACCACACTTCTTTTGCATTGGTCCCGCCTCTTTTACAAAGCACACCCACTATAATGCAGCCTGTGTCCAGACACTGAAGTCATCTTTTAAATGAAAAAATAAAATACGATATAGTGGAAATGTATGTTGCATTTAAAACATAATGCAATAAAAAATGTTCATGCAAAAAAAAATATACACACTACTGTAAACTGCTAAACTCTTCAAATAGAAAAATGTGACAACTACCAAAAGTCAAGGCACATTATAAATATATAAATAATCTCAATACAACAAGTTTACATATGCTATCACCAAAAAGGTTAGAATGTTTTCAGTCATATACCTTGGGTATTTTGTCAGTGAATTGCATCAACACTGTATTCAAAGATATTTTCAAATGATGCCCACACTTTCAACCTACACTACTATGTAGTATTGTGACTTATGAATTTATGTGTATAGATATGTAAACACACACACAGTTGTGTAAGCTTGCACAAAAACTGGTTTAAGAGCTCAGACCACTGATAAAAATGGACCAATTAGGCAGTGGAGCAACCGCACAATCAGCAGTACATACATGTCCCAGATACTAGATGATATGTGTAAGTACAGGATAACATAGCTTCCTATGTACCGCAAAAGTTCTAAACAAAATATCTCTCCTTTCATTGATGGAAAATAGTTGTTGGTTCACACAGTAGAGCAATTCTTTTTTTTCATCAATGAAATACAACAAGCAATTAACTGCACAAGTAAGCTAGAAGGAGGAGCAAAAGAAACATTTTTTTTCTGACCACAAGCAGTACCTGTATCACTACTGCCCATAATTCTGACTTCACAGAACCATTAATATGTTGAATGAAAAGGAAAAAGTAACTGCACAGATAAGGTGTGAGCAGCAGCAGTGCAAAGTTTGTCCTTAAGCAGTACAAGTAACACCAATAAATATAGAAATATTCACCTTAAGCACAAAATAAATTGTATTCGGTACAAGTAACAAAGCAGTGACACTCAAACTAAATGTTCAGACATAATATGCAAACAGCAGCAGTACACAGAAATATTTTGACCTCAAGTCCAAGAACCAGCAGTGCTCAAATGAAATATTTGAAATTAAAAGAAAATCACTGTATTTATATTACAAGACAAAAAGGGAAATTACTCACAGCAGCAGGTCACCACCTCACCTTTATGAATTTTGCTAAGTATATCTTCCATCACTCATAACACTTAATTTCTGAATATTATAAAGCACAGACGCGGTCTTCAAAATCACAACAAAGTAAGAAAATAGGAACACTTTCTATGGGATCCTTTGCCTATATACCTCTCAGCTGTCCCTCATTTTCAAGGACAGAGAGGTGTTTCATGGTCAAATGGGGCCAAGAGTAATGAAACAACCCCTCAACCACTCTAGTGCCCCATTATTTTGCTACCTCTCCCCATTTACTATAAACACTGCTCAAACCAGTCAGTGTGCATAACTTTTTCTTTACATCTACAGTGATTACAGATATATGGATTTAATGTAAAACTTTTATATCACATGTTGCAACACAATCAGATAGCCATTTGCTAAACAAAACTACAATCTTACAATGAAAACAGACTTAGAATGGACAACAATAAACTACTCGGCCATTGAAATTCACATTCATTGAAACTGTATTGAAACCCACATTCATCAAAAATGCATCTGGTCACTGGTGGATTAAATGTACCTGTGGGCCGTATTCCAACCATATGCCCCCTACACACATTTTTAGGACCAAAAACACAAATACATGTGTTTTTTAATTCACTTTCCTGATTGTATTAAATTCTATTCTTTATTTAATACAGCATTGTGAAGGCTGCCAGCCTAGCCAGATAGAATTATCTGCAAAATTCTGTCATTTATAAATATGAATGTAAACTACAGGCTTGGTGTCTTAAATGTAAAGAAACAGTGTTACATGTGGAACTGGAAAAATGTAACAACAGTGCACTCTACTGACCAAAGTAAAGCATGCGGTGACCCTTTGTGTTGTTTTAACCAAGAGTTACATTGCTAGATTTAAGCATGCAAATGTATTTTTATTGCTCTGTTTCCTGACCAGCTGCAAGATAAAAGGAGATGTTAAGAATGCAAATGTAGTTCTGTTAGCCTGGGAACCCAGGGAAGTATGAAGAATGATATAATGTGTAGTCTGGGAACCCCAGGAAAGTGTGAAGAATGATGTAATGTGAATCAGAAGTGCAATTTCAATTTAAACAGAGAGAACCAGAGATTATTAAGCAATTTGGTCTTGACCATCCAACTCATCAGCACTCTGCCTGTTTTCATATGCAAGTTGTCTTAGACTTGTGTTTTCTTTTAGAACTAGCTAGGAACTAGAAAGATTAGACTAAGTGTTTTTTTGTGATGTCAGAACTGTCCTACTGAATTATAAGTATTTCTCTGTGATCACTGAACTCTTGACTAGCACCATGTAGTGAAAATTATTGTCTTGTGTTTTTAATTATTCATTATTAAATATTTTTAAACTCTTTTAACTGTGACAGTTTTGTGTAGAGATAATTTAAGCTCTAGAGTACATTGCATATATTTATAGTGATTACTGTACCAAGTCACTCTAATAAGCCTTGACGATTTAGTTATACTACCAATTGGATAATAATATTGCACAGTAATAATTGGACACCCTTTTAAGGGCCTGTGAGTAGCTGATAAATATTAGCTGGGTGGTGGCAGGCAGTACTACTGTATAGTCTGGGTAATAGGGGCACAGCTGGAGAACCTGTGCCAGCCTTTCCCAGGAGTGTTTATGTGGTTGTATAAACTCTTCTCAAAGTGTGTGTGTGTCAGCTACTTGGGCAGGGACAAAAAGCACTGATTGGACAGAGAGGGTGCTGGAGGTTTTAGCTTGCCCAGCTAGGCTGCGATCTGGACCTTATAACTGTGCCAGTGGGGAGTCTTATTGGGGACCTGGAGAGCAAGGGAACAACCAGCCTCGGACTGACTGTGATCCCTGTGTGCTCCTAAGGGAAATTGCACTTTACTGTGTGTATTTGTTATCCTTTCCTCCTACTTGAGATGCCCCTCACTGGTGTTAGTGGTGATGATTGAGGCTCTTTGATTGCTGGGCCAGGGCACAGGCATCACATATTAATTGGGTGGCAGTGGTGGGATATCCACACCACATATTGTTTGGCAGCGGTGGGATACCCACACCACATATTAATTGGTTGGCAAATACTAATTGGCTTGTAGTGGTATGGGTAGAGTGAATTCCTGTAGTTTGTGTACAGTGAGTTTTGAAGGTGTTTTGTACTCTAAATCAGCTATGCAGTGAATACACAGAGTTCAGATCACAAATGTTTTATTTCTTTTGTTAGCTTAGTCAGGGTGAGCAGGCAGCATGTCAGCAGAGGAGTATAAAAAGCTGACAAGGAGCCAGCTGGCGGAGATGTACCAGGCCAGAGGACTGGTGCATGCAAACCTGACTAAGGCAGACCTGATTGCAGCCTTGGTTACAGCTACATCAGAAAACATCAACCAGGAGGACAATCGGACTGGCAGTAGAGATATAATACCCTCGGAAAATGGACAGCTCAACCTTTCTGCAGAGGACTTAAAAATCCATCTGGAGGTAGAGAGACTTGAGTTGAAGGCCAGGTGTTTGGAGATAGAAGCTGAGGAAAAGGAGACACAGTGAAAGCATGAGAGAGAAATGGTGACTCTTCACCAGAGTCACGGAGGTAATGGGGAAGGGAGTAACTGGATCCCAGAAGCACAACAGGTCAGTAAATTTCTTCTGCAGTTTAAAGAAGGGGATAATTTTGATAGTTTCATTTCATATGTTTGAGAGGGTATGCAAACAGTATAGTGCTGACCAAAGGCTCTGGGTACGGTTTCTGACCCCCTTACTCCATGATAAAGCTGTAACTGTATTGTCTAAAATGTCTGACATTGCATGTTTTGATTATACTTTTGTAAAAAATTGTCTGTTAGAGTTTTTTAAGCTAACAATTGAACTGTATAGAAAAAAGTTTCGTGAGCATAGATGCAAGGCAGATGAAAGTGTGTGTGAATATGTTGCTGAACTGAGCACTTATTTCCATAGGTGGGTGAGTGGATGTCAGGTCACCACTTTTGAAGGGCTAGCAAACCTTTTGGTGAGGGAACAAGCCCTTAACACTTTGCCTGAGGACATGAGGATCTGGTTAGCTGATAGACAACAGCCCTGCACAGGAAGGGGACCCCCGGTACTGCTCATGGGTCTAAAGGAACCCATGGTGGGCAGCACAGACTGTCCCAACAGAATCTGCCAGTAACAGGGGAAGCCACTATTCCAGGTACACATTCAGGAGCTAGGGTTAAATATTTTGAATGCAACCAATGGGGCCATGTGGCATACAGGTGTCCATGGAGGCAAGGCGGGGAACAAAAGGTGAGGGAGCCAGTAAGTGCTCAGCAGCCATATTTCATAGACTCCATCACATCTCTCAATGTAACCCACTAGCTAGAAAAAATAAGAACCTAATTTTTAAACTTCTGCAACTCATCCTAAAAGTTCAGGTCCACTCCCTGTTAGATGGTGATATACACCCTAACCCAGGTCCTACCACTATCACAGCTACACAGCCTGATGCACCAACAAATTCAATCACACAGACACTTACCAAGCCCCCCAACTCTCTCCTGGTAGCTCATCTTAATATTCGTAGCATCAATAACAAAATAGCTCATCTGCATGCCCTTATTGATGTTTATTCCTTTGACATCCTCTGTCTGTCTGAAACATGGCTTAATCCATCAATACAAGACAGTGCAGTTCTACCCCCTGGCTATAATATCATAAGACGTGACCGTAACACTAAAAAAGGAGGAGGCATAGCCATACTTTATAAGAATGGATTACAAGTTACCTTGTTAGACTCCAAACCTCCACTTTGCAACAATGCAGAAATTCTTCTAACTAAGATTCAGCTTAACAAAAGCAAAGCCATATATCTGTCATGCGTCTATCTTCCCCCAGGCAATAACATCAACACATTAGAGGCTATCCTCAGCTGGCTGTCAAGTAACTACCCCCAAGAAACCATTATACTTGGAGATTTTAACATTAACTGGAACTCCTGTATATCTGAGCAGCCTTCTACTCATATCAACTAATATGGTTTTACCCAAACTATAACATCCCCAACCCGCACCAATAAAACTAACAACAAAACTAGTACCCTTGACTGGATACTCACTAATACCCCCCAACTAAACTATAAAACAGGCACCCTCCCTAAGAACATAAGTGATCACTTGCTTACCTATTTAATCAGAACAAAAACTGCCATCCTAAACTCTACCATCTGTAGAACTATTCGCACTACCAAAAATGTTAACCCTGCTCACTTTCAAGCTGAACTAGTCACCTGTGACTGGTCACCCCTGAAATACCACCCAATAGATAATGCTGTGAAATACTTTAACTCTAAATTTCTAACCATTTTAGACAGCCATGCCCCATTACGCAAAGTTAGAATTAGAACCAAACCGGCACCATGGCTCACCAAAACGACCAAACAAAAAATCCTCCAAAGAAATAAACAATGGGCCAAATGGCGCTCAACAAAAAGCTCCTCAGACCACCTGCAATTCAGACAGCTAAGAAATGAAACAAAAAAAGCCATATTAGCCGATAAAAGAAACTACTACTACCAACTACAACAAACCAACCAAAATAATCCCCATAAATTCTGGCGAGGTATCAATACCCTCCTACACCCTGGATGCTCAAGTACTCCCTCTCCCTCTGGCTCTGATCACAACAATCCTATCCAAATAGCTGACTCATTTAATACTTTTTTCACTGAAACCATACAATCCCTAGCCAACCAGCTATCCCCTAGCACCCCAGGCTCTGCCACAACCTTTACCAATAATTCTCATCAATTTCATTTTCAGCCAGTGCCCACTTCACTTATCTGTAACCTCATACAGAAACTTGAACCCACTACTCTCTCTGCTGATAAATTACCTGCAGAATACCTGCAAAAAGCTGCTAAAGTCATAGCCTGCCCCATATCCATCCTCATTAACAGAACTATTTCTGAAGGATCTCTTCCCCTAATCTGGAAAGTCTTTCACATAATTCCCCTGCATAAGGGCGGTAACTCCAAAGAGTTGTCCAATTATAGGCCCATAGCTATTTTATCTCCTTTGGCAAAAATAATGGAGAAATGTATACACATACAACTGTTAACCTACCTACTCGATCACAATTTATTAGCACCCTGTCAACATGGCTTTAGACCATTTCATAGCACCACCTCTGCTCTCTTATCCGTCACTAACCATATCAACAGTAATCGTAATATTGATACTCTATCCTCAGTTGTTTTTATTGACCTGTCCAAAGCATTTGACATGGTGAATCACCACCTCCTTATAGACACACTCAAAAACCTGTCATTGGACAACCATACTATACAGTGGTTCCAATCATACCTACATAACAGGCAACAGGCTGTACTATATGAAAATACTTTATCTTCCCACATCCCAGTCACTCTAGGGGTCCCGCAAGGATCTGTATTAGGCCCATTACTCTTCTCCATCTTTACAAATGACCATTCTGTAATTCCTCAAGCTGACTGTATCCAATACGCTGATGACTCCACACTCATATGCGCTGCTGCTTCTCAATCAGAACTTCAGTCACTAACCCAAATGACCTTTAGTACAGTTGAAAACTGGCTCCTACAAAGACGTCTTATCCTTAACCCCAAAAAAACAAAAATGCTACTATTTACCCCCACCCGCAGAACCTCCCCACTTAACTTTACTATTACTTCAAATGATGGAACTATAATATCTCCTGAACCAACCACCAAACTACTCGGGGTACTAATAGATAACAACTTGTCCTTTGAACCTCACATTAATAACACCATAAAAATAGTAAACAAGAAACTAGGTTCCCTCTATAGAATAAAACCCTTTCTTACACCTCCAGCCAGGGTTACTATTGCTCGTACCCACCTCATCTCTACCTTGCTCTATGCCTCCCCTATCTATACCAAAATATGTAGAAGTAATCTGAGTAAACTTACATCCTCCTACAACAATATTGCCAGATTTACAGCTGGGTCCTCCTATAGAACTCATCACTGTATCAATCTGAATCAGTTAGGATGGTTAGAGCTGCCAAATTTAATACTTTTCAATCAATTAATAGTAGCCCATAAGATCCTGTATTTACCTCAAAATACACCCATACTTACATCCCTAGTCAACCCCTATAATAACCTCAAGACCTTACGCTCAGCTAATAACCTACATGTACAAATATCAAAATCCAACAACTTAGCTGGTGACACCTTGTTCTCCAATACAGTAGGTAAAGCCTGGAACATCCTCCCAAGCCAGCTAACCTCAATATCCTCTGTCAGTTATTTAAAAGCAAGCTTAAACCCTACCTCAAATCACACTGGCTATGCCCCTGTGTTAACCCAGACTAAGTACCTAACTATTAACTAGACTCCCACAATTCCTAGCCTCCCATGATCATGACCTTGTGTTGTCTCACTAATTTTTAGTGAGCTTAACCTTCCTTAGGATTTTTTCTCATGTAAATAAGTATATACTGTGGAATGATCAAACACCTTCATATAGTATCACAACCTATATGTTAAATAACACTAGAAATCCATCCTTGTTTGCTGTTCTTCTATACTCTATCTATTGATCTGTAGTGTTTTTCTTTCTTAGGTTTTTGTGAGACCTTAGTATCTCTTATCATAAATTACTAGGTGTATCTAATTTTGTAATATGTTATAAAGATTTGTACTACACCATTTCTAGTACAAATGTATTAGTCTTATTCATCTATTCTTAGATAAATTTTTCCCTTTTCCTACTGAAATATAAAATATATAATCTTAGGCTTGTACTATAATTGTTAAAACTTCTTATGTACCAAATTATACTGTTATTGTCTTTGTCTTGACCTTTTATGTTGTAATTTGCGGAGCTTTTCTCCCCGGGCCTCCACTGAAAATGGACATATATCCAGCTGGACTAGCCCAGTCAACAAATGTAAAATAAATAAAATAAAATAAATAAAGTGGGAAAGAAAAAATGCCAATAGTAGGTTGTCTTGAGATAACAGGGGTACCAAACTACCATCCTGCAGATGTCTTGATAGGGAAGGATTTGGATGAAAGCAGTACCATGTGCTTGTGCAGTTACACACAGTCAGGCTAGGAGACAAGCATGTGTGTCTGGTAGCCTGGAGGAGACCCAGACAGACTGCATACTTGCAGCTAGGACTGATGGTGGTTATTTCAGGGAGGGAGCTACCCTGTAGCAGTGAGACTGAATGTGAGCCACAGCTGCTTGGGGGTACTGATGGTCCCTTGGACAGAGTGACTGCAAAGGTAGAGGTCAGTAGTAGTACCCAGACTGACAATGAGGCACCACTGTCAGAGGATGCCAGACTTCCTGTGGAAGGGGAGCTGGGAAGGGTTACAAGGATAGAGATGAGACAGGCTCAGCTCTCAAACCCTACATTGCAAGACCTGAGGCAAGTAGCTAGGGAGGCACCTGATTCTCAAGGAAAAGGGGAATCTGTATACTAGGACAAATGGTTACTATACAGGGAGTGGACCCCTGAGGGAGGGCTAGAAGGTGAGAGAGTACAGCATTTGGTAGTAGAGCCTACCGTCTGACACTTCTAGCCATAGCTCATGATATTCCCTTTGCAGGTCATATGAGCATAAAACATACAAAGAGGCATATTATGCAAAACTTCTATTGGCCTGGAATTTCCAGAGATGTAACAGGGTACTGAAGGACCTGTGAGCAGTGCCAAAAGGTAGGCAAGGCAGGAGAAAAGGTGAGATCTCCTTTGATGCCTTTGCCTGTGATTGAGGAGCCATTTCAGAGGGTAGGTATGTATATTGTGGGTTCTCTGAGTACCAGAAGTTCTACAGGGAAAAGGTATATCCTAGTGGTAGTGGATTATGCTACACGATACCCTGAGGCAGTGGCTTTGTCCTCCATTGAGGTAGAGAAAGTGGCAAATGCTTTGTTAGAGATTTTCAGCAGGGTAGGCTTCCCAAAAGAAATACTGACTGACAGAGGTGCCAATTTCATGTCGGACCTGCTGGCTTGTCTGTGGAAGTCCTGCGGGGTGAAGAACATGAAGAACACCCCCTACCATCCCCAGACTAATGTTCTTGTTGTGAGGTTAAACTCTACAAGCAAGCCCATGCTACGGATATTTGCAGATCAGTTTAAGAGGGAGTGGGACAAATATTTGCCCCATCTGTTTGCTTACAGAGAGGTTCCCCAGGAATCCACAGGTTTTTCACACTTTGAGTTGTTGTATGAGCATAGGGTGAGGGGACCTCTAGATTTATTTTGAGATGAGTGGGAAGTTGAGTGCGAGACTCACAAGGAGTCTGTTGTGGCATATGTCCTTAACTTCAGAACAAGGCTTAGGGAACTCATGGGCTTGGCCCAGGAGAACCTGGCAGAAGCCCAACAACATGAAAAGGTGTGGTATGATAGGAATGCTCGAGCTAGAGAGTATGTTGTGGGGCAGCAGGTAATGGTTCTCATTCCTGTCGGACACAACAAACTGCAAGCAGCTTGGGAGGGACCCTGCAAGGTGGTAAGAAAGGTAAGTGATGTTAACTACATGGTGGAATCGCTAGGCAGAAGGCAGGGGCACAAATTGTACCATTTTAACATGATGAAACCTTACCATGATAGGGAGGCCCTTGGGCTAAGCATTTGCAGTGGATTGCAGGAGGAGTCTGAGGGAGATCTGGGGACTGTTCTCTTCAGTGAGGCTCGGGCTGATGCCTCAGTGGAAGGGGTAGCAATGTCCCAGCAGCTATCTCCTACCCAGGTTCAAGAAATCTGAGCAGTGTTGCAGGAATTTGGGGACATGTTCACTGGGAACCCAGGGTGCACCCACCTGTGGCAGCACCAGGTGGATACAAGACCCCAAGGGCCTATTAGGCAGGCCCTTTAGAGTGCCTGAGAGAGTCAAACAGACTCTGTGGGAGGAGGTACAGGAGATGTTGGAACTAGGGGTGATGCAAGAGTCCAACAGTCCCTGGGCCTCCCCAGTGGTGCTGGTACCAAAGAAGGATGGCAGCATCAGGTTCTGTGTGGACTACAGAAAACTAAATAGTCACACAGAGTCGGATGCTTACCCCATGCCTAGGACAGATGAGGCCCTAGAGCAGCTGGGTGGGGCTAAGTATCTTACAACCATTTATCTCACCAAGGGTTACTGGCAGGTGCCCTTGACTCCCAGTGCTAGAGAGAAGTCAGCCTTTGTGACTCTTTTTGGCTTGTATGAGTTCACAAAGATGCCTTTTGGGATGAAGAATGCCCCAGTGACTTTCCAGAGGCTGATAGATCATATCCTAGTAGGAGCAGGAGGGTTTGCCTTTGCCTACCTAGATGATATTGCCATCTACAGCCATTGCTGGCCAGAGCACCTTCAGCATGTCAGGGAGGTGCTGGGCAGACTACAGAGGACAGGGTTGACCATTAAGCTGAGCAAATGTCAGGTGGGTATGGCAGAGGTCTCCTACCTAGGACATAGAGTGGGGAGTGGTAAGATAAGGGCAGAACCTTCCAAAGTGGAAGCAATTCAGGCATGGCCTGCACCTGTTACTAAAAAGTAGGTGAGGGCATTTTTAGGGACAGCAGGGTACTGCAGAAAGTTCGTCCCCAACTATAGTACCATAGATGCTCCCCTCACAGACCTGACAAGGCAGGACAGGCCAAATAAGGTAGTGTGGACCCTAGCATGCAAGGCATTCCAGAGACTTAAAGAAGCTTTGGAAGGACCCCCTGTGTTAGCCAGTCCATATTACAGCAAAGAATTTGTTGTTCAGGTGGATGCTTCGAACCATAGGGTGGGGGTTGTACTTAGCCAGATTTCTTCAGAGGGAGAACAGCACCCAGTGGTTTATCTCAGTCGTAGGCTTCAACCCAGGGAGGAATGCTATGCAGCTGTAGAAAAGGAATGTATAGCCATAGTGTAGGCACTGCAGAAACGTCAGCCTTATCTGTATGGAAGGACATTCACTATTATGGCAGATCACAACCCCCTAACATGGTTAAACAGAGCCAGCCAGCAAAATGCCCAAGTTGCTATGATGGAGCCTGGGGTTGCAAGCATATGACATGTCAGTGCAGCATCGCAGTGGGAGTAGCGATGCCAATGCAGATGGGATCTCAAGACATGGAATGAGGTGGGTATACTCAGATAGACCTAACCCTCTCAAGCAGCATTTCTCAAGGTAGTTTGAGTTCTCTGGGGGGTGAAGGCTGCCAGCCTAGCCAGATAGAATTTTGCAGATAATTTTGTCATTTGTAAATATGAATGTAAACTACAGGCTTGGTGTCTTAAATGTAAAGAAATATTGTTACATGTGGAACTGGAAAAGATGTGACAACAGTGCACTCTACTGACCAAAGTAAAGCATGCGGTGACCCTTTTATGTAGACAGTGGTGCTGAAGGGTCTAGATGAAGAAATTCTTTCTATTGTTTTAACCAAGAGTTAAATTGCTAGATTTAAACATGCAAATGTATTTTTATTGCTCTGCTTCCTTACCAGCTGCAATATAAAATGAGATGTTAAGAATGTAAATATAGTTCTGTTAGCCAGGGAAGTGTGAAGAATGATGTAATGTGTAGTCTGGGAACCCCAGGAAAGTGTGAAGAATGATGTAGTGTAAATCAGAACTGCAATTTCAATTTAAACAGAGAACACCAGAGATTATTAAGCATTTTTGTCTTTACCATCCATCTCATCAGCACTCTGCCTGTTTTCCTATGTAAGTTATCTTAGACTTGTGTTTTCTTTTAGAAATGGTTAAGAACTAGAAATATTAGACTGTTTTTCTGTGATGTCAGAACTGTACTACTGAATTATTTTATGTATTTCTCTGTGATCTCTGAACTCTTGACTAGCACTGTGTAGTAAAAAGTATTGTCTTGTGTTTTTAATTATTCATTATTAAATATTTGTAAACCCTTTTAACTGTGGCTGTTTTGTGTAGAGATAATTTAAGCTCTAGAGTACATTGCATATTTATAGTGATTACTGCACCAAGTCGCTCTAATAAGCCTTGACCATTTTGTTATACTACCAATTGGATCGTCCACATTACTGCGGTGGTGGTGCTGCGATAGCATTGTCACCTCACAGTAAGACGTTGTCCTGTTTGATTCTCAGCTAAAGCGTCTTCTGTGTGGAGACATGTGTGAATGGGCATACCTTCATTGAAGGTTGTGCATCAGAGCTGGCAACTCAGCACGTAAAAATCTACTGCCAATCATTAGTGGACCGGAGTTCCGCTGTGGTGACTCCTAACCGGGAAAAACCGAAAGACACAACAAACTGGATCGGCCACAACCCAGGAGCGCTGTTTAGTTAAATGGTCTGCTCAGTCAGTCACATAAATGGAAGTTGAGTGAATCTAACCCTGCACTGTGGGATGAAGCTTGTTAACAGCTCAGCCTTGCACTTAAAATGCAATAATAAAGCAGTTACACTGCACAACTTTGTTTTTTATTTGTGTGTCACATCCTTTCAGGCACTTAACTTAACTTTGGAGTTGATGGTCCCTCTCAGAAAAGTTGTAGAAATGCATAGGATTTTAAGGAGTGTGCACAGTTTACTACTATGAGGTAGTGGGAACTCAGACACTTAGCTGAAAAACATCACATGATACTCCCCTTCAATTGAGATTTACGGTTTCATCTTAGAAGAAAAAATGAGGCAAAGCTTGTGTAAAGACAGTAGGCTGTTTGGGTAGGATTTGTCTCTATAAAGCAGTGTAATATGCATTGTCACCTTTAAAAAAAGGCTCTCTATTGGCTACCGAACTAAATATCAGTGTTATAGCTGTGAAGACCTACCCAATTACAATAAAATCGGGCTACCCTTCCGTTAGTGTGACAGCCATTTACAACAGGAAAAGAACTGTAAATACGAGGTTGTTGTAGTTTCACATGGTCAGACGAGTCTGAACCTGTTTTTTTTCTGCAGTTTAAGTTAAGTACTGCAAGTCTAAGCAGTGGAACTGGTTTGGCTAATTAAGAGGCCAAGAGAGAAGCTGAAGTGGCAAAGAGCAAGACATCAGAACAGCTTTTTCAGTTTCTGGAAAGTGACGCAACAGATGGCAGAAAATCACCCAGCAGATTGAAAGCAAAAGCAAAAAGATAATTATCAGATGCCATTTAAAAGGAACGTCAGCAATCGCTGTGCAGATCCACAGGACAGCAATGGAAGGAGTTACTTCCAGCAACGTCTGACTGAAAAAAAACCAACAGAATATGTACTGCCCAATATATAGCCTACAATGAAAGGGAAAGAAGCAAGTGAAGAACAAAGAAAAAAAATGAAATTGAGGAAAGTGAGTCTCCGATGAAGTCACAGCAGGTGTGATCCAGATGCTGGGTGTGTTTTAGGAGAAATGGCTCCAGAGTCTAATTAGTGCATTATGGAGAGACAGATATATCCCACATGACTGGTGAATAATCATTCTAATGTCAGTGTACAAAAACAAAGGGACATTCACAATTCTGGGCAGTACAGAGGTATCAAACTCCTAACCAATCACTGAAAGTGCTGAACAAGGAGACTGACAAATGCACAGAGTAGCAAAAGTTAGGAGATGAGTAGTTCGGATTCAGATCAGGATGCGGCACAACCAACTTATGTGAGACAAGTAATATAGAACAAACTGCAGATGAGAGTGCAACTGAGAGTGACTTGGAGAGGACATACAAGGATGTAAGAAAGCTGATTAGCTGGCCTTGTGATAACTAAAGTCTGGAAACAATGGTAGTATTAGTGCAGTTGTGTACACAGACACAATGACACAAGTACAAATAGTGTTTGAAATTACAAAGGGTTTCCCAGTAACAATGGATGTGCAACAGGGCTCAACTCTGAGCTCAGTATTACTCATACAGGTGATGACCTACATTAGCAAACAGGTTAGAGGGGAAGATCAGCAAAGCTGCTGTGGCATTACAAACATACTCTACAGCTGTTTGCAGACAACGTGATATTACAAGCAGGCTCTGAAAAAGAACTAACACTCTATTTGCTGTAATAATATAATTATAGCTCACATTATCTGCATTAGACATGATTATCTTTAAATATTTGTAACTTGTGTAATGTTGTTGAATACTAACAAATACTGTAATTATCACTGTAATCACTTTTTTGCATTGTACCTTTCTGTGTAGCTTTTCTCCCCGGGCCTCTGCTGAAAAAGGTTATTTGCAGCTCAGTCAGACTACACCTGGTCAACAAATGTAAAATAAACAAATTCAGTAGATGTTAGAGGAATGGAGTACAGAATTGAAGGCACATGGAATAAAAATGACTACTAACAAGATAATTATCATGGTGGTACATAGGGGAAGTCAGAAGAAGAGGAAAATTGACGTAGAAGGGAGACAGTGGAACACATTAACAGTTTAAAGTATCTGGGAGGGGTGGATGAGGAGGTAAGTCTGACTGAGGATCCCGAAGCTAGAAATGCAGGGGATGTGGCCCAAGTGGCAGAAAGTATCAAGTGTGTGACAGACGAATGCCAATAAAGCTAAAAAGTAAGGTGTGCAAAACTGCTGTGGCCAGTGCTTCTGTATGGCATAGAAACCTGGGCAGTGAAGGCAGAGCACTTAAAGAAGCTTGAGGTGATGTTGATGAAAAACCCCAGATGTGTCGTAGGATGCACACTATGGAAGAGCTAAATAAATGAAGATATCAGGGCAGAAATAGACCTAATTTCAAAAAAGGTTAAAGAGAATATACTTAAAATGTTTGTTGAGAGATGCAGGAAAGCAGAAAGAGGTTTGATGAAGATAATTTGGAATAGACAGGAATAAGGCAAAAGGAAACTAGTATGTCTTCTCAAATTACATAGACAAAATCTGGAATGATCTACCACAGGACATTATAGCTACAATAATCTTGTCACAATTTAAAAAACTGCTAAAAACTCACTTCACCAGCAAGTGGTTATGTCTTTGCTCTACTCCTGACAACAGCCTTTCCCTCTAACAATACTACTATATCTGCATCAACACAAACCCCTCGCATACTAGAAGTCAAATAACTCTGAGAAACATGTATAGACAACAAAATTAGCCACATAGATCATACACAAAAATTGCATATTGTGTAATTATTGTGTAAATATGCTGTTAGCCCTCAAGTTTCTATTCTGTGTCTCCGTGCACTGTGTTCGTTCTCCGAGTCTTAATACAAACTACTAAAACTTCATGCTAGATAATATGATGTCAGAACTGCTGTAAGTGTATCTCATTACTCTCAATGCATTAATTTTTTGTTTCCTTAATGAGTTTATCAGGTCCTGCTGGTATAAACTCTGTGTATTTGTGTTGAACCTTGTTGTCAGTTATACTTCAATTTATGCAAACTGCATGTACTTTGTGGAGCTTTAATCCAAAGAGCTTCCACTGAAAAAGGATGTATCCAGTGGGACTTTCCCAGTAATCAAATGTAAAATAAATAAATAAATGCCCATCAAAAAATGGTTTGACTGCAGTGAGAAAAGATGCAATACAGACATGACTATCACAGATGGTAAGAAAGTGGCATTGGATCAAGAAAGAGTGGCAATAGTTGGTGTGATTGTCCACCCCATGTATAATTGAGAAAAAGTTTTTTTTTTCCTTCTCAGCATTGTTTAAAGAATTCTGATTGGCCATATTTCAAGCCAACAAGCAGTGTATACTAATCCATTGCATTAGAGAAGAGTGCAGAATGAGCAGCTGTGTTTGCAGTTCTATATTGATCCTTGACTGAGATCAAACTTCACATCAGTGTTCTTGAGGTGTGGGCTGTCCTCCTTGTGTTGCAGGCATTATAGATTACCTCATTATGGGCGTGATAGCTGTACTGATGAAACCAGTTCATACCCCCTTATGCCAAGAGGTCATGGGGATATGGTAGTGAGCAATGTCTTTATAATGCTTTCTTCTTGCAATGCACATCCCAGACAAATCCAATACTTTAGCAGACAAATTGAGCAAGTATATTCTGATCCCATACTAGAGATCTTGTAATCAATTAGATACAAACAAAATTTTCATCCGCTGGGCCCAGCCTTGTTGCAACCTGTTTGCAACCCTGGCCAACACCAAATGCAGTTCTTTTTCATCCTATTCCATCAGGAGGGACAATCTCTGATGGATGTTCTAGTCCATACCTGGCCACAGGGGTTTCTGTATGAGTACCCTGTCACTCCACTCATAGTGAAACTCATGCAGAAAGTGGCTTGGTGCAAGGCAAAATTGACTCTCATCACCCCTTTTGGCCCTGACAGGTTTGATTCCCCTTCCCCTTTCTCTGGTCTCACCCGGTGTATATGCCCTGGCTGCTGGATCCCTTTCTAGATCTAACTGCCCACTCCCTCTGTCAAGCCTCACCCAGACATTAAATCCTTCTTTCTGACCACTTCATTTCCAATGACTGCTAGAAATTCCAGGCTATCCACCAGAGTTGTTCAAATTCTTGTATCGTTTCAAAAGCCTTCCACTAGAAAATTACAACAGTATGTGGAAAAGATTCGGTATTGGGGAAAATTCTATAAGTTTGGAGTGGACCTTTTTTCTGCACCTCTATGGTCCATTTCGGATTTCCTGTCAGGTCATTTTAATTCAGGGGCTAATTAGTCTACACTTAAAGTACAACTGGCTGCCATTTCTAACTCTCATATGGAAGACATCAATGCTCCCTTTGCTTCTTTGAGACTCTTGACAGCATTTCTAAAAGGAGCTTTTCTTCTCATGATACCTCTTCTGAGAGACCCTGTTCCTCCTGGGAGATCACTGTCTTATTACAGAGCCTAACTAAGACTTTGAACCTACAGCATTTGCAAATTTAAAATGTTTGCCATAGAAGTTATTGGTTGCTATTACCTCAACCAGGAGAATTTCTGAATTGCAGAATATTGTACAATACCTCGTATTAGACTCTTCATAAATACAAGATTTCCCTTAAGACCTGCCTTCATTCCCATTGTGTCATCAGAGACCAACTTCAACTGGTAGGTACACAGACTGGTTTTGTATTCTAATTTTACAAATAAAGGGGAATATCCTCTTCATTCCTTGGACATTCACAATCAGCTTCGATTTTATTTACACCATATGAAAGACTTTAGAAAAAGTGTTTAACAAAGTTGGGCTCTAGCATGTTTACAGTTACCTTGTCCATGTGGTTTTTGGACTGTACTACCTTTGTCTATCAGGCTAAAGGATCGTCATTTTTTTCTAATCCAAAAGCACATTCTACCAGAGCAGTAGCAATGTCTGCAGCATTCATTAACCAGGTTCCTTTAGATGGTAGCTAAGCAGCTGTCACATGGCCTACAGAACATACATTTGCTTTCTATTACAAGCTTGACCTGCAGTCCAGACCTAGAGCTGCTTTTGGCTCTACCATTCTCTGAAATATCCTTCCATAGTGCACTCAGGCATTTTCTAGCTGCGGACTTTATCTGATGAGTTGAGGCCAGGAATGTGTTGGGTTACAATGGACAGCTGTGTGCAGTGTAATTACACCACATGAAGAGCAAAGTAGTTTATATTTGCTGTGGGTCCACCTGCTGGACACACACACACACACTACCACAGTAACATATCCTTTGCCCTGTGTGCCACGAAAGTGCCCCTTTCTGCCCCATGTATGCTACCACGGAAGCCAACATTTCCTACATCTCCCAGTGGACCCCTGTTTGTTGCATGCTACATATGTATCCCTACTCAGGTCCTACTACTGGTCAGCTTGCTAGCCCCTGGGATACCCCATTGTACAGTACATTGGTGTTCAAAGCTCCACCTCTAACACATTTAGCTCCAGGCATGAAGGAACCTCTCAACCTCCATTTACAGATGTTCAGGACTACAATTTGGATACAGCCATAACTACCTACTTTGATGTGGTGGTGACGAGTGTGGTGCATGGCTACAGAAGGATGTCACTCAGTATTGCTAAAGCCCCAGTGAGACAGTAGACTCTAGAGATGATGCCATAATTAGACTCCTGTGATTTATTGTAGAACACTTTGTATCCACAGCTGCCTCCATGCAGATGTTAGCTAATGTTGCTCATGGTTAACGGTGTCTGTTTTCCATTGGAGATCACATAAGATGACCATCACAAGGAACATATCCCACCCCTTGCAAGAGGTAACCATGCTACAGAGCTGCAAAGGGTAGGGAATCTCATGTGCATCCTGCATACAGGTCCTGTTCCACCACATCCCATTGTGTCTGTGTCATCCCTATCCTGTAGGACAGGTATATCAACCCATTGCAGGGGACCCACTGCTTAGGCCCTTAGTTTCTCTCCCATGATTTATCACTACAAATGCAGGATTGTGTGGGCCTATAGTAACCCTCCAGTAAAGAAGACATCATCTGTGACAATAATGAACCCTCTCCATTACCCATGTCAACAACTCTGTTGACCAGTTGCCTTATAATCGCTGGTTGTATAGACAGCCACATTTCTGAGTGTTACTATTTACCTGTGCAAATGATGGTAAGGGTGACCCACACCATCCTACCTCCTGTGTGATAGGAGTGTCGGTGTCTGATGCACAATGTGACAGGCACTGCCCTGCACAACCTGTATAGAACACATTCATCACATTGTTTAATGTGATAATACTCTCACCACTGTGTGTGCACACACTGGAGTGCACTGAGTTGGACTAGATATTGCCATTTCATCTGTGTTGCTGTATATTGTGGACAACACCATCTTATGATGTGGGTCGCTATAGTGGAATTTTGTGGTCAAAAGGAACACATTTTTGAACCTGAAGAAAGACAAGTCGATACACTTGGTAACAACCCCAAGATAAAATAGTTTACTCAGAAGAAACTGTAAGGCGCTAATGGTTGTTGCATGTTTTGACATCTCACCTGATGGATGAGTTATAAAGAGACAAATGCACACTGCCTTTTACAATAAATATATGTACTAAGGGTAGATTCTGCTGGTGTGTATAAAATATTATAGTTCACAGAAGCTCACAAGTGACACAAAGCATACATACATTGACACTTATCACCAGCATGCCTTACACACCTGATCTTGCAGGCAGGTTGTGAGTGCAAGCACCATGCCATGTTGTGGCGATGAGCTACAGGCAATTTGTAAACCAGTGTATGGTGCGATCCTCAGGCTGCCACTTTGCATTGCTGTGGATTCATGGTAATGATAGCAGGTACTTTTCTCCCATGGGCAGAGCCTGCCTAGAGTGTTAACAAAATAATGCTATTTCTCCTAAGCAACCACTTGAGGTAGCAGCTGTTGAAACCTCTTCCACCTTATGAAACTAACCGACATGCCTGGTGTTACCTGGCAGACTAGCTGACCAAGGCAACCAACATCTCCAAATCAGTGAACATTGCAATCAATGGTATGATAACCTGCAACAATGATGCCCTGAAATTCTTGGTGTGGGAAGGAGAGTTGAGGCAGAAGTATCCCAAGTGTATGCCATTTGTTGTGTGCATCATACTGTAGTTAAATAACTTGTTTTCTGTTTAAGACTCCATTTCTAATTAGATTTATTTCCTCTAACGTATCCCAGGATTTACCAGATTGACTGCTGTGGGTGACTAACTGCACATTTTTTGTGTTTTTAGCAGCTGCATAGTTGTGGCTGTGTTTAGTGGGGCAGGGTACATGACAGTGTCTGTGGCTGTGTTTAGTGGGGCAGGGTACATGACAGTGTCCTTGGAGGGCTATGGCCACCATTTCATGCTTTTGCTTTATTGCACATACGTCCAGTAATGTAGCTGCTGCTTCTTCATTGTACCTGTGTAAGATGGTGTGAATTGCTGTCCTAGCAATGGACTCCATGTACTGCTTAGGGTAAATGAATTTGTGTTTGTGTGTTGTGGGGGGGCATGCTGCCAGGTGTCACATAAGTCTTACTTCTAGCAGAGATAACAATGGTTCTCTAATGATATGCATCCAAGAGCAGATATTGTGTCTAGAAGTATACATGAATACTTCCCAAAAAGATCACTGTCCATCTCACCCCCACCCCATCCAAGCAAGCAGCTGGCAGGTGACTGCTTGCCATCTTCCTCTTAAAAAAACTAGAACAAATGTGCCAAATTACTGAATTCTCTGCATGTGCACCAGTTAAACTGGCATCAAGTCATTGCATTTCATGGATGTGCAGCCACTACATTCTGAGAGGTCAATAGTACAATAGTACTTGAAATGCTACTACATGATTTGCTACAGATTTTACATAAATAAAGTGGTTTCTAGCTACACGGCTTGTAGCCAACACTTTTCTTTTATAATGTCCCATCAGTATAAGGTAAGCCCATATTAGTGTACCCAACCACTTTTCTGCATTTCACCTTGCAAGAAAATGCACTTAAAAAAAGTGAACCAATGAAAAACAAACCATCGTAACATACTCATATTCAGTCATAATATAACAGCTTGCAGACATGCAAAAATTAATAACATACACTACACACTCAAGTGCTGTGGATTTAAAAAGAAAAAAAAAAAACCTTGCACACCATGAGTCCAAATAAATGGAGTAACAGTTTTTTTACAGAAACAGAGTTAAAGCATCACCTTCAGCAGTGATTAGTGCATGCTTTCATTCATAAATTACTAACACCCCACTTTCCAATTCATCATGTAAGATGACTTCACCATCTACAATAAATTGAATAAGGGTAAATACTAACGGTACCAAATGATTACAGAACATTCTATAAACACTCTTTTATATACTATTTAGATAAAAACAGCATCGACTGCAATGCAGTCTATTGGCCTGTTGCCTCTACAAAATGTTTAGACCCAAGGTGTACTACTCAGTAGATACATACACACACTTAAACACAAAACAGAAGTTTCACTTCTACCATGCAAGATAACCATGTCCATTCATTGTTTTGTCTTGCAGCATAGGCAGCATGAGAGAACAGCACTGTCTGCTGCCACAGGAAACATCAGAGACATACGGCACAGCAATGTTAAAGGCATCCTGTTACCACTTGTATTACATATGGTGCAACAGCTGGGGTCCTCATCAGTAATGACGCACCTCCCTTTATTTCTCCTTGTATTACCTATGGTGTCCCAGCTGGGGTCCTCATCATTAATGGCACACTTCCCTTTTATTTCTCCTTGTATTACATATGGTGTCCCAGCTGGGCCCTCATCAGTAATGGCACACTTCCCTTTATTTCTCCTTGTATTATATATGGTATCCCAGCTGGGGTCCTCATCAGTAATTGCACACTTCCCTTTATTTCTCCTTGTATTACGTATGGTGTACCATCCAGGGTCTTCATCATTAATGGCACACTTCCCTTTATTTCTCCTTGTATTAAGTATGGTTTCCCAGCTGGGGTCCTCATCAGTAATGGCACAATTCCCTTTATTTCTCCTTGTATTACATATGGCATCCCTGCTGGGGTCCTCATCAGTAATGACACACTTCCCTTTATTTCTCCTTGTATTACATATGGTGCCCCAGCTGGGGTCCTCATTAGTAATGGCACACTTCCCTTTATTTCACCTTGTATTGCATATGGTGTCCCAGCTGGGGTCTTCATCATTAATGGCACACTTCCCTTTATTTCTCCTTGTATTACGTATGGTGTACAGCTGGGGTCCTCATCAGTAATGACACACTTCCCTTTATTTCTCCTTGTATTACCTATGGTGTCCCAGCTGGGGTCTTCATCAGCAATGACACACTTCCCTTTATTTCTCCCTTCTGCAGGTTGTGGTGGTACAGCTTCGCTGTAGGTGTTAACTACTGCCTGCTCCTACCACAGCTGAGGAAAAAAATGACCAGGGTGGGAGTGCTTCATAAAGAGGTTTCCAGCACACACCTTGTAGTTAGTCTGCCCACCCACCTTCCCTGGCTTAGCTAGACCTGGAAAATGTTGAGGTGATAGTTGGCCGGGTGATGGCACTTTGGGTCAACATGAATCAAAACATGCTGCCGTAAATTTTGGAATAGCTGAACATGCTGGCCAATGCCATAAAGCCAGCAGAGGTGGGAGTGTTCCATGCCAGTAACCCTACCCCTAGACCCATGGTCACCATCAACTGGATCTCAGTAATGTTCTTCTGGGCATGTCAGCAACTGGCACTCTATCCCTATTCTACCCTGTCCGCAGCAATTTGTATAATACTTTGTTTGTGCATGCCATGACCCCCCCCCCCATGCATGCACATCTGCTCTGGTGCATCTATACTGTTCCATGCATCTGTGTGTCTCCACTGCTTACATTCCCCTTCCTTTTCCTCCCTCATTCATGCCTTTCACTTCTCTCTCTTATCTCTTTTTCGTATTGTAAAATGGGACGGCTTCCCCTACAAAATTAAATTCTCCCTACCTTCACCTCAACCCTGCTTTAGTTTGCTGTGTTTCTGCTGTGTGTCTCCTGACTTGCTATACTCTGTTTACTTTCCACCCATTACATGGAACTAATGAAGTGTTCATGTTGCTAGGTGCCCCTTGATTGCTTTTTCACACCTGCTCTATGTTCTTTTTGCATTTTGCAGCAGCCAGCCACTGTAGTTCAATGTTTGTATTGCTTGCTTCATCTCTTATATGTTCAAATGTGATTTGTACAATAAACCAGAAGACTGTTACTTTGCCCTTATTTGTATGCTGAAGGTTTATATCAGTCATCCCTTATAATGTTTCCCTTCTGCCTCACCTGCCTCCTGGAAACACATCTGTCTGCCTATTTGTGTAATATGTTCCTCCTTAGAAATTCACATCTATTTTGTGTTGGAGTGTATTCTCTCTACATATTGTAAGCTGTACACTACTTTCAAACATATCTTTATGAATCCCAGCCTAAGTCTTTATTCTTTTAAGTAGTTTTAGGTTACGTTTCATTGTTAATATTTTAACATAAAGGTTTGTGAGGAAGGGTTAAGAAACTGTTACTCCCATAAGAACAAGTTTAATTAAGAATACAGAACACATCAGAGGAATCTTAACAGAAAGTAGTGATATACATGATGTATTTAAATTATGGACAAATCTCTGAACTGTACATATCTGTGCAGAATGTATAGATTTTTGCCTCATATTTTTGGAACATTTTTCATAAAATTGTGGTTTTCTGGCAAATCATTGAATATTGAAGTCAGAAAATAATGGCAGATATTTGAGTTTCAGACTTCATACCCTTCAGAAAACATATGCTAATGCAAAACATGTTACTCTTCTTTTTAAGTTTGGTAAGACCAATATTTACAGATTGTCCTTATTTTTATTCCTTTGTCCCCCCATTATTTATGGTTTTGTCCAGATTTCTTGCTTTAAGAGGTTCAGAGGTATGATTAAGGAGCAACTATGAAGAAAACAGACTTCATCTAACAAATCTGTACCAGAGTTAGAAAAACATGTTACAGTTAAAGAAATACATATTCAAAAGCCTGTTTGCACTCGCATGATGGCAACCACTTGCAGAAGATTTAAATGAGATGATGTAAATATGAAAGAAATAGTCAAAATATACATTATTGTGAACATATGCCATTTAAATTCTGCTGATGAAAAGCTAATATAGTATACCAAAATCCACAAATAAGCCTATGATTAAAAAAAAGTGAATACAAACTAGTGACTTCTGCTGGAGTACACTTGTTTGTGTCTTCATGGCCATATTAAGTGAGAGTCAGACTCTAACTGACTTGCAGAAGGACAATTCAAATGAATCATTGAAAAGTGCAAATGCAGCTGTGTCATTAAATGAAAGGAGTATACAGTGGCACTCCCTGGCATACTCTTAGTAACCTTGTAGTTAAAGCTAGAAATGAAGTGCAGGGTTATTTGTGCAAATGTCCAATTTATTGAACAGATGTCACATTGATCGTTTACTTTGCTGAAAGTGGGATGCATATTAGGTGTTTGTTTATTCGTGTGGGCTAGGGTTGGAATAAGGGTTAGATAAGGGGTTAGATTAAGTGTGTATGCATTCAGTTGACAGTGTTAAGGCTTAGGTTAGAGAACAAGTTTAGTGTGTGGGCATGTGTGCTTGCTGAGTGTCCAAGCCGTCTAGTTTGGTGGTAATGTTGCAAGGAGGGCCTTTGTAAAGTTAACATGCACATTAGGGTTTGGGCAGGAACAGGGTTAGCATGTATCACTAAGGTGGAACAGGGAGGCAAATCTCCCTTCCAGTTTAGTTGTGTGCGCTAAACGAAAAAATGGAATCTTGACTTCTTGCTTTAGTTGAGATTTTTCATTATGATTAGACAAGATTGCACCGTACGTAATTGTAAGGTTAAGGAACTAAATGGGGTTCTTAATCAGACACCAAATGATACTGCTGAATCCCACTACATGAAAATGAACTAAACAAACTGGCATGTCAATAAATTTCGACTTCAACATTGCTACGAAATATTTCTGAGAGAGACAAACGACCCTGCAATACCCTTGAATTCAGCAACACTGGTGTTCTGCAACCATCTGGAGGAAAACACAATCTTCCTTTCCGAAAATGTAGCTTGTAGTCGTTTGAGTCACAATTTGTGTTATTTTGATTTTGTTTTCTTTGATGAAGTGGGAATTTGGCAACTTGTCACTCAATTGTTATGAGCAAAAAAAATAACATTGTTGACATTATAAATGAGTGTTCACCTACTACACCAGAGCTGGTAATAGCATGAATTAGTTACTGGATATTATACTATGTAACAGCTTGACAGTAATGGAAGTGAAAATTCCATTGGATAGTAGCGACTATGAAAGTGCGGTTTTCTTTTGTGATTTGATGAATCGGAAATGATACAATTTTAACAAAACTGCTCAGACATAAAATCAAATATGAAACTAGACAACATCTGAATGAGACAGAACGTTCTGGTAGACTATTAAGAATAGTGCACATAAAGGAATGGATGGCGGACTTAAACATCTAAAGGGGAAAAAAAAAACAATGTGTTGAAAATGCAATTGAAAAGGAATATGGAGAAGAGTTTACAGAATATAAAAGTGGAATAGATACAGAAAAAGAGTGCAAAAAAAGTAAGGAGGTTAAAATTAAATTAAAAAAAAACTGATGTTGAAATTATCTATAAGGCAAACTTTGTGGGAATGTATGGTTAGGCTTTTAAAGATCGCAATGATCAGTAACCTAGTAAGTACCAGTGAATCTATAATGAAAATGCAAACCTTATCACTTTAGTAGGTGAAATAAGAAAAGTGTTGTCAGAGTTTAGTGAAATAAAGAAAAGAAACCATTTGAACTAGATGTTTTATGATTTCTTGCTCTATTTTTGTATTCAAAAAGGAAATGTCACTAAGGAGATCTTATTTGGGGAGAAAATTTGGTCATGAAGCCTAAAGGATGACTGATGGAATTTTTATTTTATTTTATTTAGTCTGTTCCCTTTGCTGACTGGGATAGTCTGACTGGTCTAATAACCACTTCTCAGACAGAAACTTTCCACAACCGAATACAGCTTCCATTGTCAATAGCATTGAATTATAGTTTGCAAACCAACATGACTTGAGCAAGTCAGTGTAGGTGATAGGTTGAGAAGAGTAAATTTATCTTATGGTGTGGACAAGTTATTTAACAATGAGTACAAAAAGTTAGTGCTTTCTTTTTGTTAAGTAGTATACAAATTATAACTAAGAGTGGAGTTGGGAAAAAGTATTAGAACACTAGGGAGTAAGTTCAAGGACAAGCTCAGAAAAGGGATTTGAAATTCTACCTAGTCTGTGTCTACAGATAATCTGCACATGCACACACATTTTAGGCAAGCCCCCCTGCACCACCCTCCCCGTGTTACTTAACTATACCAACTCTGAGATCGCATTACAGTGAGGAAATGGCAAATCTCGAGTTCCGCTCTGTACGGCGATCTCATTGCAATGATTATTGAAGTTTCAGAACTTCAAACATATGGTCTCTGGAGTTTTGAAAATTCGATCAACCGTAGAGACACACACACACACACACACACACACACATATATATATATATATATATATATATATATATGTATATATATATATATATATATTTTTTTTTAATTTTATTTTACATTTGTTAACTGGGTTGTCTGACTGAGCCAAAAAGGCCCTTTTTCAGCAGAGGCCTGGGGAGAAAAGCTCTGCACAGAAAAATTACAGATACATTTAGATATTTAGACATGATCAGTATACACACAAATTACAACAGACATGTTTTTACAGTGGTATGAGCACATCAACAGTTACAGTGGAGAGAACAAACAAGAAAATATTTAACAATACAGGTAATTAATAGATTTGTGGTGTACAGCTGAAATTTGGAACATAGGTAAAATGCATACATAGTACACAGGTACAGTAGATACATTAGCCAGTTATTGTGAGTAAGATTGAAAACTATTATCAAGTACTGTAGGTTTAGTATGTGTACCTTATCCGCTTTCACTAGCCTGGAGAGCAGTCATGGCACTGCCAACTATGCTTGAGATGTTGCCTAATGAGGTTTTAAAGGAGGCTTTGGATGATGTGCTTTGTATGCTAGTGGGGAGAGAGTTACATTTTTTAGCCACTGAACTACTATATAGTGTCTCCCCAAAGCTATTGTAGTTGTTGGTGACTTCTAGTAGTAATTTGCTTGATCTAAGAGGCCTTTTTGCTGAGTGATGTACTAGTTTTTTGAGGGCAGGACACATTGGGGAGGTAATAGATAGACTGACAGAGGCAGAGCTGATTGTAGGTTAGGAGATTGGGAAGTTCAAGCCAGTGGAGCTGTCTCAAAGCAGTACAGTGATGAGTTCTATATGAGCAATTTGCAGCAAAGCGGGCAATTCTGTTATAGCAGCCTTCCATTTTGCTTAGTTCAGTTTTGTTGAGATTAGTCAGAATGGGAGATGCATAGAGTAGGGTGGATAGAAGTTGGGAGCAAGCAATGGCTGATCCTGTGTTGTTGGTAAGAAATGGTTGATACGGTAGAGTGATCCCAGTTTGGCATGTACTTTTTAAATAGTTAAGTTGAGATGACTATCAAATCTTAGGTGGGATTCTATGGTTATTCCCAATAGCTTAGCATGTGCAACTGGAGCGATTGGAGTAGCATTTGTGGAGTAGATAGTGAAATGACCATTATCAATGTTTTTGTTAGAACTGGTTATAATCATAAGCTGAGTTTGCTTTGGATTGAGGATAAGTTGGGCTTTGTAAGGTAGCTTTCAATGTCAGAGAATGCTAGTTGAGTTGTTTGCAGGAGGGTGGGAATGTTTTGTGCAGCACAGATTAAGGTAGTATCATCTGCATACTGAATGATAGATGCATGCTGTGTGGAGGTATGGAGGCCATTTGTGAAAATTGTGAATAGTAGTGGCCCTAGGATAGAACCCTGTGGGACTCCTATAGTTATGGGCAGCTGAGGAGAGAGAGAATTTTCCCATTTCACAGCTTGGTACCTGTCAGTTAAGTAGCTTTGGAACCAGGTAAAAGTGGAATTTGATAGGTGATATTGGTTTAGTTTGTTTAGCAGGATTTGGTTCGAGACTGTGTAAAATGCTTTGGGCATATCTAGAAAAAGAGTTGACACCTGCAGGCTTTCGTTTTTGAGACAGCTTACTGTGTCTGTGAAGCAGAAGAGGGCTGTAGTGGTACTATGGGCAGGTCTGAAACCATGTTAAGTAGGTGACAGGATGTTGCTGTATAGGAGATATTTTAGCACCTGGGTATGGATGCATTTTTCTAGATTTTTGCCAGGGGGGAAAGAGTATAGCAATAGGTCTGTAGTTATTAAGTTCAGTGGAGGTCCTGCCTTTATGTATGGGTGTACCATAGGATATTTTCCAGAGTTTGGGCACATCAACAATTGATCTGTTTACGAGAGTGGAGATTGGGATAGTAATAGCATTTGCTGTGAGTTTCAAGAAATAGCTGGGGAGTAGGTTGGCTGCTGTTGATGAGGTTTTTAGTTTGGAGAGCATGCTTATGATTGAAGTGGTGGAAACTCTTTTGAGGGTAAAGCTTGTATTAGTGATATTTCTGTTTGGGGGGATAGTGAGGTTGGAACTGTCCTGTGATACTAAGGATAGACTTGAGTTCACAAAGTGTGAGTTGAATTGTGTTTTGATGGGAACTTTAGCGTCAGGGGTGGTTGATTTGGGATTAGCTTTTTTGGGTGGCTTTTAGTAGCTGGTTTACATTTTTCCAAAAATTCTTGGGGGTCGTGTTGGTATTTAGTTTGTAATGTCATGTAGTAGGATTTTTTGTACAGCCTAATGCATTTTTTGTATGGTTGCGCAGTTCTTGGTACTTAGTCAGGCTTTGTGTTTCTTTGTTTTTTTGATAGTACAGCCAGACAGTGTCTTTGGACTTGAGGATTTGTTTGGTTTCTTTACTGAGCCAGAGGTTTGTAGAGGTTCTAACCTTGATTTTGCACAATGGACTGACTGTGTCTAGGTGTTGTAGAAATGTTTTGTTGAAATATGCTACAGCCTGGTCAAGTGGGAGGGTTTTTAGGGGGGTCCAGTCACAGTTACAGAGTAAAGTATTGAGGACCTCAGGAGAGAAATGTTTTGAGTTTCTAGTGGATTTATAGTTAGTGGTTTTGCATATACTTGTTCTACATACAAGGTATATTATGTTGTGGTCACTTAAGGTGTCTGGGAGACTGCCGGTGTGGGGGTACAATGTGGGGTTGTTAGGACCCAGTCAAGGAAGGATTCCCTTTTAGATTTTTTTATCACATCTAGTTGGAATTTTGACTAGCTGCTGGTAGCCATGGAGATTTATTAGATTACTTGGTGGTTCTGATATACAGGTGAACCAATCTAGGTTGAAATCCCCCAGAATAAGGGTTTCTTGTGAGTAGGTGGAAGAACACCAGGATAAGAAGTCTTCAAGGCTAGAAGGTATATTACCAGGTGGAATATAGATTACAACTGTGGTGATGACCTTTTTAGGGTGAAGTTGAAGTTGTGAGATAAGTATGTCCCAATTATTGGGGGAGGGGTAGGAGTTTGGTATTTGACTTAGTTAAGTTGGACTTGTACAGTAAGGCAGTTCCGCCCCCTTTATGAAGTGGTCTGTCTTGTCTAATGATATTGTAGCCGGTAGGGAGAGCTTCTGAGTAAGCTATGTTTTTATTTACCCAGGTTTCTGTTAAAGCAACTATGTCTGGGGAGTAGTGTGCTATTGTGGCCTGGAGTTTAGGTATTTTGATACTTTTAATATTAATATTTAGCATTAAAAGATGGTTGGTTTTGCTGCTGCTGTTGATTTGCCCAGGGATGAAGATAGTGGGGGTATTAGGTTCTGACAATTGTGTTGGAGCAGTTTGTGTTGGTCAGGATGGATTTGGGCGTGGGTTGGGGTGGATGTCCTCCCTTATGGTGAGCCTGGTGTTAAAATGGTGATACAGATGTTGGAGTTTGGTGATGAGTGTGACAAAGTATTTTGTTTTTCTGGAGTAGGAATGAGAGCATGTGTGTTTAGTTCTGAATTGGTCTGTTATGTAGTTCTTGAACAGTTGTGGGCAGATATTATAATGTGCGGTGTCTGTATATGAGAGGGCATAATATAGTGTTGTGCTACTAAGTTTAGGGATATTGCTAGAGTGATAATTTGTGGAGTTGTAAAGAATTATGAGAAAACAGACTACACTTAGTTGTGTGATATTCATGGTTATAAAGTTTAAGTTGGTTCTAGATGGAGGTGTGGATAGGAATTATAGGGTTGCACTATCTGTGGATGGGTAAGTCGTGTGGGGTGATGTAATAATACCTAGTGGGAATGAGAGTGGTTGGGAGTATTTTGTGGTGGAGCAAGTGGGTGTGGTGTAATGTGATCTGATTAGAGGAGCTGTGATTGGTGGAGGTGCTGTCAGGTTGAGCTGTGGGTGTGGTTGTGTTTACTATAAATGTAAAGGTAGTGGGGCAGGAGGGGAGTGGAGAGAGCCTGAGCATTAGCGAGGGCAAACGGAGCGGGGCAGAGCCCAATAAGACAAGAGTAATGGGCAGCAAAAAGTGTTACTTTACAAATCTGAACACTTTAAACAAATTCCTGAGGTCTAATGGCTTACCAGCAAGCAGAATTCAATTGCTGAAGAGCACTTGTGTCATGGTGGGAGACTAGTAATTTAAAGATGGCTCCATGCTCAGCAGAGTTCTAATATAGACTTAGTACTGGGGGAGGGGGATAGCACAAGGGATGTAAACCAGGTGGAATACAAAGAAACCAGTGAAACCAGAGAGGCAATCAGTGGAACTCTATCACTGAAGGCCTCAAAGGGGGTAATACCCCTCAACCTCTTAGAGTAAAAAATCTGGACAAAGGCATAAAAAAAGTGGTACAAATAGGGAAAATTTTGAAATACTGCTCTTACAGACTTACAAAGTTGATAGAATAACAGGTTTTGCATTAACATGAATGTTCTGAAGGGTATGAGGTCTAAAACTCAAATGTCTGTCATTATTTTCTAACTTCAGTTTTTAATGATTTGCCACTAATTTGCCAGAAAGCCACAATTTTATGAACAAAGGGCGAAAAATATAAGGCAAAAATCTGGACATTCTGTGAAAATCTGTACAGTTGAGAGGTATGTGAGTAATAATTCAAACTCTACCTGTAAAGTGAAGGAGAGAAGAGACGGCAAAGTTTATTAAGGTTGGGAGTGTGTCTTCACATTGACTTGCTTATAAGTAGCCAGTTTGTGCACAGATTAGAGTAGGGAGATACATTAGCAATGAAGGGGAATATATAGAGATGCAAATAAACAGGTGGGGCTCAAGTGATACAAACTAAGCCAGAAAGCACTGAGATGGTTTCTTGATGGTTAATTTAATCACAGAGATCTGAATTAAATGTATACTCTCTATTGGACAGTTAGGATTACTGCACAAGCTGGGGGGGGGGGGGGGCACAAGGCTACAACAGTCAGCTTTATTAGCAGGCTGAGAACTACTAAGAAACACTGCTAATGTTATAGCTTCACTCTCATAACATATACAAGTAGAATGCCTGGGTGGACTGACCCTGCTCTTGAGGCTCAAAATGTATATCCTTGTTTAGTTTTGCAGTACTGATTCCTTCTTAGACTTTATGGGCATATATGGGTCTACTTTTTCTTATCGAAAGCTCATGCTTTCGAAAAGAAAAAGTATGACTCCATTTACATGAAAGTGCACTTAAACGAAAGTCTGTAGCATATATAAAGTAGCCGGGGTGTGGGGGTCCGGGGCGGGGCTTGCCCCCTGCAAAAATGCCGTTGTTGTTTTTTTTTTAATATTACTGGTTCGGTGAACTGGTAGTCGTGAAAGTGCACTTTCATTTAAGTGCACTTTTGCATAAATGGAGTCACACTTTTTCTTTTCAAAACCATGAACTTTCAGTAAGAAAAAGTAGACCCATATATATATATTGGAGGGGGGGGAGCCTCACACTGATGGACTGGAGGCAGATGGAAAGTTGAGGGACTTAGGTTCTGATGCAGGCTTATTCACTGCTAACAGTTTCTGATCTGAGGAGTTGCAAGAAACTGCTTTGCGAGTGTTGGTGCCACAATATTCATATGCATTTGATAAATGCAAGACGTGCATTCTTTTGCACACTGGTTATTACTTACAGTACCATACAGATCTCTTTAGAAAGAATTAGTTTTTATGTGACATCTGTTCAGCTGTAAGGAGTTCCTTCTCCCTTAGTTTGGAATCTGATTGAGGTTTCTGCCACAGATACATTTCACACATTGGTTTACATTATGTTCTTTTTCCATCTGTGATGTTTTCCAAATAGAACTGGCTCTTGTTAATTTATACTTTACGTTTAGAACTGTATAATGGGAGGCTAGGCATTCATCATTTTTTCTTTTTTTCTCTTCCTTGGTTGCCATCCACGATCCAGAGCACATCATCAGTTCTTTCTGGTTACTTCAGGTCCTGTTAGCTGGTACTCTGGGCTGGAGTTGCCAGTTAGGCAGATAGGAGTTAAAAAACATTGTTGGTATCTGTGTGTCAGGAAGAGATGGACAGGATAGGGCATATGTAAATATCACTTGCTTCCAATTATTTCCTTGAGTACCTTTAGGCTTTGGCTGCTTAGTGGAGTCACTGACCATTGGTGTTGCTCTCATAACTGCCATCAGTGGGTGCCCAGAAAATCTTCCACTGAGCATGAGTGGTTTGAGAGTGACCAGTCTTTTCCTTATTCCTTCCATACCTTCAATAATTTGAATATATCCCTGATGCCAGATCGCTAGCATCACACGTACTCCTTCCATACCTTCAATAATTTGAATATATCCCTGATGCCAGATCGCTAGCATCACAGGTACCCCTTCCATACCTTCAATAATTTGAATATATCCCTGATGCCAGATCGCTAGCATCACACGTACTCCTTCTATACCTTCAATAATTTGAATATATCCCTGATGCCAGATTGCTAGCATCACAGGTACTCCTTCCATACCTTCAATAATTTGAATATACCCCTGATACCAGATCGCTAGCATCACAGGTACTCCTTCCATACCTTCAATAATTTGAATATACCCCTGATGCCAGATCGCTAGCATCACAGGTACTCCTTCCATACCTTCAATAATTTGAATATACCTCTGATGCCAGATCGCTAGCATCACAGGTACTCCTTCCATACCTTCAATAATATGATTATATCCCTGATGCCAGATTGCTAGCATCACACGTACTCCTTCCATACCTTCAATAATATGAATATATCCCTGATGCCAGATTGCTAGCATCACAGGTACTCCTTCCATACCTTCAATAATTTGAATATACCCCTGATGCCAGATCGCTAGCATCACAGGTACTCCTTCCATACCTTCATTAATTTGAATATATCCCTGATGCCAGATCGCTAGCATCACAGGTACTCCTTCCATACCTTCATTAATTTGAATATATCCCTGATGTCAGATCGCTAGCATCACAGGTAGAAACACAACTTCTGCAGTTAATGGATCCTTATTTATCTAGTTATTCTGAGCAGAATGAATTTGCTATGTCCTCCATGAAGTGTTAACCATTTTTTTTGATGACTAGGGTGGTACCTTTTTAATTTTAAACTGGGGGATGATATTTCTGCATATATCCACGACTGGCTGCACTGCGACTTTGAGGAATGTAATTGTTTACCTCCAGCCTAACAAAAACCTGTGCTTTTAGGGAACTGGGTATGTCTTTCCAGTACTACAGGAGATTAAAGTTTTATCTGACCTGTATAAATACATTGAGGCAGGGGGTGCATTCTGTCTTCAGACACTTATTCACAGGTTTGCCGAATAATGGAATTGGGTAATTAAAAAAATGGCTTTTTCCTGTGGACATTAGCTTGCACATTAACGGTCATCACCTTTTGGAAAAATGCCAGCACTCACTGAAAATGTTAATTAAATAATATTTATGTTTTTTTTGAAGGCCAAAAACACTAAGTATGAGTGTCTATTGTTTGTCTTTACTTGTACCTTGAGAGTTTGAATATTTTACCTCCGGTTTTTACATTTTTACACATGCTGCTGGCATATTCAATTGTTTTTCTGTACAAATTTTTTTATTCACATTTGGACAGGCCCTTTACTTCTGTGTTTTATTTTGAAGGTTCTGTTATTCTTTTGTGGGCAGGGATTGCTCAATGTTTTTTGGTAGTGGACATTTAATCCAGATCAGCATCACAAAAATAGAAGCCGCAGTAAACCAATTTAAGATGTATGATTAGAACTAATGACCTTTGCTAAAAATATATCTACATATAAATGTCATGGAAACATTTTAAATGTTGAACAGCATGTGAAAGGAGCAAGTGGTCTGTTTCACTGATAATGATGCAGGCCTTATTCGTTCAGATCTGAAAGTCAATTTGCATATATCTGCTCATAAGTACGTTATGCCTATTTTTATTATAAAGAACATTCATTTTACTGATACTGAAAAAATGTGGTAAAGCATTGTAATATAGTGATTTGCTAAAAGTTAAACCATCTTATCTGTGGTTCAAAGTTGACTACACTGTGACCTGAGAATTCAAATTAAACCACCACAACCACACTACTTTACTTACGTCAAGGAGAATAGTATGCCGCTATATAATGTGTGTGTGTGTGTGTGTATATCTATATCTATATCTATATATATATATATATATATATATATATATATATATCTATATATATATATATATATACACACATATATAGATATATATATATAAATGTGTGTATATAAAATATAAATATACACACATTCATATATACATACATGTATACATATACACTCACACACACAGACATATATATATATATATATATATATATATATATATATATATATATCTATATATATATATATATATATATATATATATATATACACAGACATACATATAAACACACACATGTATACATATACACACAAACATATACATATATACATGTATACATATATACACGCATGTATACATATATACACACATATATACACATACACACGTATACATATATACACATACACACGTATACATATATACACATACACACGTATACATATATACACATACACACGTATACATATATACACACGTATACATATATACCCACATGTATACATATAAAAAGGAAGAATAAAAAGAACAACTTTGTAAGTAAGAAAGTAGTATCGTGGCTCATCTTTTCTGACCATTTTATCTCCTGTGAAGCAAATACATAGAGGGATATTGCTTGGTGCATTTCTGGAATATTCTCATGCTCTTCCTATGGATTGTAAAGGTCTCCATGGTGTAAGTAGCATGTTCCACATCATATTCTGTAAGATTCCTGTTCTTTCACATGGATCAGATAGTGAAGTAAAAGTATTACTTCTCCAGTATCACCTATCTCACTACAGTCCTTCATGTTTGCATCTTGAACTAATGATGTCCTTCCATATCACTGTTGCACTATTCCTGACATAGGGGATCTCCTGCCAAGGATAGCCCAATATCTAGTCAGTATACCAACGCTTTGAGAACTTATACACATCTTATGTCACACGTATGTTTCCTGCAGAAGGTGTAGGGTATAAAGGTAATGTGCAGATGAACATAACTCAGAACTTCATTGCTGACAGTTTGATCACCATCTTTAACGTTCTTCTGAATGCTGTTATTCTGTGTTGGTTATTGAGCTGTGTCTCAGATAACTGCCCCACTGGGGGTTCTTCTTATCCTCTTCTGTTTTTGTTTTTTGTGAGTTTACATGTCATCCAAAAAGGGAAACTGTCAGTGTGGGAGGCAGATTCCCCAGAAATATCATCACAAGTAGTATCTCCTCTATTTGGGTGCTTCTCACAACTATATTCTGTGTTCAATCTGCCAAGCATTTGTCCCTAAGACCCCATGTAGTTGTCCCTTCTCCTTGTTTATTTACCAATAAAATCATTGTCTAAAATTGTTGGCACAAGGTGCTATAGCAGTGCCTTTCCATGCTGAGGGTCAGCCACCTACCAAGAAAAATGTCTGATCTGCCTGCTGTCCAGCCTCCCTCGTACCGCTCAACCTCTTAGACCAAGAAATCTGTACAAAGCCATACATAAAATTGGGACAAAGGCACAAAAATAGGGACAATTTTTAAATATTTCTCTTGCAAACTTAGTTGATAGAATAACAGGTTTTGCATTAGCATGAATTTTCTGATAGGTATGAAGTCTGAAACTCAAATGCCATTAATTTGACAGAAAACCACAATTTTATAAAAAACAGACCAACATAGGCAAAAATATGCACATTCTGTGAAAATCTGTACAGTTGAGAGGTATGCATCCCCCGGACATCTTTCTTGAGGCTGGTGAAAGCCCATAAGATCGTTCAAATGTTGCTTTGGATTGCTCTGCTGTTGGTATGGATAAGACTTCTCACACATCCTCGCTGGCTTTACAGAGGTCTGTTCCAGACATTTAGGGGGGGGGGGGCCTTAACCAACTATATCTGAAGGACAAAGAGGGATTTCAGATTCTAGTTAGGGAGGAGATTGTCACTATGTTGAGGGATCCAAACCTTCTTCAAAAGAAAAAAACTAAAAATAAACACAACCCCCCCCCCCCAAAAAAAAAAGAAAGCAAGCATATTTCTCCTGCTCTTTAAGATCCCAAATGTGAATGGCAGGATTTTACTCAGGGTTTGCTTAATGCTTTAATGGCCTTGAAGCCTCCTCAAGGAGTCTATGTCCTTGTTGCTCCATGGTTATCTACTCCTCTTAAGAAGTATAGGGGGCAAGAGTCCTCAAATGAGGATTTGGATTCTGGGGAAGAGTCTTTGGCATACACTTCTCCAATCCCATCTCTTTCAGATTATGGGTCTCAGGAAGAGGATTGTATTAATCCAGATTCACCCTTAGAAGACTCTCAGGTTTCTGATATTCAGCAGAGGTATCATGAACTCCTCCAAGTGGAGTCTCCCAAACCCTCTGCTGTTCCTCTAGTCCTGGTACCCTCTTTGATACCTTTTTAGTAGCCTCTGTCGCTTCTGATCCTCAGCCTCCAGCTCCCAAGAAACCTGACCGATTTTACAAAGTGCCCATTGAATCTAAATTTCTGTATAAATGTCCTCCTGCTGACCCTTCTGTAGTTTGTCTCTCTTCTGACAAATCTTCTAAGCTTTTGCCTTCTACTAAACTACTTCCTTCAGGTAAAGACAGTAGAGCCATGGAATGTCTTGGCAAAAAGATTTACACTGTTGCCACTTTGGCTTTTAGGGCGATTAGATACCAGACTTGCATAACTCTGTATATTTAGCCCTTCTTTCTCAAGCTTCTCAGGTAATTTCTAACCTTCCTGATTCTGAAGGGAAGGCCTTGGCTCTTTTTTTTGTTGGGCTCTACCCCTCGAGTGGCTCGACACTCTTAGTGTAGTTATGATGCAGCTGATGCTACTTTTAGGCTGCTGCATTTGGTTCTGTTCTAAGGTGTTACTCTTAGCTGATGGCATTGAAGCTAAATTGTTGGATGCTTCTGTTGATAATAAAAACTTTTTTGGCTCTGCTGCTGCTGAACTTTTTAAGTCCCTCCAGGACAAAGGCAGAGCCTTGGAGGAATTGAAACACATATTTTCTTTCTACCATCCCTATGTTCCAGAGGACTTATTCCTCCAAATCTGCTTTTGTTCTAGGCATGTACCTCCATTTAAGTCTTCTCAGGCTCCTACGTCTTAGAAGCCTCCATGTCAGGACAAACCAGGTTCCATTTTAAGGTTTGCTTTCTCTTTCCCTTGGCCAGGTTCCCTTGTCTCTTCATCTTTCCCCTGTCCCTTCCCAGTTGGTTAAGGGTCAGTCAAGACTGCTGGATTTATTGGTTCATAGGTTGGTACTAGGCTATCGGCCCTAGTGCCTATACAAGCCTAGCCATAACAATTCCCTGGCTATTTGTTCCCACACTATTTACTTCCCTGGACCCCTGTCTAGCAGGGTGACTGACGTGATCCCCGGGGTGAATTTCCTTTCTCCCACCATTTTGTCCATCATCTGCCAATGATATTTCATGGTGTGGAAATCACCCCCCCCCCCCCCCAGGTATTTAACAGATTCCTCAGGAACAGCTTCAGCTTCCTTTCTTTTCAGGCTCTTCTGGCCCAGGGCACCATTCAAGTTGTGACCCCCTAATTAGGAAGGGAAGGGTTTTTATTACAGGATGTTCCTTGTCTCCAGGAAGGAAGTACCTGGAGACCCATTCTTGTCCTTTCTCACTTCAATATCTTTCTAAAGGTCCCCTCCTTCTGGTTGTTATTCCTTCAAACCTTGTTCCCTTTTCTTTTTTTCCCCAGGCCTTCCTGGTATCTCTGGACCTGAAGGATGCCTACCTTCACATCCTCATCTATTCCCTTTTCAGGAAATGTTTGTTTTTCTCTGTTTCTTCTTTGCATTTTCAGTTTTCTACTTTGCCTTTGGCTTGTCGGCTACCCCAAGGGTATTCACCAAATGCCTCTCTCCTGTCATTGCCTTTAGTAGGATGAGAAGGGGTACTGATCTTTCCTTAACTAAACAATCTGCTCATCCAGGCTTTGTCCTCCAAGGTTCGTGTCTATATCAGAACAGCAAATGCTATTCTGTCAAACTACAAAGTTGGAAAGCCACAAATTTTGAAGTCACTAATCAGTGCTATCCAAAAAAAAAAAAAAAAAATACAAACAAAATAAAGTGAGGGGCTTCGCCCACCACACCCCCCGATGTGGGGGGCTGTGCCCCCCACTCACCCCCAACTTAAATATATTAACTCCGTGATTGCACCAGTGAAGAAAACGGAGAAGTCCCATATCGACTCAGTGATTTTTTTCCCTGGGAAAAAAATCGCTGTTCCATGACTTTGACATTCTCAGCTTTTGAACTTTACAGTTTGTCAGAAGAGCATTCACTATTTTCAGCATTCGCGCTTCTAATAGGGAACCCAAGGTTCTGCTTCAGGACCTTCAGTTTACTGTTATGCTATAAAGCCTGGGGTCTACCATAAACTTTCAAAAATCAGTCCTAGTTCCCTTTCAGGATCATATTTTTCTTTGTTGCGAGATCCAGACCATTTCCATGCTGGCATCCCTGCCTCCACCCAAAGCCCTCTCTCTAATTGTTATTTTCCATTCCCTTCTTCCTCTGGCTTCAGACACAGCCAAGGATTTTCTCAGGGTTATAAGGTTCATGGTCTCCACCATTCCTATGCTGCCTTTAGCCAGGGTCCATATGAGAAAACTCCAGTGCTACCTCAAGTCGCTGTGGCTTCAGCACGGTCATCCACTGAATTTCCTAGTTCCATTCCTTCTTTGTCTTAAACATGAGCTTCAGTGGTGGATTCATCAGCTTTCTCTCAACCTAGGGCTTTATGTCCAACCTCCAGTCCCATCTCAAGAGCTCTTTTCAGATTCCTTGGACAGGGGGTAGAGGAGCTTCCTTTGGTTCTTTCAGGGTCCAGGGTCTCCAGCCTCCCCATCAGAGCCCAGATCACATTAACATCAAGGAGATGAGAGCTCTCCTTTTAGCTCTTCAGGCTTTTCATCCTCTCTTTCTTCCAGTGCCCCTCAAAGTTTTCACAGACTGTGGCACAGTGATATGATATGTATACAGGCAAGGGGGGACAAGGTCCTACCTTCTTTGCAGGCTCACTTTTCAGGTATGGGTTCTAGCTGTCCAGGATCAAGTGACTCTTCATGCTGTCAATAATTCTTCAGAGAAGAAGATAGTGGCAGACTCTGAGCAGGTCGAACACACAGGTCTTACAAATGGATGCTTTACAGAGATGTGTTTCTCTGCATTGTCCATCAATGGGGTATTCCTCAGATCTTTTTGACTCCCCTTTGAACAGACAGCTTGCTCTATTCTGTTCCAGAGTCTCAAGTCATCTGGCTTGGAAAGTGAGCACTCTGTCTTTTGCTTGGAAGGGAATGTTTCTGTACACCTTCCCTTCCCTTCCCCTAATTCTAAGAGTACTGCACATGATCTAGTAAGACTCCAAAATCTTGCTGGTGACTCCATTTTGGCCCAGACAGCATTGGTTATCTCTTCTTTTTCACTTAGCCAGGGGAAATCAACCACAAGTTACCTCACTGGTTGGATCTTCTCTCACAAGACAGATGGCCTGTTATCTATCCTCACTTGTCCACTCTACAACTGATGCTGTAGGTGATAAGGTTTTCATCCCTTTTAGGCACTTTTTTTCTGAGGATGTGCCTAGAGTTCTGCAAGAGGTCAGGAAACCCACTACCAGGAAATCATATTTGTCCAAATGGAAGAGAAGTCTGGTGCCTCTTTGGTAACCAGAATCCCTTTTCAGTAGGGATGCTCTGGTTCTCTTATTTGTGTGAATTGCTCCATGATGGGTTTCCATATTCTTCAGTTAAATCTCCTTTCAGCTATTTCTGCTTGTCTGCTTTTAATTCCTCCTTTAGCCTCTGTTTGAGGTCAAACAATTCCTTAAAGGCATCCTTCATATCAGGCCTCCAAGAAAGTCTATTCCACCTTCTAAGGATCTCAGTTTTGCTCTTGAAAACTAACTCTTCAGCTTCCTTGCAATATTTTACTTGGAAGACTGTTCTTTTGGCCCTTACTTCAGGTAAGATAGTATCCGAAGTTGAGGCTCTTATGCCTGTTCTTCCTTTTTAGTTTTTCATAAAGACAGGGTGTCTCTCTATACTAATCCTTCTTTTATGCCCAAGGTGGTCCGTGAGTGGTCTCTTAATCGGTCTATTAATTGTCCCTCTTTTTTTCATTCTCCTCAGTCTGCTAGTGAGAAGGTTCTTCACACTTTGGATTTTCATAGGCAGCTCAGATATTATTTAGATAAGACTGAGCCCGTTTGCAAATCTGAGCAACTTTTTTGTTTTCTTTTATCCCAGATCTTTGGGTTTGGCCATTTCTTCCTGGATCTTTAAGGACATTTCATTTTGTTATTCCTTTCATGGTAAATGTCTTTCTACCTCTGTAAAGGCTCATTCATTCTATCACTGTTGCCTTTTTTAAAGGGCTGGATACCATTTTCATCCTTGAGGCTGCTACTTGGACTTCTGTCCATGTCTTCTCCAAATATTGTAAGTTGGATGTTGTTTCCAGAGCAAGAGCTGGCTTGACCCTGCATGGGTTTCTAGAGGGCTCTTCAGGCCTTCCTCGTGTCAGGTTTCCTCTTGAGCTTTTGTACTCTTTCTTACATCAAGATTACTGCAACAATGATATGGAAGGACATAGCACAGTTGTTTAACATCTTACCATAACAGTAGATGTCCTACTATTCACTCCCTCACTCCTCACCCCTTTTTGCTCTGCCCTATTTCTCTTGCCTTCCTGGCCAGGTTTCCTTCTTTTTTTCCTCTTTCTTGGATGCACATGTTCCTCTTGGTCCCTAAGGGCATTTTGTTCCTTCTGGGACTATTCAGTTCTGAGGTATGTATGTCCGTACATCACCTTTACGCCCTCCACCTTGTGAGGGGAGCATATATGTGGCATATGATGTCTATAAATTCTTAAGGCGTTAGTATACTGGCTGGATGTTCAGCTATCCTTGGTAGGAGATCTCTTGCGTCAGGAATATTGCAACAGTGAAGAGAGAGACATCTACTGTTATGGTAAGATTTTACACAACTGTACTTTCCCAGGCAGATGTTTCTCTGTAATCAATTCTCTGCATGTGTCCACTTTGTTTCCATACGGTAACTAAATACAGTTATCAAATCTCAGAGCCTCATTCTTGCCTATAGTAAGTGTGATAATATTTTAATGTGTGAGGACTTGGTTTTCTTAGTGGCATCCTTGGTGCCCTGTTTAGGACTGTATCTGTTCTGCTAATGTCTTTCTTTTTCACTGTCAGACTTGGTCTGAGGTTTTACAGTAACTCGGCCATTTAATGATATAGTTTTTCTAAAATTTGATGATTAAGATACAGTCTTCAGAACTGGTTGATGTAATGCAGCTTGGTCACCACCAATAACCTGCAGATAAGTGTCAGGGCATGTAATCTTGTATTTGTGCCCCTTGCACTGTATGTAATTTTGTGTTTGTGTCCCTTGCACTGTACCATAGTATCCTGTACCAAGTGCTTTTTTAGGCTTTCAGCTTACTTAAGTTCTTAATCTGTTTCTTATGTGGGGTACAAACTTTCTTCAACTGTCTCTATTCTTTCCACTGCAACAACATACATGAGCACATTTTCTTCTGATTAAAAAGCATACGTCTAATGCAATAAATCTAGACAAAGCCTAAAATAATGGGGGAATGGGGCAAATGGCCAAAGACAGGGGCAGATTTTATCTATTGCTCTTAAAAACTTAGAAAGTTGCTGGAATAACAGGATTTGTGTTGGCATTTCCTGAAGGATCCAAAGTCTGAAACTCAAATGTATGGCAGTATTTAGTGACTTTAATCCTCAATGATTTGACAGAAAACCACAAATTTTAAGAGGCATAAATGGGATTTTCTGCAAAAATCTGGACAACTTAGAGGTATGTTAAAAAGTAAAACTGTTAAGTAGTCAGTAACCCTTCTTATAAGCCTCAAAATAGATAATTTACAAGTACAGATGAACAAAATAAAAGTAACAGCATTGCTGTTGCTTAATATGTGCAGCTATTTACTTACAAGAATAAACAGCGCAAGCATTTAAATCTGCTACATTTGCGCATACGGAACATGGATGCATTTGTACACATAACTCATTTTAAATCATCCTTGTGTTCATATTATTGCATAACTTCATCACTAACGATTTTTGTGAAAACAAAGTAATGGCATTTTCCATCACTATTATCTAAAATTTGCAGTTCTGTGTTAAAATATCTGCAGCCATACAAAGCACAATGCCTCTTAGACTCGAGCTTTTATAGCTTAGGATTCACATTACCATCACCACAGCCAATATTTCTGTCTTCTTCTTTCGGCTTTTCCCAGTTAGGGGTCACCACAGTGGATCACCTGTCCGCTCATGAGTGGCAGGGGAGTTTTATGGTGTTGAGTTGCCAACCCGGCACCCAACCTTCCATTGAAGTCACACACATGCACCCACTCACTCCTAGGGCCAATTTAGAGTGTCTAATCCACCTACAGCATGTCTTCGGGATGTGGGAGGAAATTGGAGCACCCAGAGGAAACGCATGCAACCACAGGGAGGACATGCATACTCCACACAGAAGGCATCCCAGCCAAGGATCAAACTGGAGAACCTCTTGCTGTGAGGCGACAATACTAACCGCTGCACCACTGTGGCCGCACAACCGATATTTCTATAGTCTGTGTAATTCATCCCATTTCTGTATCCTGGTCCTTTAGATGGGCAAGTTTTCTCTTCTCTTGCTAGTTGTCATTGAATGTTCAGATATTGTGACTTAATAAGGTCCCACTCAGTGGTGGATTATAATATGGGCAATTTGTGTGGTTATCCTGGGATCTCAGCTCCAGTGGGGCCCATGACCAACCACTCAAACAAAGTTTTATTCAGTTAAACACTGCTAATTCATTTTAGTTAGCTTATGTACTGAACATAATGATTGCCAACAAATTATTTGTTTAATTTTAATTTAAAAAAAATAAGCATTTAGCACTTAAGATTCATGCTGCCTGTAATTTGCTCATGTACAGTCTAGTGATGCTCTTCATATGCTTAATATGTGCAGCTATTTACTTACAGGAATAAACAGCGCAAGCATTTAAATCTGCTACACTTGCGCATACGGAACATGGATGCATTTGTACACATAACTCATTTTAAATCATCCTTGTGTTCATATTATTGCATAACTTCATCACTAACGATTTTTGTGAAAACAAAGTAATGGCATTTTCCATCACTATTATCTAAAATTTGCAGTTCTGTGTTAAAATATCTGCAGCCATACAAAGCACAATGCCTCTTAGACTCGAGCTTTTATAGCTTAGGATTCACATTACCATCACCACAGCCAATATTTCTGTCTTCTTCTTTCGGCTTTTCCCAGTTAGGGGTCACCACAGTGGATCACCTGTCCGCTCATGAGTGGCAGGGGAGTTTTATGGTGTCGAGTTGCCAACCCGGCACCCAACCTTCCATTGAAGTCACACACATGCACCCACTCACGCCTAGGGCCAATTTAGAGTGTCTAATCCACCTACAGCATGTCTTCGGGATGTGGGAGGAAACTGGAGCACCCAGAGGAAACGCATGCAACCACAGGGAGGACATGCATACTCCACACAGAAGGCATCCCAGCCAAGGATCAAACTGGAGAACCTCTTGCTGTGAGGCGACAATACTAACCGCTGCACCACTGTGGCCGCACAACCGATATTTCTATAGTCTGTGTAATTCATCCCATTTCTGTATCCTGGTCCTTTAGACGGGCAAGTTTTCTCTTCTCTTGCTAGTTGTCATTGAATGTTCCGATATTGTGACTTAATAAGGTCACACTCAGTGGTGGATTATAATATGGGCAATTTGTGTGGTTATCCTGGGTTCTCATCTCCAGTGGGGCCCATGACCAACCACTCAAAAAAAGTTTTATTCAGTTAAGCACTGCTAATTCATTTTAGTTAGCTTATGTACCGAACATAATGATTGCCAACAAATTATTTGTTTAATTTTAATTTAAAAAAAATAAGCATTTAGCACTTAAGATTCATGCTGCCTGTAATTTGCTCATGTACAGTCTAGTGATGCTCTTCATATGCTTAATATGTGCAGCTATTTACTTACAAGAATAAACAGCGCAAGCATTTAAATCTGCTACACTTGCGCATATGGAACATGGATGCATTTGTATACATAACTCATTTTAAATCATCCTTGTGTTCATATTATTGCATAACTTCATCACTAACGATTTTTGTGAAAACAAAGTAATGGCATTTTCCATCACTATTATCTAAAATTTGCAGTTCTGTGTTAAAATATCTGCAGCCATACAAAGCACAATGCCTCTTAGACTCGAGCTTTTATAGCTTAGGATTCACATTACCATCACCACAGCCAATATTTCTGTCTTCTTCTTTTGGCTTTTCCCAGTTAGGGGTCACCGCAGTGGATCACCTGTCCGCTCATGAGTGGCAGGGGAGTTTTATGGTGTTGAGTTGCCAACCCGGCACCCAACCTTCCATTGAAGTCACACACATGCACCCACTCACGCCTAGGGCCAATTTAGAGTGTCTAATCCACCTACAGCATGTCTTCGGGATGTGGGAGGAAACTGGAGCACCCAGAGGAAACGCATGCAACCACAGGGAGGACATGCATACTCCACACAGAAGGCATCCCAGCCAAGGATCAAACTGGAGAACCTCTTGCTGTGAGGTGACAATACTAACCGCTGCACCACTGTGGCCGCACAACCGATATTTCTATAGTCTGTGTAATTCATCCCATTTCTGTATCCTGGTCCTTTAGACGGGCAAGTTTTCTCTTCTCTTGCTAGTTGTCATTGAATGTTCAGATATTGTGACTTAATAAGGTCACACTCAGTGGTGGATTATAATATGGGCAATTTGTGTGGTTATCCTGGGTTCTCAGCTCCAGTGGGGCCCATGACCAACCACTCAAAAAAAGTTTTATTCAGTTAAGCACTGCTAATTCATTTTAGTTAGCTTATGTACTGAAAATAATGATTGCCAACAAATTATTTGTTTAATTTTAATTTAAAAAAAATACGCATTTAGCACTTAAGATTCATGCTGCCTATAATTTGCTCATGTACAGTCTTAGTGATGCTCTTCAGCTAAGGATGCTTTATTTAATTTATTTATTTAAAGTAACATTTTTTTAAGTAAGTTAAGAAATGGCCTGCAGTGACAATATCTAAAGCAGCCACAGCATTCTGCTTCTTGGTTTCCATGATTAATTGGGGCAGCAATAAGCAGAAAGTTTGCAAATATGAACTGGTCTGGTGGATAGCTGTGGAATGAGTCTAAAGAGCAGCAGTGGGTCATGGTAGCTTGATGTTAGTTTTTAAAACCTGGCAGTCAATACTATAGATATGGGAAATCAGTGGCTATCTTAAATTGTAGGCGAGTGGAGATATTTGATGTGGCTGGTGTGTGTGTGAAATATAGTGTGGGTCACAGGCTCAGTCTTATTTTATATTTTTTTATTACAGTCTAACATATGAGATGAGTACACAATAATTGCTCAGCTGGGTCCAGATGAAAAATGAGCTGTAATTTTATCAGTTATTCTGGGATTTTTTTGTAGGGCAAGTGTAATTTGTGTGAAACAAGTTGGAAGAGAATACTTTACTGTTGAAAGGGACTACTCTTTTTGTAAAACAAAGAAATACAGCATGTCACAGATATTTTTTGTCAAAATCCATGCAGATACAGGCAGAACATAGTTTCTTTGAACTGAAAGCATGCCAGACAAGGAACCAAATGGAGAATGTGCAGTTCTAACAAATGTACTAAGTTCCAAAAATGGGGAAGATTTTGGCAGTCCTCAGAATAAGTACAAAATATGGCCTGTGTGTTTCATATGGCTGATACTGAACAAGCAAACTACATTTCAGTGCCTTAAGAAATCTTATTGTGAAATAGCTGCTAGTGTACCCTCCACACCTCAACCTTTTAGGGTAAGAAACCTGGACATAGCCTAAAATAATGGGGGACAAAGGTCCCAGAATAGGAACAGATTTTCAATATTGCTCTTAGAAAGTTGTTAGAACAACAGGATTTGTAGTAGCATGCATTTTCTGAAGGGTATGAAATCTGGAACTCAAATGTATGCCATTATTTAGTGACCTTCAATTCTTCATGATTTACCAGAAAAAAATAAATTTTGAGGAGCAGAACAAAAATACAAGGTAAGAATCTGAAATGAAAATCTAGACAGTTGAGAGGTATGGTACCCTTATTTGTTACAGTCTAAATGGAATCTTTAATCAACAGTAAGCACTTTTAAAAGTTGCCATTGCAAGGTTGGTATGCATCACCAAAGCTCTTGCCTTAAAGTATTGGAATAATTTTGAAGTAGCCCTTATTTTCTCACAAAAAAGCAATATGTAATGCTTCATCCATACCAAGAAAGCTGTCTCACAATCAAGTCAAAAATCAGCGCCATGACATTTGAGACCACAATGTATTTTCTGTGTCAAAGTACTCAAGTGCAGTTTTTGTGTGTATTGTAAACGGAGTAGGCTGTTGCTGATTCAGTTTCACTCCTGTTAGAGATTGAGGTGAAGCATTTTGTTCATTTAGACTGACTTTCAACAGAATTCACAGTGGGATTACTTAGTAAAATACTAACCTCGTGTGGCATTTCCATGGCCTCATTGTTAATTTGTAAGATTAAATAATTTCCAGTAATACTTTGACATTTGTATGGTCAAATGAAACTCTCCAATAGTTCTGTTTAGGCTGACCACCTCCTTGGAAAGTTTGTTGGCATGCTGTATGCATTATTTACAATGATGCTACCTTTTATACACATGGAAAAGCAATAATATCCTTCTAGGCCAGCCCTTAGGAGGCTGTACCTTACTACAGTATCTAAGGAATTCAATGTGTGTGTGTGTGTTTATATATATATATATATATATATATATATATATATATATATATATATATGTGTGTGTGTATGCATGTATGTTATACATATATGGGTCTACTGTGATTCACTGAAAACACATTTCACTGAATGTCAATTCACCCTCAAAAAAGTTGCTGAAAGCTCAACTCATTTCACTGAATGTAATTACTGTTGGGCAAATAAAGCGTATATGCCCTTTTCCCCACTGTTGTGTTGTCCTGGAGTTAGTATATATAGTTAGGGGGGTGGGGGGCACAGCCCCCACATTGGGGCCTACTTAGCTTTTATATTTATAAATCTTATTTCACTGAAAGCTAACAACATAAAACCAAAATTAGGTGGGGGGGGGCTATGCCCCCCACACCCCCCCCATGTAAGAGGCTGTGCCCACCACACCCCCACTAACTATATACACTAACTCCAGGATCACACTACAGTGGGGAAAGGTATATATGTTTTATTTGCCAAACAGTACTTACATTCAGTGAAATGTTATTCAGTGAAATGAGTTTTCAGTGATTTGAGCTTTCAGCAATTTGGTACGAGTGTTTTGAAATTCAGTGACATGAGTTTTCAATGAATCAAAGTAGACATACGTGTGTGTGTTTATAATATAGGTGTTCTATTATGTGCTGTTATTTTAGTTGTTGCTGCCCTTGTCCCTGCCATGTATTGCATGTGGGAGGAGGTCATCTTTAGGGACAGCACACATGTTATCTGTGATTGCATGCTAATGCTTGTCATTGTTTGAGTTGTAATCTGAGCCTTGACCACATTTCTGGAAGATATGACGTTCAACCATTATCTGGTTATCAGTACATGATTATTTCAGCATTTCTAATGACTTTAAAGGATCTGTGTGTATAATGCAAATAAAAGATGCAATGACTACTTGTTCACCTAGGCAAAGTGCAGATTATCACCTAAAAGTCTTAATCTGAGCTTGGTTTCCCAGGTTTAGGTGATGGGAAGCTCACGGGTTTGTCAGGAAACTCTTATTGAGTCAAGGAATCATAGTCTGTCTCAGTGATGGCGAGCCTATGACACACGTGTCAAAGGTGACACACCACAACATTTTGGGTGACACACCAGCATTCACCAACACCTGAGTTACCAGAGAAACTGAATGAACAAAAATACAAGAAATTTGTGACCCTGTACTTGTATAAATAAAACTCAGCAACAAAAAAGTCTTGAATTGTTGTTAATCAAATCAAATGCAATGTGTTCCATATTTTTTCAGTTCAATTTAAAATTACTGTTAAAAATAGGGTGATTTTTTGGTGCATTATTTTAAGCCCAATTATCAGTGTGCTTATCGTTTTCCCTATTGTAAGTGACTTCTTTTACTTTTATAATACATAGCACATCACTGGACTGTATTTTTTTAAATAAATGAATATGTAAAGAATTGTTTCTCTTCTGTACATGGGGGGGGGGGGGGGGGTGAAACACCAGCAGAGTCATGATAGGCATTTTCCGAATTTTTGACACACCAAGCCCAGAAGGTTCACCATCACTGGTTCATTGCTGGCTGTTTCAGTCAAAAGTCATTTGAAGTATACTCCTGCGTGGATAAAATTATATTTATTAAATTGATGCTGCATGTGGCAGTAATTGCTCTACTCTAGGTGGTGAATTACCAGCAAGGGACTGTAATCTTTAGTGATACTGGGGAGAAGCATGCAAAACACTGGGGAACGGGATTCATATTTCTTAGGTTCGTAGGTAGGTACTAGGCTATTGGCCCTAGGGCTTATATAAGCCTAGCCAAAAAGGTACCCTGGCTTTCTCTATCCAAGAAATTTATTTTCTTGTGCCACTGTTGAGCAGAGCCACAAAAGTGATCCCTGGGGTGAATTTCCTATTTCCCATCCAATTATCAAGATTTTTCTTGAAGAGTGTTAATGAGGAACTTTGCTTGACATAGATGGGTAGCTTGTTCCAGAGTGTGGGAAGTCTCTGGGACAGGAATCTATCCCTCCAGCATGTTTTGTTTATTGTGGTGACCAGATTTAAGTCCCTAGAGCATGTAGCTTGGAGGGATTGGGATTTCTTTGTAGCATGTCCAACAGCTCTGGGTTTGACATAGCTTTGCATGTTAGGCAGAGATTGCCTCTGAGTAGGCGATATGCAATGGAGTAAAGCTGATTTTTTTTGGGACTGTCTGCATAGGGCACCTGTTTGAGGCGGGTAATAATCTTTGTTAGGTATTTCTGTGACCTTTCCAGTTGTAAATGTCTTGTGAGGTACATACCAAAAGGGGCATTGTACTCCTATAATGGGTCTAATGAGTGACGAGTAGCGGCAACAATTACCTGTTTTTTCCTGGATGAGAAACGTTTTGTGATGAGGTGTGCCATGTAGGAGGATTTCCTGACTACTGTGGCAATGTGATTATCAAAGGAGAAACTACTGTCCACCTGTGTCCCAAGGTCTCTTATCACATTTTCGATGTTAAGCAGACTACCGCCTATGTGGTAGTTCATGGGTACAGAGTTTTTACCAAAGGGGATGACAATGCACTTTTTGGCATTGAGCTTGAGGCCATGGCTTTGACACCAGCCGTCTGACTCAGTAGGCCCTTTTGTAGGATGTCCACATCGTTAGGAGTTTCGATTATGGCTCCTAGTTTGCAGTCATCTTGCAAACTTTGTTAGCCAAAGACCTTCTTTGTTAGCCTGTACTTCAGAGAAGTAGATACCAAACAGGAGAGGACCCAGGACTGAACCCTATGGTACTCCACTTGTCACTGGTCTGAAGTTGGATTTGGAGTCTGCTACTTTCAGAGAGTGGGTTCTGTCAGTGAGTCAGTTTGCAACCCATCTTGTGACATATGGATTTATACCTAGTTTAGTGAGTTTGTCTATAATTCCAGAGTGGGGGGTGGTGTCGAAAGCCTTGGCGAGATCTAGATAGGCTGTGTGATGTTCCATGGCCTTGCAGACCAGACTCATCAGGCTAATGGGGCGGTAGTTCCCAGGGTCCGTGGTGCCCCCCCCCCCCTTTGTGGAGTAGGATAACTGTTGCTGTGTGCCATTCAGTGGGCACAAAGCCTGAGGTGAGGCTATGATTGAATATGGTACTTATGTGGGATGCCAGTCCATTCTGTAGTTCATGTAGAACGCAATTTGGGATGTTGTTAGGTCCCATGGATGCTATTTTTTTGGCTTTGGAGTGTGTGTTTTTTGCCTGTGCAGCCGTGATTACAGGAACTTTGCATTTTTCCGGTATAGATATGGGTCCTTTAGGGGGTGAGAGAGGGGTAAAGTTAACACTAAACCTATCTGCCAGGATGTTGGCAATATCAGTTGGTTCTGTATATTTAGTGCCATTGTGCTGTAACTCAGAGCAGATCTGAGTGTTGCCACTGAGATTCTTGACATAGCTATAAAATGCTTTGTGGTTTCTTTAGAATCAGTGGCAATTTTGTTTTTGTAACTAGCTTTGGAGGATTTTATGAGGGATCTCAGCTTCTTACTGAGGCTGACTAGGGAGTGCCTCCAGTCATGGGATTTTACTTTTTTTGCAACAGTTTCTTTCTTCTGTTGTAGAGTTTGTTTATGGCAGGGGACCACCAAATTGGCTTCATTTTTTGGAGAATAGCATCTTAGTTTTGTTAGGGATAGCATGATCCATGCCCTAGTGTAAGTGCTTATAAAGTGCATTTGTGTAGTAGTCAACAGTCGTACCTCTATTGTCTGTCTGCATGGGTATCGCTAAGTTTGCCACTTCTGTCTCCAGAAGCGTGAAGTTGACTTGGGAGACATTTTTTACGGTAGTTTCCCTAGTGGGGGGTGGCGGCGGGATGTGGATGTCTAGGGTGATTAGCTTGTGGTCGGATCTGACCAATGAAGAATTGACCTTTGGTGTGGAACACCGGTCACTCATGTTGGTAATGTCCAGGTCTAGGATACTGCTGCCCCTGGTGGGGGTGTGGATAAGTGGATCCAAGGCATTGGAATTTATGAATTCCAGAAAACGTTGAGCAAAAGAGTTGGAACATGAGTAGTTTTCCCAGTTAATGGTGGGGTAGTTGAAATTGCAAATAGTACAACCTCTGCGAGTGAGGCAGCTGCAGGGTCCCAAAGAGCAAAGTATTCAAACAAAAAGAAAATAGGACCAGCATACAAGGCACCTTAAAAATAAGTTTATTGATTGAGGTTCTTGAAAAACAGACCGGTTTCGGGAAATATTTAACAAAGCCTTCTTCAGTGTTTAAAAAACAACAAAAAAGAACCTGTATTTAAATACTCAAGTGAGTCATGTGCTTAATTACATATGCTCATTCAGACCTGGCTTAAAGAGCCCACCAAGTTTAATAATCCATTTTTTCTCCATTGAATTTAATAAATTATGCCAACCTGATTTGTTATGCTTCCCTTGTGGACACTGTATCTATTGTAACATCATACTCAAAACCACCAGTTTCAGCAGTCAAAACACCCCTCAAGTATTCAATATAACATTTTTTGCTAATTGTTCCTCAGATTGGGTCATTTATTTGGCCAAATGCACATGTCCTGCATTCTATATTGGCCAAACCTCCAGACCCTTGAAGCTTCGAATCTCTGAACACTTTAGTGATATCAGACACAAGAGAGACACCAATGCTTTATATAAACATTCTTTGGTACATCCAAAGGCTACTTTTAGTTTTACCATTATTGATAAAATTAGAAGATCCAGGCATTAGTTGTTTTTTAAATACTGAAGAAGGCTTTGTTAAATATTTCCCGAAACCGGTCTGTTTTTCAAGAACCTCAATCAATAAATTTATTTTTAAGGTGCCTCATATGCTGGTCCTATTTTCTTTTTGTAGTTGAAATTGCCCATTATTAAGATGTTGGATTGTACCCTAATATTTTACAGTGTATCAAGAAATGAGGAGTGGGAATCCTGGGGCATGGTGGGGGATCTGTAGTATGCTACAATTTGGATTGCGGTCTTGCCCAGAGGTAGTTGCACTTGGTTAGATGCATTTGTGCATCAATTAAGTGTTTAGAAATGATTTTATATATGCTTTATTAAACAAATAAATTAAGTAAATTATTGGAGATATACAAAAATGTAAGTTCATTACAAACCCCTTAAGGCCTTTGGTTGTATTTTGGTTATTTATTATTTTATTGAGTTCTAATTCTATAATGGGAGCAAGTAATCAACTGTGTTTCTTTCAGGTTATCTCTTGCAGAAAAATTTCATTCTGCTTGCAGCGAGATGACACTTTTCGGTGATGTTAGACACCATTTACATTTTTATGACATATCTGCTCAGCAGTAAAGTGGCTATAACTGCTGAGTGGGAGGCTGGATGTGCATGAAAGTAACTTAACCTCTTGTCTGATCATTTTAACCAGTATTGTTTTAAAAGACTAGTGAACATTGGTGTGAAATAAACTGGAATATTTTGCTGTCAACCTACTGTTTGAAACAAAGTTACAACTCTCCCTAACTTCACAGGATGTCCATGATTTTACCTCATATTTTTGATGTGTTCCACTTAAATTTTGGATTTTCTGGCTAATCCTTCAGGATTACAGATGGTAAATAATAGACATTTGAGTTTCAGGCTCACTATATCCTTCAAAAAATGGAAATACGTTCATAGCATCAAATGATAGCAACAACAAAGCACAAAACATTGAACCTGGAAGCTCGGATCATAAAACCTTCTGCAAGCATATATGTGGAGGGGGGCCACGCCCCCCTGCTACACACACATGCACCAATTTTGAGATCACACTATAGAGATGAAAAGGCAAAACCCTAATCCCCACTGTACCACTACCTTGGACACACATTAATGCCTTCTGCTCAGCTAGTGCTAAAGCTGGTAAATGTTATGTGATTCAAGCCTCTGTGTTCAATGTTTTGTGCTTTGATGGCACCAGCATTCAATGTTATGAATGTACCCCACCACCCAAAAAAATACGTGGATACAAAAAGTGTTATTCTAGCAACTTTTTTTATGATTGGATCATGCTTGGATCATGCAATCCCAAATAAAACCAAGACCCTCTCCACCAAGGGCAGGCGTCCTGTCTGGTGGACCCCAGCCATAAACAAATTGTATAACAAAAGAAGGAAGCTACTGCACGACAGAGCAAAATCCCATAAAGAGAAGGCAACTCTGATCAGCACTAGTAGAAAGCTAAGTTCTCTCATAAAAAAATCCAAGGCCAATTTTGAGAGAAAAATCACTATGGACACTAAAGATAACCACAGGGCCTCCTTCTGCTATGTTAGAAACCTGGGCAGAAACTCTCAGATATGTTCAGAGTTAGTTCACAATGACAAAAAATACACTGAACCCACAGATATTGCCAACATTCTGGCAGACAGGTTCAGTGCAAATTTCTCCCCTCCCTCACCCCCAAAAGAAGAAATACTTATCCCAGCTGAATGTAACCTCCCTGTCAACTCAGATGTCCAGGTGAGAACCACCCTCAGCAAAGCTAAAAACACAGCATCAATGGGACCTGACGGTATCCCGGGTTGCGTGCTACGTGGACTTCAAGAGGAGCTAAACCCACACATAAAAATGCTATTTAACCTTAGCCTTACTACAGGATATGTACCTGAGCACTGGTGTACAGCAACAGTAGTCCCACTCCACAAAGGAGGCACCTCTACAGACCCTGGTAACTACCGCCCCATAAGATTAACCAGCCTGGTCTGCAAAGCTATGGAAAGAATCATTATGGAACTCATAAACAGAGACATTGGGGACTTACAGACACTTGATCCCACCCAGTTCAGCTTTGTAAAGGGCAGATCCTGCCTTCTGAACCTGGTTGACTTTTTCGAAACAGTCACTAGAGCCATTGACGAGGGCAAAGCAGTCCATACAGCCTACCTGGACTTGGCAAAACCTTTCGACACAATACCCCACTCAGGCATCATAGACAAGCTCAACAGCTTAAATGTAAATCCATATGTCACAAGATGGGTTGCAAACTGGCTAAAGGATAGAACCCATAAAGTCAAAATCACTGGAGCCATGTCAGACTCAAAGCCAGTCACAAGTGGTGTCCCACAGGGCTCTGTCCTGGGACCCCTCTTGTTCGGCATTTATTTCTCAGGTGTGAAAGCAAACATGGGAGGGTTGTGGCTGACAAAGTTCGCAGATGACTGCAAACTAGGCGCCATAGTCGATGCACCAGCTGACACATACATCCTACAGAAAGGCCTCACTGAAACGGACAACTGGTGCCGGAGTCATGGCCTTAAACTAAATGCCAAAAAATGTATAGTCATCCCCTTTGGGAAAAACAAAGTACCCATAAATTATCACATAGACAGTAACCCACTGAGTACGGAAAAAGTAATCAGAGACCTGGGGACCCAAGTCGATAGTGACCTCTCATTTGACACCCACGTTGCCAAAGTGGTTAGAAAGACTTTCTACCTTGCCCACCTTATCATGAAGGGATTCACATCCAGATCAAAGGAGGTCATTGTACCCTTATACTCCTCCCTTATCAGGCCCATGATGGAGTACAATGCCCCATTTGGTATGTACCTCACCCGGCACTTGCAACAGCTAGAGAGACCCCAAAAGTACCTCACCAAGAGAATCAAGGGTCTCCAACATATGTCATATGTGGCCAGACTAAAGAAACTCCAGCTCTATTCAGTAGCATACCACCTACTCAGAGGTGATCTGTGCCCTGACGTACAAGGCCATGTCCAATCAGGAATTGAAGGACATGCTCCACCTCAAAAAATCCAAATCCATCAGAACCACGAGAGCTAAAGATTTAAACCTCAGCACAAATATGAATAGGACATGCTGGAGGGACAGATTCATAACTCAGAGGCTTCCCATACTCTGGAACAGAATCCCAGTTCATGTTAGGCAGAGCCCCTCACTGACTCTCTTCAAGAGAAAACTTGATGAGTGGATGGGAGATCGTAGGTTTACCCCAGGGGTCATCTCTGTGTCACTACTAGACAGAGGCACAGTAAACTAATTCTATTATGTAAAGGGGTCTTCACTGTGTCACTACTAGACAGAGGCACAGTATTCTAAATCTATTCTGTACACTTTTGTACCATTACATGGGGTGGCGAAAGCCACATCACTATGGCTAGGCTTATAAATGCCCCAGGACAGATAGCCTAGTACTAAACTATGAAAATATGACAGTCAGATGTGTTATCTATAGCAGAGTACTTATACACTCTCTGACCCAAAAGAAATAGCTAATATCCTAGCTAAGAAATTTAGAGCAATTTCTACTCCATGTATAATTACAGCTATTCCACAGGTTCCACATTTCCATCTGTCCCCTTTAATTACTATGGAACAAGTTCTCTCAGCCCTCTCAAACACTAAGAATACTTTATTCATGAGCCCTGGTAACATGCCAGGTTGCCTGAGAATCAGGGCCAAATATGGCCTTTATGAACCCCAGCTTAGCCTCTTTAATATAAGCCTCTCCATTGGTTACATTCTTGAAGTATGGAAACTAACTATTGTAATGCCATTACATAAGGGTGGCCCAATCACAGACCCTGGTGGCTTGCTCCATATGTAAAGCTATGGAGTGCATTAATTCAGACGTCATTAATATGGACATTAAAAATCTCTTAATCCTGGACCCTCATCTATTTGGCTTTATCAGAGAAAGGTCCTGCCTTTTTTAACCCCATTTTCTGTGAATAAGTAGTTGAAGCCATGGCTAGTGGATATGCAGTGCAGTAAACATATCAAGACCTGGCTAAATGCCTTTGGCACACTACTGCCCCATGCAGGCCTTATTGATAGACTTGTAAATCAAATCTCAATATAAATCCTTATATTGAGCGGTCAAGTTGCAGGCACCACTTCTGAAAGCAAGAAGGTCAGCAGTAGAGTACCACAATTTCGGGCCCTTTTCTGTTTGGCATGTATTTCTCAGACCTTCAGGACAGCAGCACTCATGGCCTATCATTCTCTAAGGTTACAAATGACTGCAAACTGTGTGGTAGTATTCAATCTTCAGCTGACTTACAATTGTTCCTACTTGAGTTAAATCATGTTAACATTTGGTGCAAGGGCAATGGGCTTGAGGTTAAATGTAAAAAAAAATGTAGCATAATATATTTTGGTAAACAAAACCAGTTACTAGAAAGTAGATGCATCCCTCCACTCAGACACAGTTTTAAGGGATTTAAACACTCTTGTTGATAATTCCTTATCATTTGACCATTATGTCTCCACACAAGTTTGGAAAACCATTTATCTGTCAGATCTAATTTCAAGCCATCTCCACTAGATCCAAAGAAGTCTTAATTTCCCTTTACTCATATCTTAGCAGGCCCATTATTGAATATAATGTGCCTTTTGGTATGTATTTGTCAAAACATGTCACACAACTCAGACATTCATAGCTAAAAAGATCAGTGGCCTCAAAAATCTTACTTATCAGGAGGGATTGGCAGCCCTTTCACATACTCTGTCTCTTGCAGATGCCTCATTGGAGATCTGTGTCTAGCCTTTCAATCCATGAAAGATCCAACCCTCTCTAACTTCCTTTTCCTTATCAGAACTTATGCTACCTCAAATACCCAGTTAAAGGAACTAGACCTTCATCAGCAGATAAGACATGTTTCATGATAAATTTGTATCGCTCACCTCTGAAACTTTCACTGCATCTCAAGCTGAGTCGCACCCTTGCCACCATCAAGGTAAACCTAGATAACTGGATGGGTAGCCTCAAATTCATCACCAGTCTATCTCCTCTTTCCCTCCATGAGGATAGGGGAACTTTTGTGTTGTGTTTTTGTTTAGGCTTTAAATGGTCTGGAAACTGATAGCATAGAACTTGCCTATGAACCTATAACTGCTTGGAGGGGGGGGGGGGTGCTGTCTGTGGATGAAAGAAACTTAGCATCTTCTCATTTGTTTAGTATAAGTAATTAGTCTGACTTTTTGCAGTATCAGTGTACATTTCTGTGAAATGTTTGTGTCATACAAACTTGAAATACATTAGTCTTCTTATGTGTTTTTACCATAATCAAACATTTGATGGATACTCAGTGAACAATGGTGCTATAATTGCTGGATATTGGGGATGTCTGTGGATGAGAAATAATAAACCAGCAGTTATTAGTCTGGCTTTGCAGAACAAATGTGTATTTTTGTAAAGCAAGATGGAATAGTACACTTTGGATTTTTCTTTCATCACAACTGGATAGTTGAGATTTACACAGCCAAGTGGCTGTAATTGATGATGGTCATTGTTGGATCATAATGACAGCAGTTCAAGTGGCCATTTATGACTGAAATGCTAAGATGGATAATTTTGTTATTGGTTAGCAAATTTTGTTACACAACTTGCCAGTAAAACATTAGACTACTCAAATTTAAAACAAGTGTAACACAAATTTTACTCAAGTATAATTTTAAGCAGTCCAGCTGAATTCAAAAGAACTTGTACAGTAATCAATACAGCTTCCAAAAATGTGGTGGACACCCATGGTTTCAAAACCACTTAGGGTCCAAGGCACACTTAAATCTTCCACTGTTCACACCATCTGGCTATGAAAAAATCCCCCAGCTTCCAGTGTGCTATGCATATCATAGTCACTTTTTCACTTCCTGTACCTTCGACTAAGTTGAATCATAGTGTAATATTTTACAACCTCATCCACTTTTCTGCTCTATAGCAACTACCCCAGCTCCATGTCCATTCTATACCAACTACCCCAGCTCCATGTCCATTCTATACCAACTACCTCAACTCCATGTCCAGTCTTTAGCAGCTTCCCCAGCTTCATGCCCAATCTGAAGCAGCTGCTCCGGCTTCCATGTCCCCTGTCTATCAGCTACCCCAGCTGCATGTCCATTCTATACCAACTACCCCAGCTCCATGTCCAAGCTATACCAACTACCCCAGCTCCATGTCCAACCTATACCAACTACCACAGCTGCATGTTCAGCCTGTAGCAGCTATCTCTCAGCTCCATGCCCATTCCTAGCAGCTACTGTAGCTCCATGTCCAGTCTTTAGCTGCTTCTCCAGCTTCATGCTCAAGCTGAAGCAGCTACCCCAGCTCCATGTCCATTCTATACCAACTACCCCAGCTGCATGTCCATTCTATACCAACTACCCCAGCTCCATGTCCATTCTAAACCAACAACCCATGCTGCATGTCCATTCTATACTAACTACCCCAGCTCCATGTCCAAGCTATACCAACTACCCCAGCTGCATGTTCAGCCTGTAGCAGCTATCTCTCAGCTCCATGCCCATTCCTAGCAGCTACTGTAGCTCCATGTCCAGTCTTTAGCTGCTTCTCCAGCTTCATGCTCAAGCTGAAGCAGCTACCCCAGCTCCATGTCCATTCTATACCAACTACCCCAGCTCCATGTCCATTCTATACCAACTACCCCAGCTGCATGTCCATTCTATACCAACTACCCCAGCTCCATGTCCAAGCTACACCAACTACCCCAGCTGTATGTTCAGCCTGTAGCAGCTATCTCTCAGCTCCATGCCCATTCCTAGCAGCTACTGTAGCTCCATGTCCAGTCTTTAGCAGCTTCCCCAGCTTCATGCTCAATCTGAAGCAGCTACCCCAGCTCCATGTCCATTCTATACCAACTACCCCAGCTCCATATCCATTCTAAACCAACTACCCCAGCTGCATGTCCATTCTATACTAACTACCCCAGCTCCATGTCCACACTATACCAACTACCCCAGCTCCATGTCCAAGCTATACCAACTACCACAGCTGCATGTTCAGCCTGTAGCAGCTATCTCTCAGCTCCATGCCCATTCCTAGCAGCTACTGTAGCTCCATGTCCAGTCTTTAGCTGTTTCCCCAGCTTCATGCTCAATCTGAAGCAGCTACCCCAGCTCCATGTCCATTCTATACCAACTACCCCAGCTCCATGTCCATTCTATACCAACTACCCCAGCTCCATGTCCAAGCTATACCAACTACCCCAGCTCCATGTCCAAGCTATACCAACTACCCCAGCTGCATGTTCAGCCTGTAGCAGCTATCTCTCAGCTCCATGCCCATTCCTAGCAGCTACTGTAGCTCCATGTCCAGTCTTTAGCAGCTTCCCCAGCTTCATGCTCAATCTGAAGCAGCTACCCCAGCTCCGTGTCCATTCTATACCAACTACCCCAGCTCCATGTCCATTCTATACCAACTACCCCAGCTCCATGTCCAAGCTATACCAACTACCCCAGCTCCATGTCCAAGCTATACCAACTACCCCAGCTCCATGCCCATTCTATACCAACTACCCCAGCTCCATGTCCATTCTATACCAACTACCCCAGCTCCATGTCCATTCTATACCAACTACCCCAGCTGCATGTCCATTCTATACCAACTACCCCAGCTCCATGTCCAAGCTATACCAACTACCCCAGCTCCATGTCCATTCTATACCAACTACTCCAGCTGCATGTCCATTCTATACCAACTACCCCAGCTCCATGTCCAGGTTATACCAACTACCCCAGCTCCATGCCCATTCTCTAGCAGCTACTGTAGCTCCATGTCCAGTCTGTAGCAGTAACCCAGTTTCATATTGACTCTGACACAGACATGTCTCAGATGTTGTGTTTATATCTCTCAACGTCTTAGACCAAGAAATCTGAATAAAGCTTAAAATAATGGAGGGAGGTCAGGGGCCCAAAAATAGAGACAGATTTTAAATATTGCTCTTATAAACTTAGGAAGTTGCTAGAATAGCAGGTTTTGTGATTGCATGCATTTTCTGAAGGATATGAAGTCTGAAACTGAAATGTATGCCATCTTTCAGTGACTTCAACTGGGTCTGATTACTCAGGAAAAACACACGTTTTAAGAGGAACAGATCAAAATTTGAGGCAAAAATCTGGACATTCTGTAACTATCTTGACACTTGAGAGGTACATCATGAAGATATTCTGGTAGGTGTCAATGCACATTCCTAAATTGTCACTTGGATTCTCCTAACAACGAAAAACATAACACTTTACCTTCCTGCAAAAGGATAAAGGTGACCAACTGTATTTGATATTCTTTTGTCAAAAATAGAACATGGATGGATGCAAAGGTCAACTAATATCATAACTATAGGGAGAATTATGTAGACCTCCACAACTGTCTTTGAAAAGAAATTTCAAGTTCTGATCAGTCAGGGTGTCGCACATAGCTCTGTCCAAGGTCCGTACTTGTTTGTTACATCTTTCAGATTTTTTTCATCTGAGGTCTTCAGTTTATATGTAGATGAGTTAAAATTAGGTAAACTTATTACTTGCGCTGCATATAGGGCATGTCCGCAAAATACCTTGACTAAATTGACCAGTTGGGCACAGGAGAAGAATATGCTGATAAATGCATCAAAAAGTAAGCATATGAGATATAGGAGACATACATTGAAAGGTGAATATTTAATACAGCTCACAGAGACCAAAATTGTAGATTTATTTAAAGACTTGGTTATATGGGTAGATCCAGCTTTGAGTTTTTCTAATCATATCAACCAATTGGTTACTGATAGTAGTAGAACTATAGGTTTTATAAAAAGATTTATAAAATCTAAGAAACCAGAAATGGTGAAATCATTGTTAGTTACGTTAGACCCAAACTTTAGTATGGAATAACAATATGAAAAACCTTATAAGAAAATATGCATGGGTAAAGTAGAAATATACCTAGGGCATCCATGGATTTCAAAATGTAAGTTATGATATAAGACTAAAATATCTGAACTTGTGCAGTGTCTCTTCTAGAAATGTAAGAGGAGATCTTATTCAGGCATTTAGGGCATTTAGAGACAACCACCTCTGAGAATGTTTGGGGTTATCCGAGTAGTAGAGAAATTCCTGGCAAGCTGTGTAGAAGATTTTATAGGAATGAGAGGTGTACTGATTACTCTTTCAGAGAAATAGTTGATTCATGGAATAAACTACCAAATTATTTTAAAGTAAGCACTGGTTTATTTTTAAGAACAACCTGGACATTTTTTTATGGGAATAACTATTTTGGTATATTGGCAGACTAGAAGGGCATTATTGCCTGTGCCTGAAATTTGTATGTATGTATGCAAGGTAAAAGGTCAGTAGAGAAACAGACAGTAATCTAGCCATGTCTTGCAGTAGTACAGACCACCAGGAAGAATTACTTTTAGTAGTGTCCCTCCCTCATCCTTATGATTCACTCTTCCTGTTTACTTTCAGATCTAAACGGATTTCAAAGGTATTTGTGCAGATGCTCAGTAAAGCTGCATCTCCAAGTTCAGGAATCCTTCTGGTTTGCCTCTCTCATACCTGTTGATGAACATGCCCTACCTTTACTATTCACTACCCCCAACCCCTAAAGCAGCTGAAAGAACTGGGCAACCAACTGTTGCATTTACCCCCTTCTTGTAACAGACCCCAAGCCCTTGTCTTTAACATTTTAGTGTGACACAATCACTTTGTTCTAACTCTAAACAAAAGCTCCGGTTAGCTCCTCTCTTTAAAACAGGTAATTAACATTGTACTTGCTGTTACTGTTTTGTATATACCTTTCCCACCATGTTTGAAATATTAAAGAGGATCATCCACATCCAGGTTAAATTAGAAGACATTACTAAATGTGGACTTTTCACCCAGGACTAATACATGCTCAGAGAATATTATCATCAGCATTGCTGTCAGATGTCATACACTGCCAATTGACTATAGGTTGCTTCCAAGTGTATTTTCCTGGATCTCTCAACCGCAGTTGACTGTGGCACACTGTTTTCTCTTGTATAGGGGTGTATGTGGCCTTATCCCCTTCACAAGTAGTGCAGACATGGCAGAATCTTACTTGTAACCAGAGCCGTCTCCATTCCTGCTGGCCATGATCTCTTCAGGTATGTCATTACCTTAAAGGTTACGGTCTACTACCCTCTTATGGGCCATAACAGGAGCTGTCTACAGGTCTTTCCTGGGTTGTCTGCTGCTGATGTCCTTAGCAACAGACTTCTACTGTAATGCTGAAGCACTGACGACATCTTGTATGTCAGCTGCTAGTCAGGATAATGAGTTACCAAGTCTGACCTCATTACTAACTTTAAGGATGTTTCCACCTGGTTTTAGTATAACGGCATCCAAGTCGGTGCCTTCAAGAAACAGAATATGCTCTTCAGGACAAAACAAAGTCAAGATGCTTCACCTTGAGACTGTTCGATTACCACCATAAGCAGAGTAGGGGGGACTAAGTTTACACTTCCAATGACCATGAAATATTTCTGCATCTCTATAGGTGCCCCGTTGTTTAAGGTTAACACCTATATGAAGTAGCATACAAGATCAGAATCTAAAAACAGTTTTGCTACAAAATATTGGATCACCACCTCCCTGGAGTTCATTTTACCATTGCAAGAGTTATTATCCACTGCATATATTTGCTATTGTAATAGACACTCAGGCCAGCGTTTTCTGATGTTAAGCAAGGCGGTAACTCTGTTCTGCCAGGACCATTAAGAAAGTTCTGACTAAACACTTAAGACAAACTGGAATGACTTTAACACATCATAAGGGATTCCTTGGATTTCTTGCTCCTTAGAACAAGGCTGCACATTCTCATCACACCCATTAAGGATAAGTTAAGAAGGGCAGGTTTTAAATGTTTTAGGTCTGGGGAGTTCCATCCCCTCTGTATGATTCCCTTCAGCAAACTTCATATCAGGAATTTGGCCTTTTAAATGACCATGTCCAGACTAAGCAAGTCCCTCTCTCCTTGACCTACAATAATCAATTAAGAATCATACAATTTCCTTTTAATGGCCCAGTGTATCTGTTTTCTGAGAAGCTATCATATGACTTGATTGTACTTTTCTCCATTATCTCTGAATGTTTCATTTGCTCACAGGCTTGTGCACATAAGTCTAGTGGAAATACCTGCAAGGTGACCTTTCCCTTGCATCCGTTTTTGTATGTATGTATGGTCATTTGCTTGTGTGTGTGTTCCTGTGCTTACCTGTTCTCTGGCTTGCTGTGTGCCTGTGAATGGTCATTTCTAATCATCATCCAACCTATTCGGTCACAAGTAGGAAGTAAACAGAACTGCATATCATCAAACAAGTCCCAGCACTCACCCTTGTATTCCCCTTATTACGTTCTCCTCAGAGTTAAGAAAGCAATAATATGAATCAATGTAGTGTACAGTTTATCTGTAGCCAAACAGTTTTTCTGTTAATAATTTAACTTTTTATCTCTCCATTTAATTAATGCCAGAATCCTTGAACTTTATAAAGCAACTTTATGCCCATGTGCCTTCCTCAAGTAGGGTATCTGCATTTACCAAGAACTTGGTCAAGATTTTTGATTTTGTGACCTGATTTTCAGATTGTGCAGACCCCTCATCTCCTGGGGAGGGATTTTCTTTTCTGTAGTGAGTGCATTCCAAGCAAAGTTAAATATATTTTTTACACAAATAAGTATACATTGACGTGGGCACAGTTCTCATGTATTGACTCATTTTGAAATTAATTTGCATGTTTATATCCTAGACATGTGTTTTTACAGGACAAAGTGCTGTCTTTTAAAGATTAACTAGGACACCATGGCTTACTTGGTACGCACCCACCTACACCACTGCATCTTAAATCTTCACATCTGTGCTATTTCACAAATCAGATGGGACAGCCCACCTTTATTTTAACTTGAATATCATAAGAAATCTAGGTCTTGTTTGATTTTTGCTAGACAGACACATTATTTAATAATAATCTCCATGAAATCTGGAGCAATAACGATATTTTGCTGATGCACAAGTGTAAATAACGCAAACCATGGGGTGTGGAGTATGACTGCATTTCCTAGAGTATAGGGAGTACTTTTGACAGGCGCTGTACATTTTGTTTTCTTTAAATAAAGTAACAGCACTAAAAATTCACTAAATTACTTCCCTATACCTTCTTACCGCGGTGGTGGTGCTGTGGTAGCATTGTTGCCTCACATTAAGACGCTAACCAGTTCGATTCTCAGCTAGAGCGTCTTCTGCGTGGAGACATGCGTGAATGGGCATACCTTCATTGAAGGTTGTGTGTCAGGCCTGGCAAACTGGTACGTAAAAATCAACTGTCAATCATTAGTGGACCGGAGTTCCGGTGTGGAGACTCCTAACCGGGAAAAGCCGAAAGACACAAACAAACTTCCCTATACCTTCTTGAGTACAACGGATGAAGTTCCATCTTACTAAATTCTGCTTTCTGATAATGATTTCATTAGGGCATCAGTGTTGGTATGGTTATTAAGCAAGTGTCAGCACTGAATCCTTTTAATTTGTGAATATTTAATTTCTTTGTTTGTTTGACCGAGGAGCTGGTACATTACAAGTTCACGGATGTGAGGGTGGTGCTTCACCTCCATAGGGGGTTGCTGCAGCTCATCCCCCTGCCAAAATCAATTCTTTCATAGGGCTGAGTAGTTGATTTCACTGAGATGAGCTCCTGCCAAGTTGAATCTTTAAAAAAGTAATTCTAGAGAATGGAGAGAACAATGTTTTGCAGTAAATGTGTGACCTTCTGAGTGTAAAGTAAATGTGTGACCTTCTGAGTGTAAAGTAAATGTGTGACCTTCTGAGTATAAAGTAAATGTGTGACCTTCTGAGTGTACGCAAATATTTATGTGCCCTTTTTAATACTCTGACACATCTGTAGCACTTCAGCCGCATAAACTGAAATATTAGTAGCTGTCCTCGTATAGGAGTCCCCAAATTCAGAATGAATGACTTCAAAATAGATGGGGTGATGGTTTTCACCTCTATATTTTGGTAATTTGAAGTGAAAGTAATTATTGAGAAGTTGCAGGGATCAGGGCCTCCTGCATGGGTAGTGTGTTGTCATATTTCTTCGCAAAAAATGGCCAATAAAAGTTCATTTTGACTTTATTAGCATACTGTGATTTGAATTTCCATGACTGCAAATTTCAGGATACACTCATTCGCCATATATCCAGAAATGCTGTGTAAGTAAATTACGTTACTCCTGTAAAGCATCGTTTGCACCTGAAGTGTGGCGAATGCTTTAACTAGGCATTAAGTGAAATTGAAGTTTTGTTTTATATCTGAGGATCTCCAAGTGGTGAAACTGTAAGTGCATTTGCACAAAAACTGTGAATATGAAGCCCAGTGCTATATGCTAGCATCATCCCCGAGACCACGGTTACTGATAGAAATGACACCTTGCACCCAAATGTTAAGTTATGAAGGTATACTTCAATCATCCTCTCTCAATCTATTCTTTCAAATGTCAGCACAGTTGTTGAAACAGGATTAATGCATTACAAATCATGCTTGATTTGAACATAACCATCTCCAAAAGAATTACTATTTAGTGTATATTTGACAGAGTACAAATGTATGAATCATATCAGTTTGGTTAAATGAATGTTTATGACTTTATCAGGTACACTCTGATATGGAAAGCTTTTGAACCATTAAGTTGCACTAAAATAATTCTGCAGCTTTGGCTAATATATTTTTTGCTATTAAAATGGTTAAAAGTTTAATTTTGCTTTATTACATTCTGAATAAAGTTCATAATTAATACATAAAGTACAGGAGATATTTGAGGAGCTTTGTCCAATTTTACAATTGGTCTAGAGCACCGTGTGATTAATTATAGCAATAACCCACGCCTGGGTGTGGGTAATGCTAAATTTACCCACGGTTGGCGTGGTTTGGTCCCGAGGCGCCCGAGGACCAAACAAAGCCAACCGTGGGTAAATTTAGCATTACCCACACCCAGAAGTGGGTTATTGCTATTATACCATGACATTATTTAAGAAAAGAAAACTATTACTTTTCTTAAATAATGGCATAGTATAATGCCTGTTTACTGCCCTTCCGCAGATGTCTGGCATCCGCGGCAGTTCTGATGTACTGCACGCCTGCGCAGTACATCGGAACTGTGGGCAAAAGCAATGGAGAAAGCAAGGTCTCCGTTGCTTTTTTTTTTAGTGTTTCGCTATGTTAAATGAGTTTAACATAGCGAGACAGTTTTAAAATAAGCAACGGAGATGTCCGTTGCTTATTTTAAAACTGTCTCGCTATGTTAAACTCATTTAACATAGCGAAACACTAAAAAAAAAGCAACGGAGACCTTGCTTTCTCCGTTGCTTATTTTAAAGCTGTCTCGCTATGTTAAACCCATTTAACATAGCGAGACAGTGTTTTAAAAAAAATGTGTTATACTAATGGAAAAAAGTCCGGGCGACCGGACCTTTTTCCATTAGTATAACTCTATTTACAACGGGCACGCTGGCCAATCAGCGTGCACGTTTTTCGGCGGTCATGGTATAATGATTTGTTTAGTGTCACACGGTAGGCAAAATGGAAGCTCGGGTACTCAAACCCTGCACTAGTGATGCATCCTGTTAACAGTTCATGCCTTTAATCCTTTTCACTAATTGCCAACTATTGAGATACACTAACTATTAAGAACAGCATTAATTTCATCTGCCTTACATGGGTACAATGCCTATTAAACATTTTAAAATAGACTGCAAGTTGGAACTGATAGAATATCTGTGGCAAATTTTAAAACTAGATTATAAAGTTGCAGACCTGGAGGCATGCATATTGCATGTCTGTAATCAATTTATGATCTTGTGCTTCCAGACTGGCCTGAAGCCAGATATGGTTTAGTTTAAATTTCAGCAAGTTTTCTTTTTAATTTCCTTGTATAAATATACTGGTTGCAGGCTTCTAGTCAGAGTGTTTAGTCTTATTTTAATTTGGAAATGAGCACACAATAACAGCAATACTGATTTAAGCTGATATTTGCCTTGGTATTGTCATCACCAAGTTAAAGTCTGCTACAGAAAGTTAAATAAAGGCTGCAGTCTGAGACTAGAAATAGGTAAGCTGCTTCCTGTTATGGTCTGGTCTGTACCTCCTCCCATTTGAGGACACATGAACTTTTAGCTGTTTATGTTCCAGCCTTCTTCTGCAGAAACTGTGTAATTATAATATATTATATGCTGTTGTGCCCTTCAGACAGGGCACATTATTGCAGTTGCTAAAAATGGTTTGGGAAGTGCAAAACTACAATACTGCTTAAAAGCTGCAGTATAAAAATAGAAAACTGGTACAGTCTCATAATGACAAGCTTTGCAGACCTTTCTTATCTGTACAAGACTAAGTTAATTATGTAACAACTCTGAATCTTTCTTGTGTTGCATTCTTCTGCATATATTTACACATTATTTTTTGTTCTTTTTGGTAACCTAGTAAGGGTCATTAAGCACAAGCCCCTTTTTAGTATTCAAGAGAATAAATTATCCATATTTTTCCTGATTATATGCAGGTGGAGTTTATGGGAATCAAACCTAGTGCAGCTGGTAAAATGCTGTAAAAAAACAATTAACAGCTTGTTAATGAGCTTGGCATATATATGTATCATTCAGGATTTCTCAGGCACAAATTAAATATCATGTGACTCACGCCAATTTATGTTTACCTCCTCAACAGTACTGAGACATCTGTAAAAATAAGATTGTTTTCTGTGACCTAATTCTCCTGGGTTGAACCGTGGGCTCTAGCATACTTTACAAAAAGTACATGTGACTGAATACGGTAAGATGCAGTAGATTTCTACTACTCGCCCACACCAAAATACAATGGGCCGACTCACCAAGTTTCCGGTGTTTCAAAAGCATAGATTATATTTTAGGAAGTGGAGAGCAGCAGTAGCCGAAATCGATGTGTTTACAGAGTAACATTTTGTGTCTCAGTAAATCTTTGGTTCTGTCAGCCAGACACATGCTTGCCAGGCATATATTGATCATTTAGTTGTCAGCAACTTTGTATAGATGGATTCATGACTACTATTCATGCAGTGGAACATTGCAACACACAATAGTATCACTGACATTTCAGAATGTCGAGCTTTTGCAATAAAAAAGCATAAACACCCACTTACCCTATGCAAACTCCAAGATTAGCTCACCTTTTTTGGGGGGAGGGGGTGTAAGAAGAAAACTACATTACAGCCAAAAGTTCTGAGATCCTGGAATCAGTATATCCTCAGTGCAAACAATATTTGTGAATAATGTAGTCTAATTAAGCAGGTCGTGAGTCTATCACACGTATTTGGATTCCTCCTTCACCATCTTCTTTGTAAATTAAAAGTAAGTTAATGGAAGTACTACCCAGAGGAAGGTTATGGATTGCTAACAAACTGTGTCCCAGACCCTGGGCTGGGTTCACTCTTCCTTTGTATACTGTTACAGGTACTCTTAAGTATGAGCACATAAAAGAGACCAACTTTAATAATTACCCTGAAGAGGACAACATTTCAAGTGTAGCAAAAGATATATGAACACCAGTAAAAGTAAAAAAAATAAAATGCTGTCTAGATGGTAATATTTTAAATATTTTTCATTATAACTTCACAGGAAATATTAAATATGATGTGTGGGAAATTGTCATTAACACAGGACCCAGCTGACTTTGCTTTTATCCCCTTGTAAAAAGCCCAGTCGCCTGAATTCAATGTCTTCTAAAAAAAAGATATACAAGGCTCAGGAGGACCACTTGCAATGTCAGGGATACGTCACTTGTATATGCACCTGATGTACTTCCTAGAACCAGGGCAACAGAAGGCCTCTTTAATGGCTGTCGGATTTTATTCCAGTGAATGGTTACCAGCTATGAGGAAATGAAGGAGTCCACTCTAAGCTATTTTTTTATTTTATTTGTTTGGTCTTTGTGAAGATTATTGAATAGCTTATGTTTGATATGTGCTGCTTGTTTCCACTCAACCTCTTTAGTCGACTAGCAGTATTCCAAATGCACCCCCCCCCCTCCCGATGCATTATAACTACACTGCAGTCAGTTCTCGGTTGTCTGAGTAATAGTTTACAGTCACACTTAAAGGTCAGTAAGTAGTACCTCATGAAAGACTGGAAACATGCATGCATGCATGCATACTTATGCATGCCTATACAAATAATAATAAGAAATTTATACGTTGTATCTTGTATATAATCAGGCCACTCGTAACCTTCTGTAGTGGTGATTATGAAGTTTCCTTTAGCATTACCCACTCATATTTTAACATTTAGACTCAGATTAGTTCTTTATTATTGGTAATCCGTAATAGTAGTTTTTAAAGTGTGTGTCTGGTAACGTGTGTTTTTTTTTTTTTTTAATATTTCCTTCAGACATCCTGTTTGTTCATACTGTAAAGCTAATTTGAAGTGTACTGTGAGAAATGTAATTCACTGAACTTGACATCTTGTCGTCCTCAACTTTAGAGCAACTCTGAAAGAGACATTTGTACATGAATGTGAATTCCAGCTTATATCTTTAAACATTCACAATAGGAGTTATGAACAAAGCAAAAGAGAGAGAAAATGCCCCAAATTAGGGACTCTAAATGCTGATATACCTCTCAACTGTCCAGATTTTCACGGAATGCCCAGATTTTTGCCTCATATATTTGGTTTATTCCTCATAAAATTTGCTGTTTTCTGGCAAATCACTGAGGGTTGAAGTCACTAAATAATGACATATATTTCAGTTTCAGACTTTAAATCCTTAAAAAATGAATGCTAATGCAAATCCTGTTACTCTAACAACTTTCTAAGTTTATAACAGCAACATTTAAAATCTGTCCCTATTTTTGGGCCTTTATTCCTGTCATTATTTTATGCATTGCTCAGATTTCTTGTTCTAACAGGTTGAGAGAGATGCTAATATATAAACTTAGAATGTCTCAAAATAATTTCCAGTTTTAGGAGACATGAAGGAAAAGTAGGGTCATCATTCCAAAATCTTGAGAGTGGAGAGGTGTCACAAGCACCATCTCTGAATCCCCTTCCGGGTTTATATGAGAATCAATAAGAGACTGGATGCAGTTTTTTCTTTTGTTAACTGCCTTCAGTTACTAAACTACTAAGGTCTAGTATGACGCACATATTCACTGAAATGAGACTTTCTAATTATGTCTATTATTTCTTAACTGCCAGCCATCATTTAAACATGATTGTTGTTTTTTAGGCCTCAGACCACATACTGTTTCACACTTTTGAGCAGATAAGAGAACTAACTATACTCTGCATTTATAGTTATTTGCATTTACAGTGCTTTTTCCTTGTTCATAAAGCTGAACTAATTTTTAGTGAGAAGGAAAAGTAAAACCACAGACAAAAAGGTGCAACAGCAGAAAAAATGGCAACATAACAAGGAGCTTGTCATGTCTGTGACATTCATTATCTAGTGTCTGGGTCTAAAACGAAAAAAGAATATAAAGGGAAAGGTATTTGCTGGGCCTAAAGAAAAAACCTGCAACAAGTATATACTTTTAAACTAAGAAATAGTAGTAAAAAAAATCAAACCAACAATGTTCTCCTTTAACAGCTGAATTCATGAGATCCATAAGGTTCTTAACTGTAATTTTTTTTAACCAACAATAAAATGTCCAGAAACCTGAATTTTAGTTGGGTGTGAACACGGGTTCAAAGTTCTGTGTGTGAAGTGCAAATGTTTTGTATTCAAGCTTGCTCAAACTGTACAAGTCAGGATACTTTTCAATATTCTTTTCTCAACATGATAGTATGATGAGAACTGTGTAGTCTCACATACACTTTACAGAACTAAGCAAACCTCTCCTCGGGATTTTGGCTAAGATCAAGTGTTGCAATGTTTCTTCTTTCTAACCAACAGCACCACCACTGTAGTACCACCTGTTGTCAGTCTTCCTGCAATTGCAGAATTTTGTATTTTTATTTTGATTGCTCACCCAGATGCAGCTGCTGTACTCTTTCTGCCTATTTACAGGCACTCATGTTGGGCTAGTCAGTGTTGATCTCGTAACAGGAACCCACTATTTTCCTCCGAAGGGGTGATCATCCCCATGTAAACATCTGTGACCACTGACCAGAATGACTAGAGTTGTGGAAGAGAGGGGCAATAGGAACTACCCTAATCACATCTCTTTCCAGCTTCAGAAATGCACCACATTTTATAATAAACACTATTATTTCCCAGAATACTGTTGAAAAGTAAGCAGAAATGAAGTGTGGAGACACATTTAGATGGCCTCCTGCAACCAAACATGTGGAGTGTTTTCCAAACAGTCCTCCCTTACTTAACTCCACTGTCACATAATCATGTAGAAAAATAGATGAGCTCAATATCTTTGAATTGCTGACAGTAATACAGTAATCAAACAGAAACTGCAGCAGTAGGGATTCCTAAAGTGCATAACATGAATTGAAAGCTCATCTACTTCAAATTTGACCAAGAAAAGGAAAACCTTTCAAGGACATCCACTGACTCAAGTTCATGACCAGGACGACATACTCATCAAACCTGATCCTGTTTTACAATTAACTTAAAATTGAACTTAACTCTGCTGCACACAGGTGGTAGGTAGAAAAACTGGATAGCTTGAATGTAGGACCTAGGTTGAGAAATTGAACTGATGGATGAATGAATGGTATGTCACAGTGTGTTGTGGTGAGATGGTCGATTTTAGAATCATCAGTCCTGGGTCCAATATTCATTGTGTTTGAATTGGATATACCTTTTTATAACTCCCTAATACTTGAGTAATCATTCCATAGGATCTTTCCCTAATTTTTTTAGGTCTTAGCACAAGTTGGATTCATTTTCAGCATTAAGTCCTCAATTTTTCTCTAGTTCCATGTTACTGTCCATTTAACATCAAATTTACGAGTTACCAATAATTGTTGCATATTTGCATTGTGGCATCAGATGTGAAGGGTAATGTGATGGGAACACTGAGAAGACTGTTTAATTGTGGGAGATCCTATGGATATAGCCTCAAAGCATCATTGATGAGGCTAGGAGAAAGAATCCCCACACACACACGCAGGTATAGCTCCCCCTTTACAGATATGCAGAAAGCATAGGGTAATAGCCGACCAGTTTATTGCAGGATATGCACACATCTGTATTGTTTTAGGATACAGGCATTTTATAGTATGGGAGGATTAAAGTTCAAAACACATAATAACTATGAGACATGATGTTTGTGTTTTGAATTTTCAGTGCAGTCTCCTTTATCCACCATTTTCAGACTGACTTTTCATATATATATAATTTCAGTGCTATGTACATGATGCATCTTTTCCTACCACAACATTTTAATATATTTATTTTATTTGCATTTGTTTACCAGAAAAGTCTGGCTGGGCATTGCACATCTTTTTAGCAGAGGCCTGCCGCGAAAACCTTCAAGAGATGTTCATAGGTTCATAGGTTCGTACTAGGCTATCTGCCCTAGGGCATTTATAAGCCTAGCCAGAGTGTATGTGGCTTACACCACCCCTTAGGATGAGAATACTATGCCCTTTTAGGGTTTAGTTTACTATGCCTCTGTCTAGTAGTGACACAGAGATGACCCCCGGGGTAAACCTACGATCTCCCATCCACTCGTCGAGATTTCTCTTGAATAGAGTCAGTGAGGGGCTCTGCCTAACATGGACTGGGATTCTGTTCCAGAGTGTAGGGAGCCTCTGGGTTATGAATCTGTCCCTCCAGCACGTTCTATTTATTTCTGTGTTGAGGTTTAAGTCACTTGTTCTCGTGGCTCTGATGGATTTGGATTTTCTGAGGTGGAGCATGTCCATTAATTCAGGATTGGACATGGCCTTGTATGTCAGGCACAGATCACCTCTGAGTAGGCGGTATGCGACTGAATAGAGCTGGAGTTTTTCAGTCGGGCAGCATATGACATATGTTTAAGACCCTTTATCCTCTTGGTGAGGAACTTTTGGGGTCTTTCCAACTGCTGCAGGTGTCGGGTGAGATACATCCCAAATGGGGCATTGTACTCAATCATTGGCCTGATAAGAGAAGAGTACAGGGGCACAATGACCTCTCTTGATCTAGATGTGAAACCCTTCATGATAAGGTGGGCAATATAGAAGGTCTTCCTAACCACTTTGGCAATGTGAGTGTCAAATGAGAGGTTACTGTCAACCTGGGTCCCTAGGTCCCTGATTACCTCTTCCGTTCTTAATGGATTACCGCCTATGTGGTAATTTGTCGGTACCTTGTTTTTCCCAAAGGGTATGACTATACATTTTTTGGCGTTCAGCTTAAGGCCATGGCTCTGGCACCAATTATCCATTTCTATGAGGCCTCTCTGAAGGATGTTTGTGTCCGCTGGAGTATCAGTTATGGCGCCCAGTTTGCAGTCATCTGCGAACTTTGTCAGCCACAATCCTCCTATGTTTGCCTGTACCTCAGAAAAATAAATGCCGAACAAGAGGGGTCCCAGGACTGAGCCCTGTGGGACACCGCTTGTGACTAGCTTAGAGTCTGACATAGCTCCAGCAACTCTGACCCTGTGGGTTCTGTCCTTGAGCCAGTTTGCAACCCATCTTGTGACATATGGGTTTACATTTAAGCTGGTGAGTTTGTCTATGATGCCCGAGTGGGGTATTGTGTCAAAGGCTTTTGCAAGGTCAAGGTAGGCTGTGTGAACTGCCTTACCCTCATCGATGGCCTTAGTGACTGTTTCAAAAAAGTCGACCAAGTTCAAAAGGCAGGATCTGCCCTTGACAAAGCCAAATTGGGTAGGATCCAATGTCTGTAGGTCCCCAATGTCTTTGTTTATGATTTCCATAATGATCCTCTCCATAGCTTTGCAGACCAGGCTCGTCAAGCTTATGGGGCCTTAATTTCCAGGGTCCGTAGAAGCACCGCCTTTGTGAAGTGGGACCACTGTAGCCGTACGCCACTCTTTGGGTACGTATCCTGTGGTAAGGCTAAGATTAAACAGCAGCCTTATGTGTGGGTTTAGTTCCTCTTGGAGTTCATGTAGCACACAGCCCGGGACACCATCCCGTCCCATTGATGCTGTGCTTTTAGCTTTAGAGAGGGCGGCTCTCACCTGGGCATCCGAGATGTTAGGGAGGCTACACTCTGCTGGGATAGTTATTTCTCCTTTTGGGGAGGGGAGGAGAAATTTGCACTGAACCTGTCTGCCAGAATGTTGGCAATGTCAGTGGGTTCAGTGTATTTTGTGTCATTTTGGACTAACTCTGAGCCTATCTGGGAGTTTCTACCCAGGTTTCTAACATAGCTAAAGAAGGCCTTGTGATTGTCTTTTGTGTCTTTTGCGATTTTTCTCTCAAAGTTGGCCTTGGATGATTTTATGAGTGATCGTAGTTTTTTGCTAGTACTGATCAGAGATGCCTTCCCTTTTAGGGATTTTGCTCTGTCATGTAGTAGCTTCCTCCTCCTGTTGTAAAGTTTGTTTATGGCTGGGGTCCACCAGACCGGGCGCCTGCCTTTGGGGAATGGGTCTTGGTTTTATTTGGGATTGCATGATCCATGCATTCTTGAAGGTGCCCATAGAAGGCATTTGCAAAGGATTCAGCAGTGTGGGTTGTGGTTTCCACTGGCCCAGGGGCCTTGAAAGATACCACTTCAGTCTTAAGAAGTGTGAAGTTTGCTTTTGAGAAGTTCTTCACTGTGGTCTTTTGTGCAGGGGGTGGGGGCGGGATGTGGATTTCCAGTGAGATTAATTTATGGTCTGATCTTACCAAAGAGGGATGTACTTCTGGTGTGGAGCATTTTGTCCCCATGTTTGTGATGATCAGGTCTAGTATATTGTCTCCTCTTGTGGGAATGGTGACTAGTTGTTCCATTGCATTTGAGTTTATGAATTCTAGGAACCTTTGGGCTAGGGTGTTGGGGCTTGAGTAATGTTCCCAGTCTATGTTTGGGTAGTTGAAGTCTCCCAAAATGATGGTATTTGGAGAGACATTCATACTCTCCAGTGTCCAGTGCTTGTCAAGCATGTCATCCCAAGCAGACAGACACTGGATCCCCTTAGAATGACAACAGTAATTAAGCCAATTGTTAAAACTGATCATTTTGTCTTTATACTGTGGCATCATTCTTGGTGAGGGTAAGATGCTGCTCAGGGTCAGGGTCATACCGGCCTGGGCTACATAATCAGAGAGCTCCTCTATGTCTCTTTTCATGTAGTCCAGGGAGGTACGTCTCAGGTCGTTCACACCGGCATGTACAATGACTGAGTCATATTTGTACTTGCTGTGGAGTGACCTGAGTGCTTGTGTTATGTGGCAGATTCTAGCTCCTGACAGGCAGCTTACTGTGACCCTCTCCTTGTTCAGTCTGGTGAGCGGGACGTCAGTGTGCCTGACTATGGAGTCACCTATTACAAGTGTGTCTGGCATGTTGTTTGGCCTTAAGGGCTGTGACTGTTTAGCACACTGACTTTGTGAACTATATGTTGCATGTGCTATGTTTTGAGGTGGTGGTTGCTTGGGTGTCTGCTTTGGAGGCCTCTGTTGTTTTGGTAGATTTTTAATCAGCGCCTCCGAGTATGTTTTTGTGTGTTTATGTGTTTGGTTTGCAGTTGTGATAGTTCTATGTGAGACTGGGTTTGTGGTGTGCGTGGTTACCTTCTCCTCCTGACTGGTCTTGCCAGTACTGAATTGAGAGAGCTCAGCCTCCAGTTTGGCTATATAGTTGCATCTCTCGCATATATTTGTATTTGTTGGGAGGAGGAGAGGGTTGTCTATGTACATGAGGCAATTGTAACATTGCCTCAAGATTCCCAGATTCACCAGCTGAACAGGAGAGGACACCAGCAACTGACCCTTCGACATGCTAGAAATAGTGAAAAAGATTGCTGTGTAACTGAGTCAGAAAGGACCTATAGGGAAATGGGTACTCAACAGAATTTAGGTGAATGAAGTACTTTTCGTTTGCTTAAGAGTGCTTTACCTGTATACAAAATGCTTTAGGAGCAAGTGCTGAGCTTTTCAGATAGAGTATAGGCTGTTTAGATTGCAAGTAGAACAGTTCTAAGGGAAAAATTGAAGAGCACACTTGGCGGAGCCAGAAAAAGTTTAACCTTATTTAACCGGCGCTGGACTATGCGCACGACCGCGCAAAGCCGTGCTAAGGTGGATTTTAAGCAGTGAACTACAAAAGAGCTAGGAATGGTCCCAAACAACCAATTACTAACAGCTTCTTGTGCTGAGGTCACTTCCCCCAAGGATAGGTAGGCTGCTCAAGGCTCCCCACTCCCACTGGTGAGCAAAGAAACTTCCTTTTATCCAAGTAAGGTAATGGACAACACAGGAACTACACCACAGCCCAGAATACAGCAATGCCTGTATACTGGTCTAAACTAGTCGAGAAAGGCGGGAAAACAAGGATTATTTTTTTGTTTTTTTTTGCAGAAATACACAGAAAATGCAGAGACAGTGATAAATTAGTTACACAGGCTAGCACACTTTAGTGGGCAGCCTCCACAGTTCAATTAAACAAACAAACAAGCAAACTTTCGACTAAATTCGACTAAATGTAACTTTAAGTGCAGATTTTAAAATAAATGCAGTAAATCAGTAAAAAACAGTTCAGGCTAGTTCAAAGTAAGCAGCAGAAGCTATTTTCAGTGAAAAAAAAGCAAAGATACTTAAATCCAGAAGGTAGTCGCTTTTTCGAGTTCCTTGCTGCTAGGACCACTCTGTAAACCCATGTGGAGCTTGTCTGAGCAGTATAGCCAGAAAAAAATGCCCAGAGGCGGATTTTAAGCAGTGAACTACAAAAGAGCTAGGAATGGTCCCAAACAACCAATTACTAACAGCTTCTTGTGCTGAGGTCACTTCCCCCAAGGATAGGTAGGCTGCTCAAGGCTCCCCACTCCCACTGGTGAGCAAAGAAACTTCATTTTATCCAAGTAAGGTAACGGACAACACAGGAACTACACCACAGCCCAGAATACAGCAATGCCTGTATACTGGTCTAAACTAGTCGAGAAAGGCGGGAAAACAAGGATTATTTTTTTGTTTTTGTGTTTTTTTTGCAGAAATACACAGAAAATGCAGAGACAGTGATAAATTAGTTACACAGGCTAGCACACTTTAGTGGGCAGCCTCCACAGTTCAATTAAACAAACAAACAAGCAAACTTTCGACTAAATTCGACTAAATGTAACTTTAAGTGCAGATTTTAAAATAAATGCAGTAAATCAGTAAAAAACAGTTCAGGCTAGTTCAAAGTAAGCAGCAGAAGCTATTTTCAGTGAAAAAAAAGCAAAGATACTTAAATCCAGAAGGTAGTCGCTTTTTCGAGTTCCTTGCTGCTAGGACCACTCTGTAAACCCACGTGGAGCTTGTCTGAGCAGTATACATAACAGAGTCCTAAAAACTGAAACACAAAATAATGCATGAATCTGAATCATACAGCAAGTACATAAATCTGTGGTACTCATTGGCGGTAACTTAACATATGTCAGTTATATTTCTCTTTTGAGCAAAACTGAAGGCTATAAAAGGGGAAGAGCAGACTATAAAGGTGAAACCATTTTTTTAAAGAATTCTAGTTATAAGTTCTCTTGTTCGATTCTCGACTGGATTGCCTTCTGTGTGGAGTCTGCATGTCCTCCCCACAGTCGAGTGGCCTCCAAAAGACATGCGTGAATGGGAGTGCCTTCGCTGAAGGTTGGACGTCGGGCTGGCAACTCGGCACCATAAAAATCTACTGCCCATCATTAGCGGACCGGAGTTCCGCTGTGGCGACCCCTAACCGGGAAAAGCTGAAAAGACAAAGAAGAGTTATAAGAACATGTTAGAATATGTATTTAAAGTGAGTATAATTAATTCCAGTAGATCTAGAGTGAGTATAAGAATAGTTGGCAAATAATTCTATCCAACATCAAATATTTCTTATCATGCACAATGTATTTGCACAGGAACCTCCTTTGATTAAACGGGTTAGGTGTGGGCAGGATAGATGATGAGATCAGTAAGGGAAATGTTGAGATTATCCTGGTCTAAATATCACCAATCAAAATATCAAACACTGATAAAGTGAAGACTGATTCTCTGTAGCACCTGTTCACCCCTTTGATTCAGAACATGTACTATCATGAGATTCCAGTCTTAATTTAAACCATGAAAGATGCTGAAATGATTTGCACAGAAAATGAGCACTGTGCCCAGGCAGTATCTGAACGTAACCCCTTTGTGCTGACAAAGCTGCAGTAAGCCATAATGTGTAAAATACACTATATTTGTGTATATTTTATTTAACCCAAGAAGGGGGGAGCCTTTTTATTTGTAAGGTGCAACCTTTACACGATAATGTACAAAAATTAGAGTCAGTATCAGGTTTTGCATTTGTCAAGGAAAAGTGGCAACGTTTATTAACCCTTAATCACTTCTGTTGCCATTGTCTATAATTCAGCATAGTCTGAAGTCCTAATTTCAATCCAATATTTCATCTGTAGATCACTTTTCAAGTTACAGAGACACCCCATAAAACAAAACAGTGCTGCTGCACCCGAGACCAAATCCTCTGCTACCTCAAGCTAATGGTAAACCCATAAGATATTGCTCCTGTCTAAGAAAAGAGCACCACCCCAGATGGAATTGTCAGTGGAAACTGCATGGGGGGGGGTGCGTTTTCCTTGGCTGCAGGTTTTCAGTCCCTCTTCTGACTCTGCTCTTTTATGTTCTGCTGCAGTCCATGTCATTTCATTTCATTCTGTTCCCAGCATGAAGCCAGATAACTTGCTGCTTCTCTGCATGGCCCAAGGTCCTCTTCCTGTAAGTCTATTCTGTAACATCTCTGGAGCCTGGGAGAGAAAGAAATAGTCAGTCATTAACTTTTAGGGATCTTTGCAATAGCCAAATTTGCCAGTGTTGCTCTGAGCCCTGGCCATATCTGAATGCAGGCTTTAACATGTTAGTCACATTATTAGGTGTCTAATCAGCACACATATGGCTACTCAAGAGATAATGATGACATATATGCGATAAGGAAATGTATGGATATCCAGAATGCTGGCAAATTAATTGTACCTCTTTTTTGCCTGCAAGAGACTAGCTCTGGGGCTTATTGTTCAAGACAAGTGGTGTTGAACTACATCATTTATGTCCCATTGGCCAAAAAAAAAAATCTTAAAGGATGTAATGTGGAAACAAATGTAGCTCACATTGTGTGTGTGTGTGAGAGAGACTGAAACTTTAGAACTGAGTCATGAATGACATGCTATAAATATCAAAGTTTGGCTTGGTACATTACAATTGACGTTAATTTAACAGAGAAGACAGCACTCACACTGCTCTGACATTTAATAAGGCAATAAATCTCAAAACAAGACAAGTCCTTTTGACAGCTCTTACTTTTTGTAGCTCTCACTTTTTGTACCACTGAACCATTTGACAGAGTACAGTTTTGTGGAAAACCTGAGGAATATTTTCACGGACTGAGACTTGGAGAATTTTTTCATGATACACAAATACATAACACAGGCAATGTGAATCCAGAAATGGGTACAAAAATCTTCCAACTTTTCTCCTAAATGTTGATGCAATGCAAAGCTGGATTGCTGTATTGACTGTTTTACACAAAGTCATGAATCATCGTATCTAGAATATACAAAGACAGACTCATTATAATCTTTCTCTCAGAAGAATGGCAGTAAAATCCTTGAAATCTAACTACAACATAATCATAAATGAGGTAAACAAAGGGTCTGCAATGGTTATCCAGAGCCGTGTCGACTATATTGCTGAAGCTAATACGATGGCTTTCTGATCACACAGCTGTTTGAGGATCCAAATCAACAGCACACAAAATAACTAAACTAAAGAATCTTATTAAATCTTTTCCCAGATTGCATCCAGGACAAAATAACTGGCCTCATATCAAATCAGCCTAGGCCAGGAGTTTTCCACTTGTTACCAAAAATCCATAAACTAGGAAATCCAGGAAGGGCAATAGTATCAGGTGAAGGAACCAGAAAGGATTTCAGTTTGTGGAAAAAAATTCTGAAATTGTTACTAAGTGAGAGAATAGCCACATTCAAGACACCACTCATTTCTTTACATTCTGTTAATGTAGTTTTAGCCAAAATGGAAGTTGTTACTCTACACAAATATTCCACATGAAGATGGAATTGCTGCCCGTCTCCAGTACTTAAGAGAAAATAGATTACTACTATACATATAGTGGGACAGCATACAGAATTTATTTTGACACGGCAATTTTACCTTTTATGGGAAATTATATGTTTAGACTATGGGTGTAGAATAGGCAGACATAGAGGAATTTATATAACACTGCAGGCCAGTCACTTATTTTCGATTTATTCATGACTTATAATCTGGAGATTGACTCCCTCAAGGAATTCCACGAAGGACTCAGTAGAATGCACTCATCTATTGAACCCTCCTTGGAGCACTCTACTACAAGTGTAACCTTCCTTGATACTAAGGTTATAATACAAAATGGAACATTACAGACATGTGTCTATAGGAAACCAACTGACAGACAGATGTATCTGCAGAGAACACACAAAGAAGTCAGTTATTTGCCCTCAAGCACTTTGATATCACCACATTTATTCTAGCGAGAGAGAGGCAGTTGGCACTGCTAAATGACATCATGCTTGCTCAAGGTAGCCTGCCAGGAAGTTTGACAGAGCTGTACACAAAGCAATACAGCAACCACGAGAACCATCTGCTTCAATACAAAGAGACGAACCCGTGTGACAGTTTCACTAGGGCAGCAACCACGAGAACCATCTGCTTCAATACAAAGAGACGAACCCGTGTGACAGTTTCACTAGGGCAGCAACCACGAGAACCATCTGCTTCAATACAAAGAGAGGAACCCGTGTGACAGTTTCACTAGGGATAATATATCATCCAAAACTTAAACTGTACAAAATTAGAAGGGAACTCCAACATATTCAGTGAGAATAACGCACTGAAAGATATTTTTCAAGCATTACCACTGCTGCATTTAAACAACCACCAAATATAAGAACTCTTCTTGTTAGAAACACACTCCAATCAGAGCACAATGTGGTCCAGAATGGCACAAAACCCCGCAACTATCCAAGATGCAAAACATGCCTCATGATTTGTTCAGCTTCCAACTTAATTTCACAGAAGAGAAGTTTCAAAGTACAGGGTTTAGTTAGGTGCACTTCCAAAAAAATTGAGTTATCTAGTGAAATGCAGAAAATTTCCAGAGACAGGTTACACAGGAAACATAGGCCAGTTACTCAGAACTGTTAGTGGTAGAAAATATCTGAAACTCAGAATATCGAAAACGTTCAATTTGCCATTTTTGACTGTTGTATGATTCAGGAAATGGCATATGTATGATGGGGGCTTTCCCTGCACAAAATTAGTTTTCTTTTTCAGTATTTTAAGTGTTAGATATTTTGACATATATTAAAAGTCTTTCGGCTTTTCCCAGTTAGGGGTCGCCACAGTGGAACTCCCGTCCACTAATGATTGGCAGTGAATTTTTATGATGCCGAGTTGCCAGCCCGACGCCCAACCTTCAAAGAAGGCATGCCCATTCACGCTCGCACCTACCTGCATGTCTTTAACGTCACTTGACCATGAGGAGGACATGCAGACTCCACACAGAAGGGGCTCCAGCTGAGAATCAAATGGGAGAACCTTTGCTGTGAGGCGACAATGCTAACGGCTGCACCACCGTGGCCATTTTGACATATACTGATTTACATAAATATTAATACGTATATAATATTCAACTATCTAGATATAGATTTATATTGTATATAATGTTCGACTATTTAGATGTGTGTAATATCTATATAGCTATATCTATAGATAAATGCACACACATCCTTTTTCTTTTGCTTTAATTAGATATCTGACTTTTTCAACCCATACTAACATACTTCTTTATAAAAAAAAATATGCACATGTATAGACACACACATTTCTATTTTTGTAAATTTTTGTAACTGTGGTGGTGGTGCTGTGGTAGCATTGTCGCCTCCCAGTAAGATGTTGTCCTGTTCGATTCTCAGCTAGAGTGTCTTCTGTGTAGAGACATGCATGAATGGGCGTACCTTCGTTGAAGATTGTGCATCAGGGCTGGCAACTTGGCACGTAAAAATCCACTGCCAATCATTAGCGGACCGGAGTTCTGCTGTGGCGACCCCTAACCGGGAAAAGCCGAAAGACACAACAATTTATATATTTTTAGACAGAAGATTTAGAACTGGCCTCTATGAAGTTAGAGTTTTGCATTCTGTTCAGAAGAAAACGGAACCAGTTATAATGTACAGCCATGTGACTTTCATTTCTTCTGGAGCATGCTCGGATAGTATAGCTGTTATACCAAACTGAGCAGAGGCTGGTGGAGATGACCAGAGAGAAAAAAATGGAACTTGCTTCCATCTCTTCTTGGTGGTGGAAAGAGTTTAGGAGTACATGTCTGCAGTGCAGATGCCATTGTGACTCCCTGATGGAAATGGCAGATGGAATTCTTTTTGTTCTAAGGGTCAGGGCTAGTCAAGGCAGCACCCCTTGCAGATGGAATTCATTTTGTTCTAAGGGTCAGGACTAGTCAAGGCAGCACCCCTTGCAGATAGAATTCTTTTTGTTCTAAGGGTCAGGGCTAGTCAAGGCAGCACCCCTTGCAGATGGAATTATTTTTGTTCTAAGGGTCAGGGCTAGTCAAGGCAGCACCCCTTGCAGATGGAATTCATTTTGTTCTAAGGGTCAGGGCTAGTCAAGGCAGCACCCCTTGCAGATGGAATTCATTTTATTCTAAGGGTCAGGGCTAGTCAAGGCAGCACCCCTTGCAGATGGAATTCATTTTGTTCTAAGGGTCAGGGCTAGTCAGGGCAGCACCCCTTGCAGATGGAATTCTTTTTGTTCTAAGGGTCAGGGCTAGTCAAGGCAGCACCCCTTGCAGATGGAATTATTTTTGTTCTAAGAGTCAGTGCTATTCAAGGCAGCACCCCTTGCAGAAGGGGAGGCATTGCACAATATCCACTTAGTGGAACAAGCCGCACTACGTTTAAATGAAAATATCCCGATTTCTCCGGAATGATGGTGCCACTCCTGGTGCTTTCCCATCACCATTATGGAAAATGAATGGCCCTTAGGGCGCTTCCCGCTGGAGGAATGAACAGGTCAATAGAGTATGGGGAGGAAGGCTTAACCAGCACACAGAATCGAAAGATAAAGTGAAATAACAAATGGAGTAAATAGTCTTCATGCAAACATTTACTGAAGATAATTTTTTCTGCGGTGTAACATGTTGCAATTAGAATGAATGCTGGAGAAGTTCCATGTCCTGTTAACAAGTGAGGTGTTTTGAGTGTGACTTTAAACTTCTACAGCTAACTGCAGCACCCATATTTAACATATTCCTTTCAACTGCTGCTAAAATTGTCACAAGAAAGTCATCCTCTCAGTCATTCTACTGTAACTTAATTCATGCTTAGTGATAAAATATAAGCAAACATAGGTAAGAATATGTGGGAACATTTTTCATTAGGAGGATCAGATGTGAAACGAGAGTGACCACTGTACCCTATGACCAGAATAATGCATTCCTGCAAATTATCTTTTGTAATTAAAAAGGAATATATCTTTTACAAATACAAAGCTACAGCAGGCGACTTTATTTAAGTAATATTTTCTGGCAAATTATGTTTTTGTTTGATATTTCAGACTATTACATACAATACGCTGTGGATCTCTTCCTTCAGATGTAAGAGAGTGTGTATGTTTATATATGAATGTATTGCTTATTTGACTCCCCCCCCCCCCCCATCAGTTTCACTAAGAAAATCAGAATGAGAACCGTGTGGTATTACCCATATAATTCTAGACAGTGTCACAGAGTTTGTCACTGGAATGTATGTCAGTTTATTGTCTCAGGCTTTCTACATCCTGTAGGGTAGACTGCCTGAAATCACAAGTAAGAGCATAGATCAGCATCTCTGCATCTGTGGGAGATGCAAGTACATCAAGAGATGAAATATGTGTTTTCAAACATTCACAGCAAGGACTTTAAATCTTTTATTAACATTGTTCTTGTTTCTTTTAGGTTTGTAAAATGGTCACATTAGTTCAAGCCTTCATTTCTTCTGGCAGAATCCATTGATGATATAACTCCCCTATCCCCTCTCTTAGAGTGAATGCACTTCTGGAACCACGGTGATAATGTATAGCAAGCCGCTGTGGTGTTTGCTTGAAAAAGTGTGGGTTTGCGAAATTGAGCTGGAAGGAATCCAACAGCAGAGAAGCAGAGAAAGGGTGAAATCAGTTTAGTTTAAATATTTATTTAGATTTTTTTTGTTAGCAAAGTATAGCCCAATATTTTATATATATATTTATGTATATATATATATATATATATATAAAATCTGTTAGTTTCAAAGATGATCGTGAATAGTTCAGTTAAAGCTTCAACTGTGTTCTACAGTGCCTGTATGCAAAAGAAGTAAAATGCAAATTGCAAATAATATGCTTATAATAATTCATACAGGGAGTCATTGCTAAAAGATAGAATATAAAGAGAAGTCTTAAAAAAAGACAATTGTTCAAAGTGACAATGTGCATTGTGCAAGTAGAAATTGTAGAATCAAACTTCTTTCAAATGTGTAATCCCTTTTTAAGATCATTACCTTAATTATTATCAGTCAATATTAATTTGAAATTACACCTTTCCTTCAAAGTTACTATGCGAAGGAAGACAGAAGAATTTTCAAATGATAAATACATATGCCACCAGATCCTTCTGTGCATACACTGCCATGTTGTTTCATTTTGTTGACTTGGGTGCACCCGTTGAGAGCATATGTTTTTTTTCAGAAGAGATTTGGATGGTATTTTCAGTAGCTAGAGAAAATCTGATTACAGACACTACTAAGACAACCAGTCAAAGGAATAGTTATATCTTATTTGTTATTTCCTTGCTGTTGTCTATGTGCATTTTGGGAGAAGATGCAGCCTAAGCTTCCTATATAATGTCAAAGACAAAGGACTGGCATATTAAAAGCACAACACTTTCCAATTGATTTGGAGATACCATCAACAGTGGTAGCTCTATTAGGTCCATCCAAGCTTCAAATATAAAATGAACATACCTTAAAAACAAAACTATAGCATTTCCAGTTGAAAATCACTCTTCTTATGGAAAGGAATGCATCAGGTTATGCTTCATATGTACCATGTAATGGTATACAATACTTTAACAACTAACCTACCTCCCCTCCCCCACCCCCGGTAATATGGGCTTGTGGTCATGGAAATTTAATACCAAAGTGCATCTGTTTTTGAACAAAAATAACTGAATACGGATGGGTTCAATAACAGAATTCAAGACTAAATAAGCTATAATGATCTTACAGGTTGTTTTGTAGTTCAGTCCGACTAGCCTCACACTGGTCTCTTGCAGCTTTTGCACTTTTCCAGCTTTCTACTATCCTGGAATAACATTCTTTGTATCCATTTAGATCACGCTGAGTGGCTGCAAACTTCTGTTTCAGATGGGCCACCTCACCTGTGTGAAACAATTGACTTAATGAGACATCAACATTTCATACAGAATACAACACACATATCACAAGCACTCAGTTTAAGTGGCATATCTGGCCCAATGCTGTAACAAGGCATGACCTTCATTTTCTTGCATCCCTAATTAAGCTTATGTTCAATACTGCAACTTCTCTGTGTGTGTCAGCACAGATTGGACACTTTGCTAATGTAAGCCCCTTGATGACCTCATTCCTGACTTTGGCCACCATTATTTTTCCACTCTGTTTTTCCTTCTTGGTATAAATTGCCAGAATGAATTCACAAAAGTCAAGAACAGCTTACATCCTGTAGATGTTGGAAATAGGATTAAAAGCTTTTAATAAGTAGGTAACATCCAGCTAAAAATCTGGACATCTAAATACCATAAAATTTGAATACCAAAAATGGACCTCTAATTAACATAAAATTTGAATGCCAAATATTACATAACTTTCTATTTTCAGTAGGAATGTGGGTTACTATTCAGAAACACATGTTTAAAAACAGTGTGACAGATGACAAAAAATAAGCACAATATCAGTGAGTGAAAAATCTGTAGACTTTAATATATTGTATTGCAAAATTCTACCACACAAGGTAATTTAATTTTGCTCAAGAAAAATGAAGATGTAAGATGTGACCCCTCCTCCTTTAAGTTATTATTGCCCCTAGAATGTTAGTCATGTAGTGTGGTTTTCTGTGTACTACACAGCTTCAAAAATCACATATGATGGGCAGGATTCAGAAAATTGTGTGAAGGAGTGAATCAAGCCTGAAAATAGGGACATACCTGCAAAAACAGAGATATCCTCTGCAGGGGTAAATTAACCCTGAAAACAGGATCATTCCTAAAAAGTAGGGACAGTTGAGAGGTCTAGGTCATCCTTCAGCCCTATCAGAGGAAATCATAGGTTCAAAGGTGTGTACTAGGCTAATGGCCCTGGAGCCTTTACAAGCCTAGCCCATATGATTACCCTGGCATCGTGCCACACAACCTTAGTTCCTAGTGGCTCTGTTGAGTAGAGCTACTGGAGTAATCCCCAGGGTGAATTTTCTATTTTCCATCCACTCATCAAGATTTCTCTTGAAGAGGCCAGTTAGGCACTTTGCTTGACATGTATGGGAAGTCTATTCCATAGTATTGGCAGTCTCTGGGTTATGAACCTGTCCCTCCAGCATGTTTTGTTGATTGTGGTAATGAGGTTGGGATTTCCTTAGATGTAGCATTTCTAACAGAGCTGGGTCAGGCATGGCTTTGTAAGTCAAGCAGAGATCGCCTCTAAGTAGGCGATATGAGACAGAGAATAGTTGGAGTTTTTTTAGTCTGTCCATATAGGACAAGTGTTTAAGGCCTAGGATCCTCTTTGTGAGGTACTTCTGTGCCCTCTCCAGTTGTTGCAGGTGACTAGTGAGGTGCATGCCAAATGGGGCATTGTACTCAATGATTGGTCTAATGAGGGAAGAGTAGAGGGAGACAATGACTACTTTCTTCCTGGATGCAAAACCTTTAGTAATGAGATGAGCCACTTTCTGACCACAATGGCAATGTGGTGCTCAAAAGAGAGGTTGCTGTCAACCTGTGTTCCCAGATCTCTTATAACACCTTCTGTGTTCAGTGGACTACCATCAATTTGGTAATTCAAGGGAACCAGATTTTTTCCAAGGGGAATGATGACACATTTTTTGGCATTGAGCTTAAGGCCATGGTTCTGACACCAGTTGTTGGTGTCCTTGAGCCTTTCTGTAGGATGTCAATATCACTTGGGGAGTTAATAATAGCTCCCAACTTGCAATCGTCTGTGAACTTTGTCAGCCAGAGTCCCTTCATGTTGGCCTGAACTTCAGAAAAGTAGATACCAAACAGGAGAAGACCCAGGACCAAACCCTGTGGGACTCCACTCGTGACTGGTCAGCAGTCTGACTTGGAGTCAACTACTTTCACACTGTGGGTTCTATCTGTGAGCCAGTATACAACCCAACAATTTAATTTATTCTTCTGATTTTTATGCACTGCCTGTATAGTAATTTTAACCAGCCAATGATGCAAGCATGCTGAGAGAAAACTAGGAACCACAAATTACTAGCACACGACCATTACAGTCAATAATGGATTCCAAGGCAGCCAGATATCAAGTAATAAAAGGCTTATTCTAGAAGAAAACCAAAGACTGCAAAAATCTACAGTATTACTAAAGACAGCAAAAATCTTCAGTATTACCAAAGATGGAAACAAAGGTGCTTAACAAATGGATGTGATCCAACAAAAAATGCTAAATGACTGGATGTAATGCAACAAAAAGTGCTTAATGACTGGATGTGATGCAACAAAAAGTGCTTAATGACTTGATGTGATGCAGCAAAAAGTTCTTAACGACTGGATGTGATACAATAATGAAGATTTTTGCTGTCTTTGTTTTTTTTGTACAATAAACGTTTTATGACTTTATATCCAGATACCATGGAATCCATTATTGACTGCAGTCGTGGTGTGCTGGCAATTTGTGGTGTATAGTAATTTTCCTATTAATTAATGAAATACTAAGTAATATGTAGTAAACTGTAGTTTACACAATCTATGATACAGGGATTTCATTGACACAAATTGAGTTGGGAAATATTTGTGTTAATCAGATTTGATCATATTCTGATTTTGTCGAACAGGCAATTTATTTTTAACAATATAAACTTTATTACAGTTCACGCACAGCAATTTACCACAAGTGAAATTTCTATGAATATACTTGTTCACAGCAGCTCTGTATAACCTGTAAATAAAACATTTGCAGAAATACAAGCAATGAAATAAAACCTTTCCTCCAGTGTAAACAAGCAAATAAAAAAAATCACTGAAGTTTAAAGAAAAGATGCTTGCAATTTGAAGAGAAGTCTAAGGTAAGGAACTAATATATGCACCAGCTCTGTACTGACTACCGAGTTGCAGAAAGACCATTTGCTTTGTGCAGTGATCTTGTCTGCTGACCTAAAGCAAACAGTTCCTCAGTTTGAATCTCCATCATGATACTGTTTAACAGGTCTTTCTGTTTGTCTGGAAATAGCTTTTCTCGCTGCTAGCTGCAAGGTATGTAGCAAACTGTTGATCTGCAAGTCCTCAACATCTGGAAGGTATCTGCATCAAAGATGATCCTAAAGTTTGGGAGATCTTTAATTGGCTTAATAGCTTATGATGGGCTGGGCTCTAGCAGCCACAGAAAGTTTGGGGCAAATATGCTGGTTTTAGTGAACCCCCACCCTCCAACTGCACTAACTTTAATGCAAAAGTCCAGCCTGGTAAATGGGCCCTTCTTGCCCTAGGATTGTTTATTTTTATAGATTTCTGATAGATGACCTAAATTATTCCAGGGTATTGGGCTTCAAGTGGATGAAGAACCGAGACCCACTATGCAACTCAAAATAAGGGAGATTTAGACCTCCTTGACCAGCAGAAAGGGCTAAGATGCCCCAGCCTACCTGCTGCCCCCCACCCCACAGCAAATTAGAGATGATCCTTCTCTGTAAAAGTGTTTTGGAGTGTTAAGAAGGGGATATTCTGGGAAGCATATAGAACCAGAGGCAAACTAAATCAGACAAAACAAACAACAAAACCCTGAATCTTCTGCATGCATTCCAAACAGATGCTGTTCCATCTTAGACAAAGCTGCTTTGCTTTGGCTAAAATTACATCATATGTAGTTTGTGCAATGATACCCCCAGCTATATGACAAAGCTTGACCTTTCAAAAATGCTAAGGTCCTTGACAGCAGTAGAGGCTGCATGGTTAAACCGTAAGCACTTGGGTTTTATTGGTGATGACCATGCATCTTGTGACAGAAGCAAAAGTTTTCACTCTAATTTATCACGTCTGGTAGATCTCAATCAGGGACTGAAAGAGCAAAAATTGTCAGCATAGAGAGAGACCTTTATACTCCTGCCCATTAATACACCCCAAAATGGGACACAGTCCAAACTACGTTGCCAGTGGTTCAATATACATAGCAAACAGAAGCAGATACATAAGTAGCCATGCCTAGCCCTCCTCTTTAGTTCAAAGGGCCTGGAAAGTCTGGACCCAATTTTATCACAGTTGAGTTTTTGCTGTACAAGCATTGTAATAATTCAATAAACTCCCTGGGGGCTCATCTTTACCAAAGTTTCAAACTAAAAAACACAAAACCCTTTCAAAGGTTTTCACTGTCAAAACTCACCAAAAGTAGAGGAGATGGTGAGGAATTTGCTTGTTTCAACAGAAGGCAAGTTTTAATTAACTAATCTACACTGGTAAATTGGGCAGAAAAAAACAGTCAACACAATTAAGGAGGGAAGGAAGGAGTTGATTCATGAACAAGTTGCTACGAAAAGTTTATCAAAATATAAACCAGTCTATAGCTGGAGGCCTCCTTAGGGTCTTTCCCTGGTTTTAGAATAAGGGATATTACACCTCATTTCCAAGAAGAAAGGATAAGTTTGGCCTGTATGATCTTATTTACAGCGACTTCAAATGCAGGAATACAATTATCCATTCCCATCCTGTCTATTTTAAGAATTCCATCATGCCTTAGGGTTTCAGCCTTATTTTGTTTAGGATCATCTCCACCTGCATATAAGTTATGGGCCTTGAAAAATATTGATTCTAAGCTTGCTCCAGCCTGGAAAGTTCCAAGATAGATATTCCCTAATTTTGAAACGTATTCTCTGAGGGTGGGGAGGTCCCATATACATAGTCTGATAATAATTAAAGTCTATAGGATCTGAATTAGTGAGATATACATCTGCTTTGAAGCTGTGTCCCTGATCTCAGTCATAAGCCTCGTAACTAAATATTTCTGCGATTTAGGTCCGACATTGAAACAGGAAATCCTTAATTAGTTAACAGCTAGATGAGTGTTCTACTGTAGATGCAGAGACATTCTTCACCTCATCTGCAGAGGTTGCTGCCTTTCTTCAGGCAGCCATGCCTCTGTCTGCTGCTGTGTTATAGAAAGCTGAACCAGCAACTTTTGGAATAAAAGTCTGGCTATCAAAGGCTTGTTACTGATAATCTTGAACCAAGCTCACCAAGGTATTCACCAGATTGAAAGTCCAAATTATCCTTTTTAAAGGTTTCCCATTCTGCAGAAAAGTAAGGCATTTGCTGAGTGAATTTGTCCTTTTTGCAAATAAGAGATTTATCCTCCAGAGGGAGAAGGAAGGAAAATTGTCATGATCCGAACAGAAAGTGGGGAGAATGTCAAAGGCTTTCATCATATGTCCTTGATCCGAACAGAAAGTGGGGAGAATGTCAAAGGCTTTCATCATATGTCCTTGATCCGAACAGAAAGTGAGGAGAATGTCAAAGGCTTTCATCATATGTCCTTGATCCGAACAGAAAGTGGGGAGAATGTCAAAGGCTTTCATCATATGTCCATGATCCGAACAGAAAGTGGGGAGAATGTCAAAGGCTTTCATCATATGTCCTTGATCCGAACAGAAAGTGGGGAGAATGTCAAAGGCTTTCATCATATGTCCTTGATCCGAACAGAAAGTGGGGAGAATGTCAAAGGCTTTCATCATATGTCCATGATCCAAACAGAAAGTGGGGAGAATGTCAAAGGCTTTCATTATATGTCCTTGATCCGAACAGAAAGTGGGGAGAATGTCAAAGGCTTTCATCATATGTCCTTGATCCAAACAGAAAGTGAGGAGAATGTCAAAGGCTTTCATCATATGTCCTTGATCCGAACAGAAAGTGGGGAGAATGTCAAAGGCTTTCATCATATGTCCATGATCCAAACAGAAAGTGGGGAGAATGTCAAAGGCTTTCATCATATGTCCTTGATCCGAACAGAAAGTGGGGAGAATGTCAAAGGCTTTCATCATATGTCAATGATACGAACAGAAAGTGGGGAGAATGTCAAAGGCTTTCATCATATGTCCATGATCCGAACAGAAAGTGGGGAGAATGTCAAAGGCTTTCATCATATGTCCATGATCCAAACAGAAAGTGGGGGTCAAAGGCTTTCATCATATGTCCATGATCCGAACAGAAAGTGGGGAGAATGTCAAAGGCTTTCATCATATGTCCTTGATCCAAACAGAAAGTGGGGAGCATCATATGTCCTTGATCCGAACAGAAAGTGGGGAGAATGTCAAAGGCTTTCATCATATGTCCATGATACGAACAGAAAGTGGGGAGAATGTCAAAGGCTTTCATCATATGTCCATGATCCAAACAGAAAGTGGGGAGAATGTCAAATGCTTTCATCATATGTCCATGATCCAAACAGAAAGTGGGGAGAATGTCAAAGGCTTTCATCATATGTCCTTGATCCGAACAGAAAGTGGGGAGAATGTCAAAGGCTTTCATCATATGTCCATGATCCAAACATAAAGTGGGGAGAATGTCAAAGGCTTTCCTCATATGTCCATGATCCAGTAAGAAGCTGTGATCCCTGATAAAATCCTCCAAAGCTAGTTACGAAAACATAATCGCCACTGATTCTAGAGACAATCACAAAGCATTCTACAGCTATGTCAAGAATCTCAATGGCAACACTCAGATCTGTTCTAAGTTACAGCACAATGGCACTAAATATACAGACACAAATGATATTGCCAACATCTTAGCAGATAGGTTCAGTGCTATCTTTACCCCCTCTCACCCCCTAAAGAGCCCATCTGTATACCAGAAGAATGCAAAGTTTCTGTAATCACGGCTGCACAGGTAAAAACCACACTCTCCAAAGCCAAGAACACAGCATCCATGGGACCAAACAACATCCCAGGCTGTGTTCTACATGAACTACAGAATGAACTGGCACCCCACCTAAGTACCATGTTCAGTCATAGCCTCACAACAGGCTTTGTGCCAACTAAATGGTGCACAGTGATGGTTATCCCACTCCACAAGGGGGTAGCCACCACGAACTACCGCCCCATTAGCCTGATGAGCCTGGTCTGCAAGGCATGGAACTTATAAACAAAGACATTGGTAATCTCCAAACTCTGGACCCCACCCAGTTCGGGTTTGTAAAAGGCAGATCATGTCTCCTAAACCTGATAGACTTCTTTGAAGCAGTCACCAAAGCCATAGACGAGGGTAAGGTGGTTCACACAGCCTATCTAGATCTTGCCAAGGCTTTTGGCACCATCACCCACTCTGGAAATATAGATAAACTCACTAAACTAGGTATAAATCCCTATGTCACAAGATGGGTTGCCAACTGGCTCACTGACAAAACCCACACTGTGAAAGTAGACTCCAAACCAACTTCAGACCAGTGACAAGTGGAGTACCACAAGGTTCAGTCCTGGGTCCTCTCCTGTTTGGTATCTACTTCTCTGAAGTACAGGATAACACAGAAGACCTTTGGCTAACAAAACTCACAGATGACTGCAAACTAGGAGCCATAATCGAAACTCCTAACGTTGTGGACATCCTATAAAAGGGCCTCACTGAGACAAATGCCTGGTGTCAAAGCCATAGCCTTAAGCTCAATGCCAAAAAGTGCATTGTCATCCCCTTTGGTAAAAACTCGGTGCCCATGAACTACAACATAGGCTGTAGTATACTTAACACTGAAAGTGTGATAAGAGACCTTGGGAAACAGGTGGACAGTAGTCTCACCTTTGATAATCACATTGCCACAGTAATCAGGAAATCCTTCTATGTGGCACACCTCATCACAAAAGGTTTCTCATCCAGAAAAAAAGAGGTCATTGTTCCCCTCTACTCATCACTCATTAGACCAATTATAGAGTACAATGCCCCTTTTGGTATGTACCTCACAAGACATCTACAACAACTGGAAAGGCTGAAGAAATACCTCACAAAGAGGATTACCAGCCTCAAACAGATGCCCTACGCAGACCGTCTCAAAAAACTTCAGCTTTACTCCATTGCATATCACCTACTCTGAGGTGATCTCTGCCTAATATACAAAGCTATGCCAAACCCAGAGCTGTTGGGCATGCTCTACTTAATGAAGTCCCAATTCCTCTGAGCTACATGCTCTAGGGACCTAAACCTTGTCACCACAATAAACAGAACATGCCGGAGGGATAGATTCCTGTCCCAGAGACTTCCCATACTCTGGAATAAACTACCTATCTATATCAAACAAAGCTCCTCATTAGTACTCTTCAAGAAAAATCTTGATGACTGGATGGGAAATAGGAAATTCACCCCGGGGATCACTTCTGTGGCTCTGCTCGACAGTGGCACAGGAAAATAATTTTCTTGGGTGGCAAAAGCCAGGGTACCTTTTTGTCTGGGCTTGTATAGGCCCTAGGGCCAGTAGCCTAGTACCTACCTATGAACCTATGATGAACCTTAACTATATACTCTATTCTAATCCAAATTACTGAAATCATCTCATGCCTCAAAGTTACCAACTAAAACCTTTGTACTCTTGACCCTTTTATCCCTCAACTTTCACATGTCAGTTTGATTCTCCATGATATACAATATTCAATTGTTTTTCTACTATTACCCATTTGAATTACTTTTACCAAAGATGTTAGATTTCTACTACTGTTAGCCCTATAAGTTATATAAATTCACACTATTATGCTCTTAGTGCATTTGTATTTGACCTTGAATACATCACTTGCAACTGATCGTGCACTGTACCTGTAAGAAATCTATGTAATTGTAACTAACTGTGGAGCTTTTCTCCCTGGGCCTCCAATGAAAAGGGGTATGCTAGTCATCCCATCGGAACGTTCCTGGTAATCAAAATGCAAAATAAAAAACTGTTTTAAACATCTGAACAGAGAGAGAGAAAAAAAAAAGTGTTATATAAACATTAACTATGTACATGAAAAATACAATCATGACTTACAAGGAGGAAGCTCACCTCCACAACAGGATGGCTGCAGTGGAGAACTAGTACAACCAGCCAGAGTGCAGTGCAGGAATAAGACATGACAGTCCCTACTGGTTGCCATGCCAGCTCAAGAGCAATGACAACTGTGTCACCATGCTACAATATAGTATTAAGAGGGGTAGAAGTATTTAGCTCAAAATGTCCTGCTACTGGAGTATGGGAACCAGTCCTTACAACATAAAATTAATCCTATTTGTTTCAGATTAAAATAGTAAAGGAACTATCTTGTTGATAAGAAGCACAAATTAATTCCGTTCTTAAGATTGCACAGAATAGTTCTGGTTGTGTCTCCTGCTGATCTCTCATGGTCTTGCAGATATTTATAAAAAGGGGGAAGGGCTCAGCTGCTCCATCTGAGGTACTGTGAGCATCAGAGGCCTCTGTAAACATCTACATCACTAACTCCATCTGAGGTACTGTGAGCATCAGACGCCTCTGTAAATGTCTACTAACTCCATCTGAGGTACTGTGAGCATCAGACGCCTCTGTAAACGTCTACATCACTAACTCCATCTGAGGTACTGTGAGCATCAGACGCCTCTGTAAACGTCTACTAACTCCATCTGAGGTACTGTGAGCATCAGACGCCTCTGTAAACGTCTACATCACTAACTCCATCTGAGGTACTGTGAGCATCAGATGCCTCTGTAAACGTCTACATCACTAACTCCATCTGAGGTACTGTGAGCATCAGACGCCTCTGTAAACGTCTACTAACTCCATCTGAGGTACTGTGAGCATCAGACGCCTCTGTAAACGTCTATTAACTCCATCTGAGGTACTGTGAGCATCAGAGGCCTCTGTAAACATCTACATCACTAACTCCATCTGAGGTACTGTGAGCATCAGACACCTCTGTAAACGTCTACTAACTCCATCTGAGGTACTGTGAGCATCAGACGCCTCTGTAAATGTCTACATCACTAACTCCATCTGAGGTACTGTGAGCATCAGAGGCCTCTGTAAACGTCTACATCACTAACTCCATCTGAGATACTGTGAGCATCAGACGCCTCTGTAAACATCTACATCTTTAACTCCATCTGATGTACTGTGAGCTTCAGATGCCTCTGTAAACGTCTACATCACTAACTCCATCTGAGGTACTGTGAGCATCAGACGCCTCTGTAAACGTCTACTAACTCCATCTGAGGTACTGTGAGCATCAGAGGCCTCTGTAAACGTCTACATCACTAACTCCATCTGAGGTACTGTGAGCATCAAATGCCTCTGTAAACGTCTACTAACTCCATCTGAGGTACTGTGAGCATCAGAGGCCTCTGTAAACGTCTACATCACTAACTCCATCTGAGGTACTGTGAGCATCAGACGCCTCTGTAAACGTCTACATCACTAACTCCATCTGAGGTACTGTGAGCATCAGACACCTCTGTAAACATCTACTAACTCCATCTGAGGTACTGTGAGCATCAGACGCCTCTGCAACCGTCTACATCACTAACTCCATTTGAGGTATTGTGAGCATCAGACGCCTCTGTAAACGTCTACTAACTCCATCTGAGGTACTGTGAGCATCAGACGCCTCTGTAAACGTCTACATCACTAACTCCATCTGAGGTACTGTGAGCATCAGATGCCTCTGTAAACGTCTACTAGCTCCATCTGAGGTACTGTGAGCATCAGACGCCTCTGTAAACGTCTACATCACTAACTCCATCTGAGGTACTGTGAGCATCAGACGCCACTGTAAACATCTACATCACTAACTCCATCTGAAGTACTGTGAGCATCAGACGCCTCTGTAAACGTCTACTAACTCCATCTGAGGTACTGTGAGCATCAGACGCCTCTGTAAACGTCTACATCACTAACTCCATCTGAGGTACTGTGAGCATCAGACGCCTCTGTAAACGTCTACTAACTCCATCTGAGGTACTGTGAGCATCAGACGCCTCTGTAAACGTCTACATCACTAACTCCATCTGAGATACTGTGAGCATCAGACGCCTCTGTAAACGTCTACATCTTTAACTCCATCTGATGTACTGTGAGCATCAGATGCCTCTGTAAACGTCTACATCACTAACTCCATCTGAGGTACTGTGAGCATCAGACGCCTCTGTAAACGTCTACATCTCTAACTCCATCTGAGGTACTGTGAGCATCAGACACCTCTGTAAAATTCTACATCACTAACCAGTGGTGAATCTTATTCAAAGTTTCATCTGGGGCCCAAAAGGAATGCCATTTACCCTTTTTGTGTATATTCATTGTAACTGGGTAAAGTAATTTATATTTCAAATTGTGCTGATAGCATAGCTTATGCACAGAATGAAAAGTTTTCCTCTTCAACCAAGAATAATCTTTTTTTTTAAATGACTATCACCTCTGGTGCCCATGCAGCAGATTGGAATTTCTCCTTCAAATCATAGAATAGACAGCAGATCAGAATTGGTCTGGGTATTTGCCTTGGGTTGCCACTGGTACAAAGTCGCTGTTAGCCTGCTTGCTTTCAATTAAGACTGATGATATCCCTGATTATTTGATTAATGCCTTATAAGACCATCACAATCACCTGCCTCTTCACTTTCAGACACTCCAGCCATAAATAAGTTATAGAGATGTGCTCATTGCTCAATCACCTGAGCTTCTAACAAGTTACTTTACACCTTTGCCACTGCCAACCTATGATCAGGGTGTTGTAACCCGCTCCACTCCACTTGAATTTTGCATTCACTGAGGCTGTTTCTTGGCTCCTGCTTACTGGCCTGTCAACATCAGCATTTGTAATGTTTTACCGTTGATGTTTTGTCAGTCAGTGTTTAGTGCACTTGTTTTACATGTATGTGGACGTGTGTGTGCATGTAGATATGTAGCTGAAATATGTTGGCATGTCTGTGTGTGTGTGTATATCTTCATGTATTTGTGTGTGTGTCTAAATAAATATATATATATATATATATATATATATATATATATCTATATATATATATATATATATATATATATATATATATCTATGGATCTAGGACAGTTGATCGAGAGACCAACTGGCTGAATCCAACCCTACCGAACACCGTTTACCAAAACTGCTTTCACCGAAAAAGCGGTTAACGGAAGGTAAAACACACACCATGTTTACACAGGGGGGCTTCACCCCCCCCTGCACCCCCACATGGGGGGCTCCGACCCCCACACACCCCTACTTTTATATTCTCACTCCAAGATCGCACTACAGTGGGGAAAATGGAATATTCCCTTATCCCCCACTGTAGTCCGATCTCGCCCACTACCACTTCCCCCCAATTCCCTGTACTTTTACGAAAGTTTCGCAAAAGCACTTTTTTCGATAAAAGTGCTTTCGCGAAACTGTGAAGGCCATTTCACTTTCTGTGAAAGTCTTTCGGTAGACTGTCCTAGACCCATATATATATATATATATATATATATATATATATATATATATATATGGTTCCATTTCATATCATCGAATTATCATTTCATCGAATTTCAAATTGAGACCAAATAGTCAAATACTCATTTTGTCGAACACTCATATCATTGAATCTCAAATCATTGAAAACTATAAAGCAGCTAGAAATAACACCCTACAGCGTTTTTACTACGTTTATGCAGGGGGGCAAGCCCCCATGCACCCCCCATGTGGGGGGCTCTACCCCCCCACACCCCTGTAACTTAAATATACCAACTCCAAGGTCGCACTACAGTTGGGTAGGAAATTACCTCTTTTCCTCACTGTAGTGCAAAGTTGGAGTTGGTATATTTAATTTATGGGGGGTGGAGCCCCCACAAAGGGGGTGCAGGGGGGCTTGCCCCCCTGCATAAATGCAGTAAACAGTGTCTGGGATGTTATTTCTAGCTGCTTTATAGTTTTCAATGATTTGAGATTCGATGATATGAATTTTCGACGAAATGAGTTTTCGGCGATTTGGTCTCGATGATTTGAAAATCGATGAAATGATAATTCGATGAAATGAAGTGGAACCATATATATATATATATATATATATATACACACACACACACACACACACATATATATATATATATATATATATATATATATATATACACACATATATATATATATATATATATATATACACACACACATACATACATACATACATACATACATACACACACTATACAATACCAAATCAAAATTGAACCCCATTTCAAGCCCTCTTTGTGAAATGTACTTTGGAAATCAGCATTAACTATACAGCTCATTGCAGTTTAACATCTGCCTTTTTTTTTTTTTTTACAAATATAAATATCCATCAGGGGAAATGCTCTAACTCTCAAAAAAAGATTGAATTAAAAAATCAATCAATAAGAAAAATATTTTTTTTTGTAGTGGGTCAAGCCCACCACACCCCCTGCTAAAAAAAATATATATATATATATATATATATATATATATATATATATATATACACACACACACATGTATACATGCATACATACATATATAAATACCAATTCTGAGGTTGCACTGCAGAGGAGAAAAGGAGATTTCCAGTCCCACTGTACTGCGATTTTGCACAACCAAATATTGTTAAAGTTTGAAAAGTCAGTTTTTGAACTAGTTTGCTGTTTTAAGTGCTCAAACATTTGGTAGTTCAAGAGCTTGATGGTAACCCATATATAAATTTTAATCTCCATGCCTGCTAGTTATGAAACCTTCACTTGGATATTAGACTGTCTGAGGCAGCCATAAGAGTGCTTTTTACACTAGCCAGCATCTGCACATAGAGAGCTTTTTCACTTTTTGACTTAACCCACCTCTGGTGGTGATATGAGCTCCTCCATCATTTAAAGGGCCAGCTGTGCTCATGTGTTCATGCATTCAAACATATTACCCCAAATGTGCCAGTAAGGACTACATCATATGCCTAAGTGACCATGTAAATGTCTTTCTGGCACTGGTTCCCTGCATTATGACATACCTCTGCCATCCAGACAAGGCTCTGTCATTAGAGCAGGTGCATGAACCAGCTTGGAATCAACATTCCACCCCTGGATGGATGTGCGTATCCTCCCTTCAGACATTAGTGTATTGTCCTTTTCCTTGCACAATGTCAGTGGCCCAACACGTAGCACCACTCACTTTTGGCATGGAAGACCAGAAGGCTGTGGGTTTTTTTCCCTCTCCAGATGACTGAATTGCATTATGGGTGCTTCATTCCTGAGTGCGTCATCCTTGGGATGATATGTTAAAACAAATTTCCCATCTGAGTTGTTGGTTGCTCAGGTGGAAGCAAAGGATCCCTCAGTATCTCTCAAAAAGAGCAAGGTATGTTCCTTGATGCACTGGCCAAATTTCTCCTAGTTGTTGAGATGCTATCTTGGGTGTCCCATGAAAAGAGGTCACTAGCCTAGTGGAACTAACCCAGTCTACAAAAGGATGAGTAAAATATAAATAAAACTATCTCTTTTCTTATCCCTGCCTACATTAGATTATAATGCTGGTGGTTCAAAGGGTATTCAGCTGAGGAAATATGAAATGGGCAGTTAGATAAATGGCTAGTAAGTTTGCATCAATTTCTTGATGGATAATTTTTGACTACTCAGATTTAAAGCAAATATAACCTAAAGCAATCCGGTGGAAAACAGTGTCTTTAGAAAAGGAATGTAGATTCAAAAAGACATGTGCATTCATATGTGGTCCTGAAAAATACAAGTTTGGAAGGCCCAGGAATTGAAAACAGTCCAGGGCCCAAGGTATTGTTAATCTGCTGCTGGGTGATAAGAAAAACATAATTTTTAGGCATTGAAAGTCTGTAGACGGAGAAGAGAGAGAGAGAAGGTTTTCAGTATATGCCTCACAAAGGTAAGAATGGGGATAAATTGTTACGTGGTGTGAGAATGACAGGAAAATGAGAGTTTAGTCTACTTAGTACAAATTATAATACTGCAGCACCGAGTAGGAAAGGAAAGAGTCAATCTGACAAATCCAGATACATTTATATGTAAGGTGAGGGTCTGCACACAGTGGTAAGTAGGCCTGGAGCCAGCACAAGGTGACTAGGCAGCTGTCTAGGGCCCTGTGCTGAATGGGTATCCCAGACATAATTAAAAACAAATGTTTGCGTGTATGTAAAATGCCCTACTTCATTAAGTGAATTGATCAGCCAGTCCCTGTACCTTAAATACTGGAGGCAAGACCTTACTCTAGCTGCCAGACCCCTGTTAACTTGTTTTTTCTTTCATAAATTGCCCTGGATTACAGTTAGTCAATGTCAGTCTTTAGAGTTTCACAGTTTGTGATTCATAAAATACATGATGATGTAAAACCTATTCTGTTAAACTTTTGAAGGATTTAGAGTCATCTGCCCTTATCTGTTTCCAGCTTTGCACAACATCTCTGATTTTTTACTCAAAGTTATGTCCTTTTTATGACCAACTCACTTAACCAGACAGTGTTTGGGGCAAATGGAAATTTCGGCTAGCGTCCTCAATTATCCCTGGGACTGCAAGCTTAACTACCTATGAACAAAAGTAGCTTTGGTGAAAAGGAAGCAAACTGAAAGTTGTAAACAGGAATGTGTTCTCTGGCTCTGATCCTTGGTTTCTTTAATGATGACATTGGGGTTCAAGTAAACTGGACAGCATGCAGTCTGAGTTTAATGTTAATATTTTTCTACAAATACATTTTAATTAAGCTTGTTTTTTGCAACCACACATGTGAAATGCAAAGTACTAGCTACAACAGTTTGTGCAGATGCGTAAAGGCTATAGACTGTTAGAGATGATTCCTGTAGTATATGGTTTGATTCTCTCATTCTTCAATTGAGTATTATGTGACTCTCTAAGTTACTTCACCAGGTAGTACTCCTGGATGTACTCCCTAAAAGGACATGTATATCATAGGCTGTTAGCAAATATGTTAAGCATTTGTCTTTTGAATTTCTGCAACCTTTACATAGTTGCTAATTAATAGTTCAATATATGTTATGTGAGTATGAACCTCGGCACGTCTCTTTTAGTGTAATGGGTTGCCGGATGCTTTTTCCCTAAATATGAATTTCATGGGAAGATAAGTTTTATTGTTTTTCATGCTTAGTTTTCAGTATGAGAGTGTTTTGTTTTGAAAATTGCTGTCAGTTTTTCTATGTAAAATTTGAAATAAAAGTTTTAAATTATGCCCAAATCTTTGTAATAATTGTAAACGTAAAGAAAATAGTGTGTACATGAGCAGGTTTGGACATGCTTATGCTAATTAGGGAAAGACTTCCAAGTAATGGGATACTGGTATGGCTGTGGTGACCTGGTTCATTACCATTTGTCCATGATGCAGCTTTGGTGGTGTATGCTGCTATGACACAGCATTATTAGTCATACAAGCTGGTCAGACCTGTACTTATGTGAGAGGGAATAGCTGCTCTTGATGACAGAGAAGACATAATGGGGTCAAAAATGAGATGCAGGTATCCTGCAAGCATATAAGCCCTCCTACCCCCCAAAAAATTGTGATATGCAGAAATATTTCTGATTTTTGTATGACTTTTGGGTTGTTGAATATAATCTGCTGCAGTATTTAAAATGTATATAATTGTTTTACTTTATTGGTTGCATTAAAAATTGATTCATTCATTACTAGGTCTGGATGGTATAATATAGTTTAAATGTGTTGCATTTTAGCAATATATTGTTGCAGTACCTTCTTTACAACCTCCAGTAACTGCAAAGGGATTGACATTTGTTAGGTCATATAGTCTGCTTTATTTTTAGTGTTGATCAGACCGGTCCATTATATAGTCATTGTTACATATTACTGTGGTGCAGTATTGTCTCCTAGGTTACATTGTGAAATATTTCTGTATTTAGTTAAAAGTTTAGTCTAGCAGTAGGAACAGAGGACTAAAGCTTTGACTTTGTAATGAGGTGCTTCCTGTGGCAAGGGTGCAGGGTTTGCATCTTTCTGCCTTCATTTACTACTGTGTGGCATTGAGCAAGTCATGTAACTAACAATTGGGAATATGGGCTTGTCTCTTTAATAGTCATCAGGACTGTGCATGCCTAGTAGCTATGAACCTGTTGTAATGCTTTGCCAGCCATTCCCTATTAGTTAATATTCGTATGCTCTCATAAATACTTTCCTATGCATTACATGTGGCTGGATCTTATGATGCTAGTGATCCTCATACAACTTCATGTAGTTCATCCAAGGCAACCACTAAAGTACATGTAATTTATTTCTTCATAACTATAAGGAGTGTACATAGTCAACAAAGTGGCTATTACTGCTGGTAGGGGTGAGGGCTCTCTGTGTATGAAAGTACCTTATGCTCTTATCATCTGGTCACTTTTATATCATCTTTAATCTGCAGGACAATAGTGCATGTGTGTGAATTAAGTTTTAATACTTTTGCTTCTGTGCATTTGTGTGGAAAAAAAATTGAAATATGTGACTTTGATTATTATTATTGTATTTAACACAGACCTCTGAGAAGGATATGTTCACCAATGTAGTTATAATTGTTGGGTTTGGGGATATCTGCAGGTAAAAATGACCCTGCAGATCTGATAAATTTAAACAGTTATTTGCCAATCTTTGCAGGAGTAGTGTGCATTTGTGTAAAGCAAATTTGAATACTTTACCATGTCCATTTATATCACAATTGGACATCTGATGTGCATAGAGTTCATAAAGTGGGACCTAATGATTGCGTATGGTTATTGGTGGCTTATAATGAAAGCAGTTTGAGTGGTCTTTTATGGTTGACATGTTCTGAAATGGGTACTTTTGTCGTTATTGGTTCATACATTTTATTTCACTGCTTACTGTAAAAATGCTCAAGACCAGAAATTTAAAAAGTAACAAATAGTGTTATATTAAAAAGAAATATAATTTAGACAAGAAATTTAAAACAAGCAGGAAGGTAAATCAAACAGCACATGCATTTATGCATGGTCTTAAAAATGCGAGGTGGAGATCCACGGTTTGAAAACAGCCAGGTGTCTAAAGTGCACTTAATCTGCCTCTGGCCAGATATATTTTCAATGGATATGAGTTTCAATGCATTTTCAGCAAATGTTAGCTTCAAGAGAAGTGAAGTTTACTGCTGGTCATGTTATCTGTTTTCACTGGGAGACTTTTGTTTAGTTTAGCAAATGGCTATCAGTGTTTGTGCAATAAAGTTTGAACTAAAAGTTTTAAAGTAAATCCAAATCTCTAATTATTGTAAAAGTAAAGAAGAAAAAAAGAATACATGCAGACAGGTTTGAACAGTGTTTCTAAAAACTGGAGAGAGATGACCAAGTGTTGGCTCAATGCAATGGATTAAAAAGGGAGAGGAACTCCTTAGGGTTCATGACAATAACTCAAACCACAGTTCTTGAAACTGGGCCTACTATGTACTGTTGAAATACAGAAACTGTAGTAGGATGGTACAGTGAAGCATGAAACCCATTAAATTGAATACACAGAAACACAAAATGTGTACTTAAGTTAAATATGAGTTTTGTGCAACTCTGTATCTACCTATCTAAAACAAGGATTTTGTACGTCTTAATCTCATGTTTATATCAGCTCGATGAAAGCAAAATTATTCAAAAAAATCTCTCTCTCTTGGCACTGTTGTCTTGGAGTACACACAAAAGACAACTTTAGAACAACTTCAACCCATATCACTACAACAGATATTGAAGAAAAAGCCGTACAACATAGCATCCGGGAACTGCGCTCAAGTAAAAACAAAATGAACAGCCCATTTTGAACCCATTTAAAAGTTAGCGCTTATGACATTGTGATCAAAAGACAGAATATTTACTTGAAGAAATTATAGCATTAATGAACGTCGAACCACTGTGACAGCAACGATTAAACAATATAGCATGTTTTAAAATGTAATGTTTTAGGAAGTGAAGTCCCCCCCCCCCGATGTAGACTACTGTATTCCACCTGACTCCTGTTACTTCATTATAATCACTGCAAAGTCATAGCATTATAGGGAAGGGAGTTGCTCTTTTGTCTCACTGCTGTCTGACCTTGGACTTGTTTTAATAAGATGGTGAGGTATATGGAATACAGGAACAACTGTCCCTTTGAAAGACATGTTCATCTTTTGCCTAAATTTTATTCTTATTTTATTTAACATTTGTTGACTGGGAAAGTCCGACTAGGACACAGCCTATTTTCAGCAGAGGCTGGGTAGAAATGCTCCAGATACATGTCTTTAGAATGTGGGCAGAAACCGGTGTATCCGGAGGAAACCCACGTGAACACAGGGAGGAAATGCAGACTCCACACCGAAAGCATCCCAGCTGAGAATCAAACTGGAGACCCTCTCGCTGTGAGGTGACAAAGTTAACCATTGCACCAGTGCGCCGCCCAGTGGTGCAGTGATTAATCTGGTAAATCTTTGACTTTACAGAATAAATGTGCTGGATGGACTTAAAGGTAGATTCCTGATGTACTTCATAGTACTCCAGTTATGTCTATTTTGTGGTTCTGTTTATTCAATGTTCTGTAGACCTGACCTGTTCTAAAGGCATGGTTACTGTTCATACATCCTTGCTGAAGGCTAATATTCTGTGTAATAGTAAGTGCATGTTTAAACTCAAGAAATCTTATCCAACCAATAAGAATTTTCCTAGGCATGCATACTGCATGACACTAAGTACTCATTTTTAAATGTGTGCAATGAAGTGTGCCAGAGCATAAGCTAGCACCCCTGGCATGTAGCTGCCATGGTTTTAAGTAAGGTATACATTCCTTGTTAACCATCTTTTGTTTAGACATTCCCCATGAGCACCTGAATGGTTAAAATGTTTTTGCCTAAGACTGTCATTGTAGCAGTCTTTTGTAAGTCACTGTAAAATTGACTGACAATTTCAAAAATCTTGGCTATGTCCCTTCAAACCAGCTTGGTGCATTTCTAATATGGGGTGATAAGTGAAGCAGAACCAGATATCAGATGGTACCCTTACTCTGTTGAGCTTTGGGCTAGGCAGTCGGTGAATGAAACTAAGAAATTACTCAGCACTGCAAGAAGAAGTAATTGTCACTAAACACATTTTAAAACCACTTTTCTTTAATTTTGTATGTTTAATTGCAGCAAAGTATTCTGGTATGGCTGACGATGTCTTACCATTTAGTATGCTGTTTGTTTGATTCATTTTGGAGGTTTCGTTCAAACTTCTAGACAGCTCAACTTCTAATACCAGTGTCTTCTCTTTTAGCATATGCTGTGTAAAAATATGAATATATAATTAACATGTGCTTGCATGATGACTAGAGTAAAACATCCTAAAATAAAATAAAACCACAAAGTTGTACACACATTATGCAATCTGTTGCAAAATAGATTACAAATCATTATACCCTATCAAACACAAACAAGAAGGGCAAAAATAATGGAAGGTATTCAGAGAAGATATTACAGAAACTGTACTAGTGCTTTGCTAATGAGCTCTAGAAGTGTTACAGTGATTCAGAGACATGCTAAAATTGCATTAAGCAAAAGTTCATAAGTGACTCATTCACATGTCTCTGAATCAAATGCCTACTGTAGAACTGCATTGTTTCTCCAGCATAGACATTAAGGTATGCTTACATGTGCGAGGTCACACACACACACACACACTGCTGCAAAATGTGCACAACATGAATCTGCTCTAAAGTTTAATTGCTTTCGCAAAATAGGACAACACAGCTTTTCTTTGAATCATTCTGCTGTGCTATACCAATCATGATCTGTAGGTCGAGGGCAAAGAATATGGCTAATTTATATTATCTGTGCTGGCAGACTGCTGTATTTGCTTGCTGCAATATCCAACAAGACAACTGCTACTTGAAGTCTTCATTGTGTTGTAACATTCCCTAACATTGCACAGATCTGCTAGAAAAAGGGGTTATGCATTGTGCTGTGTTTCTGAATTGGCTCCCTGAAGTACATTAGATAAAGGCAATCACACGGGTTGGAGTCAGAATTAGAGGTCATCTAGATCTAATTTTAAAAATCAAACCTGCTGTGTTGCATTAGTTAGGAAAGCATATTAATTTGCATTATAATGACCTTTTCTTGCGCACTGAATGCTGTGCAATTTCAGGAAGGAAACTGGCACAAGATGTGCATTTCCTAACCTAGCAGCAGGTACCTTGTGACCAAAGCTGCTTCCCTTACAGATTTTTACCATATTCTATGATCTCCCTCCTGACTTTGATCCATATGGTCAGTTTTGTCCCTGCCGCCATTCCTCCTTTACATTATATAGATAAAAAGGCCCGCACTTCTATTCTTGGACTATTCTGTTGACTCCATTTCCGCTTTAGCTTTTGCTGCTCTTATCATCCTTTTTTGTCTTGCTTCGTCTGCTTGCACTGTATGCCCCTGTTTCATGGAATCCTGAATTTGTGCCCTAATCACTATCTATTGCAGTCACATTGTTTTTTTTGTAACTTCTTCCTTGCACTATTGTCTATAAATATAAGTACACCATCTGTGGCTCATTCCCACAGCCTTTTTACTCCCTCATTTTGCTCTGTCTCCTAATTCATCCCTGTCTTCACCATTAGCATAGTATAATCCCCACACTAACATCTTTGTGTTTTTATTGTTACCTCTCCTCTTATGTTAAGCTACAGGGTAGCATGATCCTTGCTGGCTAATGGTGCCCTTACCCAGGCATCCAAGACACCCTTTGGATGAAAGCTATCCTCTCTGGTACAGTCTTGTTCCAGATACCTTGATGCTTCATGGTCCAAGACTTTAATCATCATCATCCTCTTTAACATGGGGCTTGAAATCTCCCATTCTTCCCGTGAAAGATGTTGTTTTTGCTCATTTTGCCTGCACCCCCTGCTTATCATTACTCGGCTCCTGAAGAGTTGGTCCACTTGTTTCTCATCACTGGGGCAAACGTTTGGTAGGAGAGTCCACCATTTAGGCAGCCCCAAGAGTGGTGAACAGTTTTTCTTTCTTTCGTCTTAATATCCCAGCACACACTTGGCTGAGCATGAGCGAAGGTTATGTGCACTGAACTGACCACAACAACCATCCCCTTGCTCCTGCAAGGACTGCTGCATTCAAGCAGACCGAACACTACCCTTGAAGCATTGAAGTGTTTTTTTTTTCCTTGTCTCTGTCAGGGAAATCACTGCAGTGTGTTCCTGAATTGTCTCCCTGAACTACATTACATAAAGGAAAGTAAATCACATGAGTCGAGGTCTGAGTGGATGCAAATTTAGCCATGCCTGCAGGAAGAGGTGAGTGGGCCATGACCCTTCAAGCCTCTTCGTTCCTCCAGTGCCACAGCCTCTAAGTGAACCCCTGTTTCCTGGGTTGCAGTCACAGCCCATCCCAGTGCTCCACAATGTCATTGCCCTGGAAGATTCACATCCTCTTGAGTTTTACTCTGTTCCTCAAACCTCATTTTCTTTCTTGTCCATTCTTTAGTCTGGTGGATGATCATCTATGCTAGTTTACCAGCTCCTGCCCCCTTTGTCTGTCTTAACTGTTGCTGTACTTAACATACCTGCTGCTGCTGCTAGCTACACATTGATCTCAATCAGGTTTATAGTGCTCTTTCTCACAACCTTAAAAAACATCATTGTCACATGTAATCTTGCACTGTGCTTTGTTGGATAATAATAATTGTAGAAGTCAATGTGCATTTAGAATGAGACTACCCAGTAAATAAAAAAGCAAGCAAAAATAAATAAAAACAAACTTTATTTCCACAGTGTAGCACCATGGACTTCCATTCTGTTATCTTGGTTGTAAGACATTCTGCAGTGTTTGCAGGTGAGTTTTGAAAAGTTTTAGAAAACTAATTTTTTAAGGAAGACAAAACTACATTTTGAGGTAAAGTATGCATAAAGGAATCAATTAGTGCTAGGTTTGTTTCTACAAAAATTTGAGTTGCATCATTGCCTTGTGCACATACTGGAGAAACAGGGGGTTGTGTAAGCCTCCACAGTATTCAGTTATAAATTTTAAAATGGTCACATTATTGCATAACTATTAACATGGACAGTTATGACTGGCTGTCTTGTCATTCAAAGTTGTGTGTTTGAGAATTCTATGTCAAGAGCACATAACTAAGTTATGATCAGAGACCCAATTTATAATTCTTTGTAGTGCATGGAGCTTATCTACTGTAGTTACAGAAAAAAATAGAGGTAGGAGGGTATGAAGTGTTTTAAAGCTTTGCCACAGACAGAGAGGAGAAGTGAAGGGTACCTCGGAGGAATGAAAAGCTTTAAAAGTAGTTAGACACATCTCTTTGCCACACTGTGTGTGTGTGTGTGTGTGTGTGTGTGTGTGTGTGTGTGTGTGTGTGTGTGTGTGTGTGTGTGTGTGTGTGCGCGCAGGCAAGAGTGAGAAACAGCAGTCTAATAGATTTTAAAGCTATTTCAGCTTCTTGCCACTGTTTAATGATGGCCAGCACTGCAGGCCATTATACTCTAGCATGAGCAGCTCTGGAGGGTGCTTCATAGAACTTTGTTTGGCACTTTTCTTACAGTTGTAAAACAAAAAAGCACAGAGCCCCAGACGGCAGTAGTGCTTCTAGTAGGTTTAATCCTCCAATAACACACAAACAGGTTAGTATAATAATGACATATTATTATAAACACTTTTTATTAGCTATTGTGTTTTAACTTCATGTTAACTAAAAAGGTTAGTCCAACAACTGTATAACATATACACGGAGAGATTTCTGATGAGTAGCTCCGTTACCATATGGCTTTTTACAATGTTAGACAACTTTTTATTTTAATTGTTTATTTATTGTTGATGGCGTGCATGTTTACACAATTACTGGATAATCTAACATAAAATAGGAATGGGATGCAGCTCACCAGGGTAGCATATATGTGTTTGAATATTTATGGTGACGTTTAAATAATTTATATGACTTTATAGACAACATCCGCTCATTTTGAGCGAAGGTAACTATGGCTTTAAGAATTTCAAAGGAAGGATACTAAGCTCTAATAGGTTACCACTAGAATGGGAGGTTATTTAAACTTGATTTTAATGTTGGTTTCTTGTCTGAAGAAGTCCGGATACAATCTAGACGAAAAGCGCTTTACTTATGTTTTTTTCTGTTGCTTATTTTGTTAGTTTTTACTATTGGTGCGTGACAGTACTTTTATCTTGTTTTTTAACCTGTTTGTGTGTTACTGGAGGATTAAACCTACTGGAAGCACTACTGCCATCTGGGACTCTGTGCTTTTTTGTTTTACAACTGTTGGAGTATCGTTTATTGGTGTTGGCACTTTTCTTACATCAGAGAGGTGCTTGGCAAAGTTCTTTTTCCCAAACTTGGATTATAATTACACTGCTCCATGTACTATGTCATTGCTATTCACATCGGATTGTGATTTTTCTTAAATTGTTGATAGGAATATTTAGATTTTACTGGAATTGTGTTTTTTAAAGTAAATAAGTTACAACACTTGGCATAACACAACCTCAGCATCTTCTGACATGGGCATCAATAACTTATGATGTGAAACAATGCAAACTACAAAGGATACGGCATTGTTTGCCACCACACATTCAGTATAGGGGACTATCTGCTTGTATTCTCAAAATGTTGGGATATTATTTGTGACAGGTTCATTAATACAAAATATCAGGCTCAAACGTATGGAAATAATCTTGTCAGAGCTTGCACCTGTAGCTATCACCAGCCCTTAGCTCAAAACATCTCTACTTTCACTACACTGAAACACATATACTACCAGTAGATAAAGATCTGTGGCCAAGTAGTTTGCTCATGTTTCTAATTTGCGGATAAATTTCAGTTCCTAGCTAAACAGCATTGTACCACTTAAATCCTTCTAGAGTTGTGTTATATCTCTGTCATGTGGTGGTCAATTCATTTACAGTTTGATTCCCCTGTCTCTTCATGAATTTCCATGTATCATTAGCACTCTCTGCGTAAAAAATGTTTTATAACATTAGTTTGGATACCTTTTTGTTCTATCGTTTAATTAGATCTTGTTCCCAAATGCCACCTTTTCTGAAATACGCTGTCCTTGTAAGATATTCACTTCCCTGTGGTACTTGGATCTGCCTCCACAGGAGCTATATTTTTTTTCTTCTTGCAATGGTTCTACCTTGTCCTGTTTTGCAAAATGCGGCCATAAACTCAATGCAAATAAATGTCCATAAACACATAACTACAAATGTCACTAAGTATAAACAGCAGAACCGATCATTGTAAACTAATTATTACAGAAATGGCATTCATTAGATACTAAGCCATAAACTAGATTGTATAAGCCACAATAAATGGGATAATTATTAAGTTTTCATTACTTTATGATCAACCAATTTCTTTAGCCATTCAAGCAATGCACAGAGTAGCAACAAAGCTTATTAATGTAGTTATGAGCTTTAATGCACCAGGAAATTCTTTGCATTACTTTTGTTTTAAGATTTTACAGAAATATGAAAATTATCACTATTTGCAAAATTATTTTATATAAACAACACTAAATATTTCCTTTGTTCTTATTGGCATAGTCAGATTTCACTGGTAGTTGTATTGCTTATTGTGTAAGGTTTTTAAATTGATTTTTTTCAGTAGTTTGAAGATCGTGTGGTTTTGTAATCAGTTGGTGATGGAAGACCTATACCAAAGCATTACTTGTTTGACCTATAGAAATACCTTTACAGGTATCCTTAATGGTTGAGTTAAATGTCAGTGGTCGCATTCTAATATTCCTCCTTTATTTATGTATGCAAGATATCTTATGTAGATACTCAAACGTTTCTATTTGACTTGATTGTTCTGCCTCTCTTCTGTTAGTATTCTTGTAGAAGATGAGTTTCCAGGATGGTCTGAATTCATCCAGGTGTGGTATTGCCAGCTGGCTGTACAGATGGACTTCCTGTTTTGTGTTTCTGATGTCTCTCTCTCTCTCCATCTCTGAGGTTGCCTTGAACTTTCCTGACTGCCTTTTCTAATGAACAGCTGAACTTTAATTAATCTGATAGTTTATATCTAAGACTTATTCCATTTTGCTTGTTTTTAGTTCATTCATCCTTGCTCACAAGTTACAGTTCTGGGCACATTGTGGATACTGTGAAGGGTACTTTTGGCTAACATCAAAGATTGAAACACTACTAATTTCATGAACTTTAATCATAGTTTCACTTGGGAATGGGGTCCATTCCCATCATGGTACTGGAACTCCCAATGTCTTGGAGAAATTATAGTGTACAAGGTGAAATAAAAAAGCAGACGTAGAAAACTGCATTCACGTGTACACGAGCATGTACATGCATATGCGTGCATTCCCATGCTCTTAGTCTAATACACAGAACCAATGCAGCATACAAGAAACAGTGCAACATATGATGCACCACAGCCTACAGGAAATACCGTAACATATAAGAAGGCAGTGCATGCATCATATGGGAACTGCAACATATTGGTACAGGACATGTTGGATGCACTGCTTATTTGCTATCTTGTATCGTAGAGTAACCATAATGAACACTATCAGCATGACACTACTGTAATATACAAGAATAAGCGCCTTCTCTTAGCCATATTGCATTTTTACAATATATAGGCAAGAGCATAGTACAAAGGGAATAGTATAAAGTGTAGAAGGAAGCACATTGTACAGATTATAATACTGTGCATATTTGTATATACATACACACAGATTATTTAATATATATATATATATATAGCCAGTAATATCAACAAAGCAGAAAACAGTAATAAGCTTGTACAAAACACACTCGTCTTTGGTGCAGAAAGCTGGTGGTTCTATTCCCACAGCTGGTAGATTGATTGCTGACACTGCAGTACAGTATAAGAAGGGTGACCGCACTCCTAAGCATGCCGACCTTCAGATGAGACATTAAACTATGAGGCCCCATCTGCTTGACTTGGTGGTAGCTCAACTGGATGCAAAAAATAATGTCGTCACTTATCAAAGATGGGGAAGTTTCTCAATGCCCTGGCCCATGTTCCCATAGTAGTATAAATACCTTCTTGGATCTCCACTGAAAAGAGGCTACTAGCCTAATGGGATTAACCTGATCAACATAGAATGAATGAATGACTAAAGTAATATGTCACTTAACTTTAACAGATGACCATAACTATTTACAGTAAACGACATGTGAGGGACTAATAGAAAATGAGTGCAAGAAAAGAAACTTTGCAAAGATGCACATTGAGATGTAATACAGCATATATGAAGCAGTACAATGTATGAATGTCATATAATTTTGGAATATACTACAGGCAGTGGTGGTAAATACTTATGAGAAGTTAGTATAAAGGATACTGCTCAGAGTATGAGAAGCAGCTCATCATATAGTATACGCTGAAAGAGTGATGCATGAAAGAAAGGATATAGGTAGCAGTGCGGCATATAAGAAAAAGTAGGCCATCTGTAAAGCATCCATGAAATGGTGTGGCATATAGGGCACTCTGTACAAGGAATAGTATTTATAAAACAGTGTAGCATATAAGAATGACTGAATGCAGGAATCAGTGTGGCACACAGTCAACATTAAAGGAAACAAAGGTACTGCAGAACCAAACATCTGGATTTTAGTACCATCTGTGTTCATATTGTATGACACTGGGAGCCCCTGAAAAGGTGATCTGTAGTGTCAGTGGGAACTAGTGGTTATAATAAAATACAATGAATACCTGGGATGGAAGATGGCTATTCCTAATACCATTTTCATTACAGGTTTCCAGGAAATAAAATATGAGGGTCATGAACTTAATGTTTTTCTAAGAGAAAATAATACAGAAAGGAAACAGAATCAGGGAATCATTTGCCAAAGACACCGTAAAATCCAACATGACAGTATAAGAACAGTAAAAGTAGGTCAGAAATCTTCCATCTACAAAGACATATTTCTGTATTGTATGTTGCTGATGTCAGTCTAATAGTAAATATGAAAGATTGTCCAGTAATGATGTGATGATATAACCCAGCAGTACATGCTGATAGGATAAGATGAGTATAGGTTTTGAAATCAAACCAGGCTATACATAAATCATAAGGAGTAGGAAGTGTCAGGGGGATTCAATACAGCAACCCATTGACTGATGTTGGATTGTCCAGTGTCACACACAGTTTAATATTTTGGGACCTCTCCCTTAAGATGTCAGTGTAGTGGCCATGAGGTTGGCTGTAGGAGTACCATATCTCTTGAAATTTGGGGTTATGCAAAAGGCAATCCAAAATCCTGTTTCTGAGAATAGTTTGAAGAAACACAACTCTGATGGTACATTATTATCTTAATTGTTGAGTTGAGCTTTAGTAGTCCAACCTACTGATTTAAATAGCTAAAATTAAAAAAAAGTTTTTTCACTCCTCTGAAATGTCAGAGGGATCAGATACACACTCAAGTGCTTTGGTATCTCAGGTTAGTAATGCTGCGGGAGGAGGAGTGAGGACTGGCAGAGATTTTAATTAGAAGGCAGTTTAAGTAGAGAAGACTAAATGCACAGTGAATGGTTTGCAAAGCATACATGTAATTAAAATGCCTTAATCAAGAACATGTACAACTTATTGCATTTGTCGTATAGGAAATCAAGATGCCTATTAAAACTGTTTTTCTAAATGAACCGGCATTTCTATTTGTATGTACAAATGACTCAGAATTTAACTGTGTGGCATTCTGCTAAGGAACAACTGGGGGGGGGGTAAGTGGGACCCTTTTCCTGCTTACATATATCCTCACGTAAACAAAGAAAGAAATGCATACCTTTCATTTTCTATTCCTTCCTGCTGCTGCTGCTGTTGAGGACGCACACCTTGCTAGAAACTGAACCAGGAACTATTAATACTGATAGATGCAAAGTCACCCCGTTAAGGTCATTTCTTTAGCATAGGTGTGGTATTTGTACCTCCTCAGTGCCAAAGTAGAGAGTCATTATGAACAGTACAGTAATGTGTACTGCAGTACAGAAGAGACTTTTGCACTCTGTTGGCCTTAAAAAAAATGTGGTCCTCTGTGTATCTTAGCAGCTGATAGACAACTCCAACAATGAGATTCCTGGTCTGGTACATAACACTGCCAAGCATTGTAGCAGAACTATGGTCACAGTTGTGTCAGTGTCCCACATGCTGCTCAAGTCACACAGCTTTACACTTGTGTCCCCTTCTGTTCAGTATGCAAACCAAAGAGTAAAAAGGTCACACAGACAAACCAATTAGTGAAAACCACAAGAAAAAATAGCCAGGCTAGAGTTTTCACTGTATGCTAACTTAAAACTCCTGTGTTAGAGGCCCATGGTATATATATATATATATATATATATATATATATATATATATATATATATATATATATATATATGAAAATGAGCTCTTAAGGACATCAAGTGCTTCAGCTATATGGCTTCTGAATGTCGATGATTTTTTACTTTTTCTATTTAAATATTTATGGATACATTCAGGCCAATAAAGCTAAACCCCAGTGTGCTAATGTCTAAAGGGATCTTCAGGGCAGATTTGCTGAAACAAGCGCTTGTCATAAACCTAAGGCAGAAATATGCTATGAAGTCTCTGTCGCTCATTTACTTGAAGAAAGTTATGCATTATAATTCTGTTTTTACTGAATTTATACAGTTCTGTTATTTGGTATCAAGTCTTCATTCAAAGCTTGCAATGGTTATTGCATGGTCTGTCTACCAGCAGACACCCATACTAGCCGACAATTTGCTTGGCAGTCACTATTGATGGAAAATATATGGAAAATTGAAAACAGGATTATGATATCCCCCTTCCCTCATTCATTGGGCACTGGCCTGTAAGAAACTCAGTAGTCTGCATTCTGTGTGTGCATGTATGCATAAATATACACACACCTATATAGTCCATGTGAGTGTGTGTCTATAGAAACCTAGATTTCAAAGGATTTGCTATCTAATCATTGTTTAGTGTTGTTTCTCACAATAAGGCAGTGATAAAATTCAGTTGTACTAGGGTTCTCAAAGTCCATTGTCTCCTGCTCCAACAAATAGACTGTCATTACATATTCTATCTACCTACCAAAGTCAGTGGTAACAGAAAGTGTGTGTGTGTATGTGAATTTCTCTCTTTGGTATATGCTTGCATGTATATATATATATATATATATATATATATATATATATATATATACATACATACACATTTACACACACACACACACACACACGTAAAACAGCAGCAGCATTCTTTTCCCTGTGATGGTTATCTGCTTGTTTTGTTTATCAAACAGATAAGCATCCTAAGTGTATCCATGCCAACTTCCAGACTTTGATCCTGATGTCATTAAAAAGCATCAAAATGGAACAGATGACCCATATTTTTTTGCAACTTGGCTGCTACATTAATTGGATTTGGAGGGTGAGAGTGAGCAGTTGATGCCAGCTCAGACTGGAGAACGGTGGTCTACTCACCCATCTGAAGGGGAGAATGGTGGTCTACTTGCCCATCTTACTGGGAGAATGATGGTCTGGACTACTGCAGTACTGGAATCTACTGGAGAAAGGTATACAGCATACAGTCTATGGGCTTAGAATAACATCAGCGCTGGCACTACAAGCTAGCTGAATAACCGGGGTGCATAGCATGTGTGGAAACAACATGCATCTTGTGCAAGCAACTGTGGAAGTCACAGTTGCCAGGTGAGGGTTATAGGTGCATAAAATAAAAAAGAAAGAAAAACAAAAAATACTACTTCATAACATATGATGGCACCACTTTTTTACTTGAATTTTGCCTCTGTAAGGGAATGAATGGGTCATTGCTTTCTCACCCCATGAAGGGGACAAGTGAGCCTCAACTGTTAACTAAAGAGAGGAGCAAATGGGTTAGTGAAACAGACGCTTGACAGATATGTGGGGTAGGGACATAGAGAAAAAACTTTTTAATTGATGATACTAGAGTAAGAAAGCTGGCTAAAGAATTTTGTAGAATGCAATATCCTTAACAGGACAACTATATGAATCTGTACTATTAGACATAATGCCAAAATGGAAATTAACATTATTGCATGCTATAGATAATTAATTAATGGTCTGTTTACCTGTAACTAACTCAGCAGTCAGCATTTAAACAGCAGCTCTTTCTTGAGTAAACCTGATATATCAAATAAACCACTTCTGGAGTGCTTAATGTTTTCTTTTCTTTTTTTGGGGGGGGAGATGCATGCTACTTTTTGAACAGAGCACATCATGTCCTGATGGGGGTCTGCAGCACTAGTGTTCATATACAGCCAGGCTGGTTTCTGACATGAGTGACTGCTACTTGCATTCTGTCTGCTATACTGGGTGCACTGATACCTGGCAGCATGTGATACTGATGGGATGCTAGAAGTAAATGCCACTGTTTGACTATTATTGTGACCACCCACAATCTTGCAGGAAGCAATGTCGCTGCCCTGCCTCAGATGTCCCATGAAAAGAAACAGAACTACATCATTGCAGTGCACATCTATAGCATAGAAAGGTACGGAAAGCCATTCCAACTGAAGGAGATGAATAAAACCAAGCTACAAAGACACTTTGGAAATAAAAAAAGAAAAAGAAAATTGCATACCACATGATTCCAGCAAGAGACCAAGGTTCCATTCACATTTCTATAGTTGTTCTGGAACTCTCTGAGTTGTAACCTCAGATCTTCTTCCCTCTGTAAGCACTGTTCCCACTCTCTCCTCAAATGTTTATATTCCTTCTCCAGTGTTAGAAGCTTTGTCCTTAGCATGATGGTTTCATTGTGAAGTTTATTTCTGCAGTCTTTCCACTTCTGGATGGCATCCGAGTTCCACACCAACACAGCCAGTGTGACGGTCACAGTAGCTGTAAGGAAGAGCAGAATGCTAAGGAATCCAAGAATATGAGCAATCCATTTTCTTTCCGAAGGCTCCATTTTCTTCCCTTTCACAAAGTTTTTTTTTTTTTTTCGTCTCTAAAATAACTGTTTTTTTCGTCTCAGTAATTGAGCAATGTCCATGGCTGACAGCCAGCCCAGGTTTGCTGTTGCCTTTGTATTTATATGCACACTGCTAATTATGAAGATGTAGACTTGCTCTGGTGTCTGCAGCACTCTAATCAGTCCCGACTGCACCTACACATAAGCTGTACATTCCCTTTATTCAACTCACTAAGCAAAGAGCTGCCTAAAGAGGAATTTCTGTGGGAAAATAGAAATCTCTGATGTGTGGGCAGGCAGCTGGTCCTGCTACCCTGAGTGCCATATTTAGTTTACTTGTATTTAATCTGGCTTAAATAATCATCCCAGAAACATATAAGTATGTACTTAGCATGATTTATCAGAAGGTGTAGCACTGAGATGTTAGGTTTCGTGCAGCTGGGCTTTAAGCTGTAGGTTGGGTATATCTTTATATGTGTTACTGTGGTTATAAAATGGCTTTATAAATACATCACAACTGTGTTTTACAATTATTTTAAATATGTTCATTGCTAGTCTGCAAAAGAAACGGGGAAGTATACTCAGGTCCACCCATTTTTCTGAAAGGTATTTTGTTTGCAAACTCACTGACCCTGCTACGCTGTGTCCACCTATTACCCACCCCACTTTTGCACACATGTTTCCATGCCTTTACACTCTGTTTGCTTCCTGTTGTTCCAAGCACATTGATTCAGTTGTAACTTTATTTCATTTTTTGGAAGGTCTGGCTTTTATCGTCAGTCCCATATGTTCAGCTTTCCAGTGTGAAGTATGTTCACTTTTCTATAGAACTCCTTCCTGGAAAATATAAATCCCCAGTTCAACATATGAATTTATTTTCCTTATTTGGGGGGCTGTTGCTTAGTTCACCATTCTGTTTGTGCTAATTGGTCTTATAAGACCTCCCTAAAAGGTTTTAGACTCTTTTAAACTTGTATTCTGATGTGTGTTTTTTTTTTACTATCTCATACGTACAGAACGGGATGCAACGCTGCAGGTAGTATATTGCAAAAAAAGCAGTATAAAGGATATGACAGCTTTCCTTTTTTCCACAGTGATGCAATGTCACGTGCATCTATTAATTTTATTGGTCTTTGTAAATACGTTAGTGTCTGATCATGTTATGGCTTAATGTGACCTATGTGCATCCCTACCACCCACCAAACACACATGCAGTGCACAGACAGAACGGGCCATGAAACATACAAACCTCATATTCATATCTTTCTTGACTGCACAGTAAAAGGCTTTTCTTCATTAGGCATTGTTGAGCCATTACACTGCAACATTTGTTTTGAAGTAATTCTAACAACTTCCCACAATACCTTGAAAATGGCTTTTTGCAAGTGTTTTTGTATACACATTTCTATGTTTCTCAGGATCTGTATGGCTGTGTTTTATGTATATCTGCTCTTGGTCTTTTGCTCTCCTGGTTCATTAGCATCACGTTTGCCACTCATGCTTTAGTCCTGCTACTATGTTTGCATCGGTTATTCTACTATTTTTTTAATAACACCTCAGATACAATAGCTGATGCAGTTTAAAATACCGGTTACGCTTTTTCAGTACTTGGAGCGTTCATTGTCTTATATCCTGTCACATATCTGTTTGCAACTGGTAACACCATTAAATACCTACAGCAGTATCACAACAGTAGTACTTTTTTAGCACAAGGACCCAGAGAAGTTTGAACTTCCTTCTTGACATTGGGTATAATTCCACACATAACTATGGGTAGCAGTCTCTTTTCCTTTTGTACTGTGAATGCCTAAAATGTTTCAGCTGATTTGAGAATCCATATTAAAATTAAATGTTTTTCTCCTGATTGCCACTGGTTTTGGGAGGTTTTATTTTCTTTTTCACATAGTTTATGTACAAAATTGCCCATAACCTGTGATCCTATGCAGGGTGCCTAAGATGCAGTCACTTATAAGCTCCAACACAATGCCCTTTAGCTGAATTCGATGATGACATGCTTAGCGTAATATCTTGCCTTCTGTCTGTATTTCTTCTACAGAGGTATATCACTAATACAAGCTATTCCGGACCAAGCTGCAATATGCAAAGTATAGTACTTTCTAGAAAACTAGTTTAGTACCACTATCATAAAGTTTATTGAGTGGAATGGGTCTTCTACTGAATTAATTACTCTACATATATTTCATTGTTACATCTCTGTATATATGTACATTTACTCATTTGAATTTGTCATTCATAAATGTCTTTGTCATGAATGACTGTACACACTTGGCAAGAATGGTTGCTGCATGATCTTTATTACTAGGAATGTTTCTTTCAGGGACTCTATGAAAACAGACTTTGCTCATCAAAGCTACACTGATTATTAAAAGAAAATACATGCATTGTTTTGTTTTATTTTTGTTAAGAACATCATTGGACTTTTCTGTAGACTATTCTCAGCCATAATCTGGACCAGAGGTTATTGCTCCCCACCTTCAACCAAATCAGTTTTATTTTTAGGCATTTCAATAGATAACCTCATTTTTTTATGTATAATATAAGCAAAGTTACGAAGTATATTACAACATTTACTTCCTGATTGTTGCCTGGTCATTTAAGGCTTATTCCTTATTATGTATGACTCATTTTATTTACTTTGTGTTTCTCCTCCTTGTTTCTTATTTGGCTTACATGAGCTATGTGCTTATTTATATTGGTTGCCATACTAATTTACTGAAATGCTGGCAAACTTTGCATCTGTGTCTATTTCTTGTTGGAATGATATGGAATTACCGTGAGTAAGCGTATGTTTCAGTTCCAGATGTGCCACCACCCAGCCAATATAACATTCTTCAAAATCCAACACAAGCACTTTTTCCCCTTTTTCTACTGCATCCTATCAGACAGTGTTTGAGTCTTGCTTCCTTGTAGGTTCATAGGAAAGCACTAGGCGAGGTGCCCTTGCAGGCAGTTTTAAGTCTAGCCACTTTCCTTTTTTGTGCTTGAAATAACCTGTCCCATTTGGTTGTAGACTGGTCTTACATTACCAATCCAGTGGTTGATAATTAGCTTTACTATCATTATGTTGATTCAGAGGCAGTCAGGTTGGGATACGGTAGATGCATCTCTGTGAAAGTTGGAATGCTGAATTCCGGCACACCAAACACAAATACCGAACAACCAAACTCACTACTGCTCAGTACCCAGGAACAAGTGTTACCATGAGTCCAGAAGGGAGGCAAGGTAGAACAGTGAAGAATGTAGTCTGTTGTTCGGGATGTAGGACATCCTGTAGGGGAATTTGACTACCTACAAGATGACATGATAGTAAACTGATAATTATATATTACCCATAAAGAGAATAACTGGGATCATATCGTAGATAATTTGAGGGGACCCATACATGGGATAAAGGATTTTAGATCTAGCTCTATTATATTTGCTTTTTGTTTGTGTTTTGGTCAGTTTTTGTGGCTCATGGGTTTAAAGGTAGATGCTAAGCAATCTGTTTCAGATCATGGCACCAATATAAAGAGCTTTCTCCTACCTTAATTAGGGCCATACATGATAGGCCCTGGGAGAATTTGTGGGTGCCAATCCAATTGTCTAGGTTCATCCTGAATGTAGCTAGGGTACTACTTTGCTTACTATCAAGAGACAGGGTAGTTTAGTCCATTGGTGATAAATATGCTGTGATTAGTATTAAATCCTTTGTATGTTTATTTGAGGAACTATTAGCTCTGTGAAGGCATAGCAGTTCTAGTTGGGTGGGAACTTTCTTGGTCTGAAAGGCCAAAAACAAATCAGTGCATGGAGGAGACTGTAGGAAACAGAATGCAGAGATTCAGCAACTGCTCATTCTCAATAACTAAAGGCCCGAGGCCTACATGTCAGTTAAGGCATGAATGTCTGAGTTCTCTCTCCAGTTGTGTGAAGTGTTTGGACAAGTACATACCAATGAGGGCATTATATACAATAATGGGGAAGATAAGGCATGATTACAGTGGAAGGAAGAAAACTTTGATTTTGGATGAAATGCACTCATATAAGTGGAACAGGTAGAAGGATTTTCAAACTAGATCTCTAATATCGGTTTCATTCTTAATGGGTATATCATCTATATAGCTTGATGAGGAATAAAAAAACATGGCCTTTTGTTTCAGGTCATTGTCCTTGCACCAGTTTTGCATAGTCCAGCCTACTGGTAATTTGAATAACAACCCATCTTCAGTAGATTTTGTTAACTAGAGACCTGGGTCAGACGCTGAAGCAAATCCAGTACTGAGCCTTGAGGAAACCCACTTGTGACATTTATACTTTCCAAGGTGACTCGTACAACTCTAGCAACATGTGTTTTATTCAGCAATCAAGCTGCTATCCACCTTGCTATGTACGGATTGATTTTAGGTTTACCCATTTCAGTGATGCCAGCACGGGGGATAATATCAAGTGCCTTGGCCAGGTCAAAACAGTAGAGTAGCGAGTATCAGGTGGAGGAGGCTGCCACACCGGGTGCAAAGTGAAATGGGGCATGAGCGGCAGATGCAGTTCTTATCGGTCTTCAGTGTATATTTACAGCATTCATTTATGTCAGTATTGCATCTATGCTCACACTCCAGTGTTTTAGTGCCATTTGTATGGTATAACCTGTAGCAGGTCAATATCAGATAATCGAACTTTTAAAAGTTCAAACACCATATGATCGAACTCTTAAAAGTTCGAAAATCAAAAAAAAAACCTACCTCCACAAATAACCTATCTGAAAGTTTAAGCAGGGGGGCAAGTCCCCCTGCACCACCACACCCCCTGCTCTTTAAATATGCCAACTCCGAGATTACACTACAGTGCAGACAATAGAAAACTTCCATTGCCACACTGTACAGAGATCTCCATTGCAACGTTCGAACTTTTAAAAGTTCAATCATATGGTGTCGACCATATGCTGTTCGAACTTTTAAAAGTTCAACAACGTGATAGGAACCCAACTGTAGCAGTTGCTACAATTTACAAAGTGAAAGAAATTTTCCCCCAGTAAGTTACAGCCATAAGAACTGAAGAGCTTTTCTGCTACTCTTTCTGGTACCTCATCATTGCAATCCGCAAAACCAATCTCAAATGCTTTTTTGAAATCAGCTCGTCTGTGTTTCTTTTGCAAAGTGTTCACTCTTCCCTATTTTTTTTTTACTTTTTAGAGCAAATCAATAAAAGGTATTCTTTTTTTTAAAAAAAAAATCTTTTTTATATTTTTATTTTTTTACTTTTTAGTCTTTACGTAAAATATTGTTCCCCTGTCATTAACAAGACAGTGGGAAAAGCGCCGAGCTTTGAAACATTGACGATATGAGCTAGCAGCTTTTTCAGCAGTACTAAAAAGCTGGTAACGTGTGAGAGTGTGGTACAGAAAGGACTATGTTTTCAGTTTACCCACTGTAATATGATGTAAGAGTTAGTATAAGTAATTATCAAGGGGTATGGGGGCACAGAGGATCTTATCCAATTGCATAGATACTGTTTGCAATTTCATCAGTGTTTCATGTTTCTGCCTTATGTGGTCGACCTTTTCTGCTCTCATATTTGAAGAAGTCAGTATTATGAATGAATTCCCAATCAAATACAGTTCACTAAACTGTTTTCACCAAACTGTGTTTAACCTAAAAACTTTTGATTAAGGGGTGGGAACTCTTTGACCGTCTGTATAGAAAGACCCCGTGCCATGTAAAATACAATGTAGTCTAAGGTCATAGCATCTAAGAGTAAGTTATATTTTTGTGGTATGGTTATTTTAGTTACTGAATGATTTAAGAAAGATTGTTAAATAGTGTTTTATATACTCTCACTTCAAAATGTCCATAATCCGTCTCACTTTTGCCTTTCTGTTAGCATATCTTGCATTCTAGCTGTTCATCTATATCCACAATGGCTGTATTAATTCTACATAGTGCTGCATGAAATGTCTGCACAGTAGGAATTCTTCAGTATTTTATGTCCCTCCAGAAAGAGAAAATGTTATTGTTCAGAATCACAAACTTCCATTCTCTGTCTTGCTGTGTTTTTTTTTCTTTTTTACATTTCCCTTCTATATAGCGTTATTTGAGCTTGTGTGTGTGTGTAGGAATTGATGTAGAGAGATGCAAGACTGTGTACATATTGTGCATGTATATCTACGCATATATATGTTTTTTCTGAATGAATCCTGTGTCTCTGTGTGTGTGTTGTCTCACAAATGACAGATTTGCAGTATTTTACTTAGACTAAAATATTGTCCCTCTGTTATTATTCAAATGCTTTTGATTGAAATTGGCTTAGTGAGAGAACCACAACGCCAATTTCAATAAAAGGTATTAAAAAAAAAAGACAAGAACCATTAGATGCCATCTCATCCATTTTCTTCATATACTCGGCCATGAGACCAGATCAGGTTATTTTGACAGGAAAGTATATGACTTCTGCACTTATTGTCCCCTATAGATTTTTGTATTGTTTTAGTGACATTTAAACAGTTTAGAATTGTGTTTCTACAGTCACCTGACTGATTTAAGTGACATGCTGTTCCCTGGTGTTAAGTTTACTGTTTTTTACTTCCATTTTAACTACATGTAACTTAACTCTTACAACAAAGCGTGGTTGCAGTCTTGGAGATAGTGATTTAGTTTGTGAGACAGGATAAGCTGCTGCTGTTTTTTGGGAAGCAGGCATTATTGGCTGAAACCAAAACCTGTTTTATCACTGGTTTCTTTGATTTCTTCCCGTGGCTGTATCGAGCCAAAGGTATTACCTCTCAGGTCAAGACCAAGTGAAATGAATTTAGCTGTTTCTACCTTAGTTAGAGCCCTACGTTTATTTATTTATTAATTACACTGCAAATGTTTTAGTGTGCTAAAAATATTCTTTTTATACTACACTCATAAGAATTTATTAAAGAACATCAGCATTCGGACTACCCAAATTCTGTACAACTAGGACTTTACATCCCACATTTCTGCACTCCAGGACTAAATGGAAGATGCGCAACCATTTCATTCCTCAACTGCCAGCCTCACAGCACTTGGTGTACTCAGTGTAGCACTTGCCTGATGCTCACAGACAGTGAACTCTTATCTCTTCACTATTTGTGGTAGATGTAAGTATTTAACTTAAGATGGAAGCAACATACAAATGAACGAAGTCTGTGAGCACTGCACTCCTTCACAACACTCCACAGAAATACCTGAAAAATAATCATATGCTAAGTATGGAAAAAAGTCATTGCCTAAACTTCTAAGGTCCAACAAGACTAGAACTGTCCAGAAAACAAGCAGTACAATGTATGCTATGACTTCCATACTAGAGGGTCACCAGTACCAAACAGAAGAAACAAACTAATTAAATAAAAACTTACAACAAACTCAGTAAAAGATCATCTAGTAATAAAAATATACTGGTGATTGGTGGCTCCATAGTCAGCTACACAGAGTCTGCTCTGACAAGGATGGACAAAAATAAGGTCATGTTTAGTTGCTTTTCAGGTGTCAAAATCTTTGACATTTCTAGGGTCCTGGAGCCAAATGAGTAAGACTAAGACATGGTGGTGGTCCATGTTTCTGTAAATGACCTGAGGGGACCTGACCTGACATGTAAAACCCTGAGGGGATATGAAGAGAGAAATTTCCAAGTTTGGTATGCATGCCAGAACTACAGGATGGACTCTGTTATTATAAAGAATCCTTCTCAGAAATGCAGGAACGACTTTGGTATTGGAAAGTATCCCTCCTTCTCCAAGGATAATGCCAAGGTGCAAAGAAAAGCTGAATGGTTTAAATAATTGGATGAATAAATGGTGTAGTTTGGTCAGAGCCGGATGATGGTCATATAGGGCCCTAGAATCCCCTCCACAGCAGTTCCCCAGCCATTCCAGTATCCCATTACCTGGCTATTTCTCCCTAGGTACCATAAACACTGTTTAAACCTGTCAGTGCGTACTATGTCAGTGCGTACTATTTTCTTCTTTACTACTACAATTATTAGAAATATTTAAAACTTTTATTTCATATTTTATAGCACAAGCACTGATAGTAATCTTACAATGAAAACAACGTTTGCATGAACATTCAGCTTCTCTGCCCTTGAAACTCGCATTCATTGAAACAGCATTGAAGCCCACATTCAAACAAAATGTATCTGGTTAGTAGCAAATTGTTTACCTTTGGGCTGTTTTCAAACTATAGTCCCCTTGCACACATTTTTAGGGCCCATGCATACATGTGTGTGTTTTTTGCACCATCCTGACTGTATTGAATCATATTTTTGGTATAATACAGCATCATTTGTTAGAGTGGGTTTTAAATTTGTAGGTTTGGATATTTTTCTAGTATGCAAGGAAACAAAACATTTGAACCAGTAATGACAAAACTACCCATTACAGGTATTTCAACCACAAAAGGCCTCTCAGACGTCTGTCATTATAATCTACCAGTATCAGTCAATGTCTGCAAAGGTAAACATCATCTGAATAATTCCACATTAAATAGGTCTATAACTAATGAGGTTGCTGCTGACAAACAACTTTATATTTCAGCGTTTCATGTACAAATTCAGTGCCTGCTGCCACTGAAGAATAAATTGCCGAGGTTACATTTAAAAAAAAAAGGTGGTAAGCTGGTAATATCGCAATCTGGAATGGCTGTCAAACTGGTAACAGGTCCATAGTTACTAGGCATCTCATCCAAAGGAGGACACACTCAGTCATGTAGTACCCCCAATTTCTTTTAAAGGGCACTGTAATATCATCACTTCAATGTGGTGCGGGAGTAGAACCCACAACCTTCTGCACAAAAGGGAAGTCTGCTATCTGTTATGCTACTAACACTGCTTTCAAATTTGATAACACAAAAACTGATAATGTCCATTTGCTAAACAAAACAGCTGCACATTGAAAACAGAATTAGAATGAGGAACAGTAAACTTCTCTTCCCTTGAAATTGCCCAGAAAGTCAACAGTCCTTGAAAATGTACCTGCTGCTGATAGTCTGGCAGTTTGTGTAGAGGATTCAGGCTCTTGTATCCTGTAAGCAAGGTGCAGGGTTTGAGCCTGAGCAAGTTAACCAATCTGCCATCCCTAATTGGATCATCACACACACACACACACACACTTCTGCTACTAGTAATCCTCTGTTCATTTGTTTTAAATGAAACAGCATGCAACTTTTGATTCTCCATAACTGCTGTAATGTACGAATGAATGGAAACTCTCCAGAACAGCTCATCTGTGTGTGTGCATGCACAGATGCCACTACGGAAATACTCTGAGTGCATTCTTAAAGGAGAAATGTAATGCACACAGAATGCATTTTTAAAGAAGAAATATAAGTTTTGTGATGATGCTTCCCCCAGCCAAAGGGACCTAGGCAATTGTTGGATGCAGCTGTGCTTTTGATGAAAATCCAGTGTGTGTCAGCTTGACTTCTCCAAGGATGTCTTCTGAATCATTTCAGAGCTATACAATACTGGCTAAAGCTCTTGCTCAACCCCATGGTGCCTTTTATTAGACAGAATCCAGCCAGTGGATCTCCAAACCACTCCTGGACAATAATAAAAGCTGCTGCTCAATACTTAGAGCCTAAATAACAAATTGCCTGTCTTGAGGCCCTCCGGCATTTGGAGCACATTCATGTACAGATTACTGAAACTTGATATAAAAGTGCCAAAGGTGTACTGTGTACCAGAGCTTTATACCTACCATACTTTTAGACCCAATGGAACTGTGGTGGAGAATCCATATTTGTTAAAGGCCACATTAACTTGAGGCAGATTCCTAGAGACCCTCAAACAGAACTCATTGAGATACAAATCACACTAAAGCCATCTATCAGATCATGGCATGTTATAGGACTTCCTTAATCCCCCCTGAAAACAATGATCATTTCCTAAATACAGTGGGTGAACTTTAGATACCCCAGGACTCCATCATCCTGAGAGATTTTTACTACCATCAATAAACTGGTAAACATATACCTGAAAATGGAGGTTATACTTAAAAGTTCCATGACTTTATAAACAAGAACTACCAGGACCAAATAGTTAAAGAACTCACTAGACAAAAATTCCTGACCTGGTCCTTACATATAGAGCATTTATATGCATTATCCCATTGGTGTACCATTCCTCTGCTGAGTCCATCCACGAACTGGCAACCTTCACCTTCAAATTCCCCAAACTATCAAATAAAAATATTACAGTAGTCTGACTTCAAACCTACTACCCTCCTCCAAGTCTATACTGAAATCTCAACATTTAAGTTCAGCTGTAACTCCTGAAATGTTGACTCGGCTAGTTGTGGTGCAAGTAACTTGTACTAAATAAGTGTATTGGCCTGTCAGTCCTTCATTAGCTAAGTGAAATTGGACATCTAGAAACAAGGTAGTCTACATGCATAAAAAAAAAAAAATAAAATACAATGCAAGAAAAAAGCTTCTTTGGATACATGCAAAGCTAGAAGAGCCAAATGTCAAGGTTAACATCAGAAAGTTACCAAACATGCTGAAAATGCCTTCAAGAAAACAAAGGCATCCCATAAACTTAGACTGACATTGGAATCTAAAGATGATTACAAATCCTTCTTTACTTAAATCTGGAAATTAAGAAATAAGCAGTATTGCTCAGAATGTATTCCAAGGGCGGCCTCAGTGGTGCAGCAGTTAGCGTTGCCGCCTCACAGCAAAAGGTTCTCTGGTTCAATCCCCGGCTTGGGTGCCTTCTGTGCGGAGTCTGCATGTCTTCCCTGTGGTCACATGGGTTTCCTCCGGGTGCTCCGGTTTCTTCCCACATCCCAAAGACATGCTGTAGGTGGATTGGACACTCTACACTGGCCCTAAGCGTGTGTGCTTTCTGTTGAAGGTTGGGCACCGGGCTGGCAACTTGACACCATAAAACTCCCCTGCCAATCATGAGCAGACAGGTGATCTGCTGTGGTGACTCCTAACTGGGAAAAGCCGAAAGAAGAAGAAGCTCAGAATGTATTCCAAATGGCATTACCTACTCAGATCTGGTGAATATCAGAAATATATTGGCAAACATGTTTGGTGTAAATTTAACTGCTGAGACAGCTGTATAAAACTCAAAGGATCTCAAATTCCCTATCATCAATAAAGAACATTTGGTGCAGGCACTTTCCAAAGCAAAATCTGCATCTTCCATGAGACCTGATGATATACCTGGCTATATGATGAGCAGCACTAAATAAGAGTTATGGACCCACTCTTGCAGCCTCTTAATCTGGGTCTGGCCACTGGTTTTGTCCCAGAAGTATCACACACAGCTGTTATGATAACATGTCACAAAGGCAGGCCCACCACACACTGGAAATTACAGCCTAGTGTTTCATTTGAAAGGCTATGGAACAGGCCATAACTGTCCTGATAATATTAAAAATCTTGACCCCAGACTATATCTTGCTCACCCAGCACACAATGCCATTTCCCAATCTGGTGTTCCTCAACTCTAAGTTGATGAGCAAATTACAAAAAAGTCCACAGTCCATTCCCCAATTGGCACTACTTAAGGTCTGTTCTCCAGTTCTCTGCAGTCTGTACCCCTTAACTTGAGGAAAAACAAAAAACTCTATGGTTCTATCCTTTCCTCGACTGATGCAGTGTCCATTATCCACAGTCTAAGGAAAAAAAAAAAGCTTGTTCTTTTCAAAATAGTGCAAGCCAGACATGAAGCACTAAAGCACTTCAGACTTGATCACAAATGCACCGATAACTAATCAGAATCTCCTGATCACACCCGTTAGCACCCTGTACCCAAGGTGACTGCCCCTTCACCCTAAACTTGCTACACTACTGCTTGACCCACCCCACATCTTGGCTTTGGGAGTACATCATGTCTGTTAAATATTTTTGAATTTTTGAGATAACATGTTGTCAACAATGGTCATGCTGTCCATGTGGCATATCTTTACCTCATCAAGGCATTTGACAACATACCACATGCCAACATAATTAACAAGCTAAATGTGCTCCAAAGTTAGCCCTCTGTAACTAGGTGGATAGGAAATTGTGTTACAGACATAGCCCAGTAGCCCACACAGTGAGGGAAACAGGTGCATCCTCAGAGAGCATGAAGGTAAGCACTGGAGTCCCTCAGGGATATGTGGTAGGACTTGTACTATTCAGCATACACTTCTCTGATCTCCAAGTCAAATCATGAGATTTTTGATTAACCAAGGTTGTAGATGATTGTAAAATGAGGGGCATTCTCCAATCCCATTCTGACATGTAGCTACAATTTGAATGTGCAGATGTTAATAGCTGGTCCACAGGAAATGGGCTAAAACTAAATGCAAAAAAGTGCAGTATTGCCACATTTGGTAAACAATCCCTCCACCCAGCTTATAGTATAGCCAACACCCCACTACAAAATGAGGATGGTGTGGTAAACCTTGGAATATGGGTAGACAATTCTCTCTCCTTTGATTATTATGTTGCAACAATGATGTTGAAAATGTTCTGTATGGTAAAACTGATTATGGATATCTCCTCTAGATCCAAAGGCATCCTTAGACTCTCTATAGCCCACACTGTTCAGGTCCATCATTGAATGCCTTTGGGAAACATCTTACTAGACAGATATCCTGAAGGTTCTTAAAAAAAGTCACTGGCTTAAAAGTCTTGATCTGCTAGGAGAGGCTGGAGGGCTCTATTCCCTCTACCTAGTGTCTCAGATTCAATAGGGGTGATTTATGTCTTGATTTAAAAGCCATTAGAGATTCAGCTGTCCAAGATGACTTGTATCTCCACAGATCCAGCAGACCAATGAACACTAGGATGAGATAACGACATTTTCTTCAGGAAATAAATAAATCATAGTGGAGAGATAAATTCATCAGAAAAATGGCTCCACCTCCTCTGGAGCAAACATCTGTCCAGATCAAGCAATGTCAGGTACTATCTCATACCTCTAAGCTGTCTAGATTTTTGCCTCCTATTTTTGGTCAGTTTCTCAGAAAATTTGTGGTTTTCTGGTAAATCATTTTGGATAGTAGCCCCTTAATAATGACAGACATTTGAGTTTCAGACTTCATATTCTTCATAAAATGCATATTAATACAAAATCTGTTATTGCTCTTACAAACTTGATAGAATGTTTAAAATTTGTCCCTGATTTTGTATATTTACCTCTCCCCATTATTTTTGGCATTATCCAGATTTATTGCACAAAGAGGTGAGAGTTATGACTATTTTCCTTTAAAAGGGAGTTAGACAATTGGATAGGTAATCACAAATTCCAGTTATGATTGGCTGATCACTCTTTCAAACTGGAGGTAAGGTCTAAGGGTAGTTCCTGGTAAGGTGTAAATGGCCACATCTCTCTGCTCCTTGTTTGTGGTGGCTTTGTGGGAGAGCTTAGCCTCCAGTATCATGATATGACTACATCTCGCACACGCTATCAATTTGTTTAAATAGTAGCTGGTTGTCAGTAAACATGAGGCGATTGTTACATTGTCTCAAAATGCCCATTTCAACAAGTTGGCTACATAAACAGTTGGAAAGTACAAATCCATGGTTCCAGAATACTGGTAAAGCAGGAATAGACCTTATGAAGTTTGGAGAAGTTTACTGGTGTGCTATCAGTCTAAAAGAACACCTAAATCTACACATGAAAATCATGCACCTCTTAGTGCAAAACAGAACCTCTTTGCACAACTACTAAGGGAAGTGCTTCAGCTAGTAGATGATTTGAGGTATGTGTGTGGATAGGATAGACAAAAGTTGGTGTGAGCACCAACATCAGGTAAATGGTAATTAGTCTAAACTGGCTAAGAGATCAGCTTTAGACTTGCAACAATATACCACATGTGAACTCTGCAGTTTATATAGTTATAACTGGAAATTGAGTTTAACTAAGTTTCCCAAGACAGAATTTGAAAATGAAAGTACCCGTTGTTTGTGAAATATAGCATTGTTTGAGCACTACACAAAACTGTTAAGCTGAGAAGCTAAATCAAAAGAACCAATAAGAAAGCAGCCAGATGTCCAGCCAGTAATATCAATCCCTTAGAAACAGCAGTACATTAATCCCTGCCATTGAAAAATCGCTACTGCAATTGGCAAGATTGCATTCTGACTAGAAAACAGACTTTACAAACCACAAACGAAAACTAAAACTGGTAAAAACAGGCACAGCAGGAAACCATAAAACCAGGCAAAAAATTAATACTGTCACACCAATACGGAATAAAATAAAGAAAAAACCTTTAATGTGAGCGCTTTCGGCAAGCACATTAACTTGCCTTCTTCTTCTTAACTTGTCTGAAGAAGGCAAGTTAAAGTGCTTGCCGAAAGCACTCACATTAAAGGTTTTTTCTTTATTTTATTCCGTATTGGTGTGATAGTATTCATTTTTTGCCGGCTTTTATGGTTTCCTGCTGTGCCTGTTTTTACTAGAAAACAGACTTTAACTGTACTTTAAAGCAAAATGTAAATGCAAGAGGGAAAAAAGATCAGAAGGTTACACATAAGCAGTCTTATTAGAAATGTAGGGTGTAATCTGAGTTCTCATGGGAAAAACACTCCGTGTAACAAAATGGAGGATCTATCAAACACACAAGTAACCAGTTCTATTACTATTGACTGAAAAAAATACATGTAAAACACTGAATTGTTTTTTTTGTTTTTTTTTTTTTTTTGAAAAGCAGATTACTGAAAACATCAAAAATTTGCTTGAAAAAGGCTTTTGCTGAAATGCTTTACACACGCACACACTTCACGTAGACTAACTCCAAGGTTTCACCTCTTTCAAAGAAGGGAGGAAAACATAAAGATCCCATAATTCCAAGGGCCCAGGCAGATGTACTAAACCTATTTAAATGAAATCTGTATTAGATTAAGTCTGTCAGGTGAAATATGTTTCAATGAACTTGGGCAACTTTCAGGATATAGACTACAACTCTAAGGGAACACTGCACTGTGTTAGCAAATGGAAGGGTCTGAATTTCCTGCAGTTAGTATTGTAACCAAAATGGTTATGACTTGGTTCTGTAAAACTCCACAGTCTGAGTCAATGCAGTTGTACTGGGGAAGCTGATATCCTAGCCACATAGAACAGGAGGAGATGCTATCATGACCAAGGTTAGTGCTGGCTCTGGAGATAATGAGGGGGTTCATTGAGTGACCATGATCATTGTAACTTAAAAAGGGTATATATAGTTTTGTAGTGGATTCTGTGGGAATGTGTGAATACAAACCATGTAGCAATCTGGAGCGCATAAAGTGCCAGTGTAGTTTTCCAAGCAGGGAATGGTATTCTTAAATCAGGGTAAAAACGGAGAAAGTGGAGTTTTGTTACATCTGGATGAAGCTCTCATTACTGTGTAAAAGTAATGTGGAGTTATGATTACTGACAGTGATTGCTATTTCAGAGAGGTCCTTCGAAGGTTTGACCCACAAGTTCTTTAAAAGACATTAGCATGGCTAAATTCGATACCCATGTATCTGACTAAGGCACTGACTAAGGCAAACAAATTCCCTTCTGCAACAAGCATTTTCCAGTATGGTCTGCATTATTTTTGCAGAAAAGGAATCTAAAAAAGCATGTAGCTTTTCAGTTTACTTCCAATTTGTGTTTTTATCATCATTTGCCTATCCTAAGGAATTAATTGCAGGACACAGATTGAAGGGTAGCAAATGAAGATACAGGGTACTCAATGTTATCAGATGGTAACACACAGGCCAAGTATGTGTCATCCACACACACAGGTTATTACTGAAGACAGCAATTGAAAGTTGAGTAGCTACTGAGCCTTGGATTACCTGACTGGGCAGGTACGTTTGAGGAAAATTTCTCCTTTATTCTGACTTGCAGAATTTTGCCTTGAAGGTTATAACATCAGTTAACTCTTTCTGGGTAAAGTTCTGTATAGTTAGGTTACTCAAGATAGGACAAGGAACTATGGTATCAAGGCCATTTTAGGGTCATCAAATACAGTATCAGTGAGATTACCCTTTTTATAACCTGCTGATTTTTTTATTTATTTTATGCATTTACTTATTTAAATTTAACAGGAGAAGAGCACATGGGCCATTTTCAGCCCAGCTCATAATACAAAGAAAGAGAAAATGAACTGCAAAGCAATATATAATTTTATTGTAAATAAAAGGAAATTTGTATCACTGGTATACAGAATATAAAGAGATAAGTGTAAGACGGCCATGTTTTCCCCATATCCCTTATGTAGTATATATAGAGTATTTCCAGTTAATTGAAATAGGAAAGGAAGGTTAGCATAAACATGAAAAGGATGGGATTGTAGGGTAGGACATAGGAGACTGGGAAAGTAGTGAACAAGAAGTTGTTTAATATGAGTGTGTAGAAAGTGTTGACTTTTGTAATGAGTTAAGCTGTGGCTGCAGTAAGATAGCATATATTTAGCTGACACTGTTAATTTCTTAGCTCTGAGTGAAATTTGGGGGGGGGGGGGTGAATGATTTTTAAATTAGAAGGAAGTGATTCCAAACATTTGAGTCCTCTGAGTAAAAAGGTGTGATCAGTGCAGTGCAATTTATTAGGGATAAAATAAAACCACTGGCACAGATCCACCAAGAAAATTTATTCTCTTGTGCCTTGGTCAAAGACCTTCAAGGAGTAATAAAATCCATCACAGAACTAGTTTCTTGTATACAAATTCAATCAAACAATTATTCAATTACACAATTAAATAAAACACCTCCAAGTGACTTCACCATTCAAGCCTGCAGGAATTAATGTATCATAGTTTAGAATAAAAACAGACTCTCTATACAAAAGTTGTTCTTTAAGAGAAACATCATCTTCCCCTTTAGAATTAATCTGTTCTAAAATACTGCCCTGTAGCAATACAATTTGCTATTATGTTTATCCTTAAAATGACAAGCTACAATTTTATCTTCTTTCTGATTCTTAATATCCTTAATATGTTCCATAATTCTTATTTTAAACATTCTTTTCATCTCGACTATATAAAAAGTGTACACTGACATTTTAAAAGATAAGTAACCCCACTACTATTACAAAAGAGAGAAGTCCCCTGGGTGTAAATCTAATTCTATTAATGTACTTAAAGGAACACACCACATGCTTACATGCTTACAGACAGAACAGTTGTTACAATAAAAAGTTCCAAAAGTAACAGATGAATTATTAATACTAATACTTGGTAAAACAAAATTGTGTACTAACATGTCATTAAGATTTCTTCATGTCTATATGACATGTGGGGTAATTTATCTAGTATCCTACATAGATCTCTGTAAAAAACAAAAACAAAAAAAAAATCTTGCTTTTTTCCCACTTCTCTGAGAGTTAAAAAAGTTCAGTTACAGGCTTGCTGTTCCTGAACTGTTTGAAAGTTTCTGTGAGGCCATTTTTGCTTGGGCTGAAGGAGGGTCTCTGTGTTTATCAGTGGGAGTGACTAACATTGAGCAGCTTCCCTGCCCCCCGGAGAGGTGGTTACTGACTTGAAACTGTAGTTTTATTGGCCACTAGGGGTCATTTCCATAACTCCTTCATCTTCCTCTCTTAAAACCTAGTTGCCTCGTGGTTTGAGCGTCTTTTCAGGCTTGTTGGCTGTTGGTGAAGCACCCTCCAAGAGGAAAAAACGCTGAGAGAAGAAGAGAGCCACTTTTGAGATTTTAAGTATTTTTTCTCTGTTTATTTGCTAAGTTTTTCTGCATAGCTGCCTAGCTTGAGCATTTTCTGGCTTGTTAAACTTGATTTCTGTATTAGTAGCTGTATTTAGAGCACAACCAAAAGCTGTTTGCTGAATTTCCTGTTTGCACTTAATTTTAAATCGTTTTTTTCTTAAAACTTGCATATTTTCTGTCCTTGACCTAGCACTCTTGTGTGGGGTCATTTACTGCACTGTTATAACTTGATATTACTTGTGAACCTCTGCTATCTCTGTAAAAAAAAAAAAAAAATCTTGCTTTTTCCCACTTTTCTGAGAGTTAAAAAGTTCAGTTACAGGCTTGCTGTTCCTGAACTGTTTGAAAGTTTCTGTGAGGCCATTTAGCTTGGGCTGAAGGAGGGTCTCTGTGTTTATCAGTGGGAGTGACTAACATTGAGCAGCTTCCCTGCCCCCCGGAGAGGTGGTTACTGACTTGAAACTGTAGTTTTATTGGCCACTAGGGGTCATTTCCATAACTCCTTCATCTTCCTCTCTTAAAACCTAGTTGCCTCGTGGTTTGAGCGTCTTTTCAGGCTTGTTGGCTGTTGGTGAAGCACCCTCCAAGAGGAAAAACGCTGAGAGAAGAAGGAGCCACTTTTGAGATTTTAAGTATTTTTCTCTGTTTATTTGCTAAGTTTTTCTGCATAGCTGCCTAGCTTGAGCATTTTCTGGCTTGTTAAACTTGATTTCTGTATTAGTAGCTGTATTTAGAGCACAACCAAAAGCTGTTTGCTGAATTTCCTGTTTGCACTTAATTTTAAATCGTTTTTCTTAAAACTTGCATATTTTCTGTCCTTGACCTAGCACTCTTGTGTGGGGTCATTTACTGCACTGTTATAACTTGATATTACTTGTGAACCTCTGCTATCTCTGTAAAAACAAAAAAAAAAAATCTTGCTTTTTCCCACTTCTCTGAGAGTTAAAAAAGTTCAGTTACAGGCTTGCTGTTCCTGAACTGTTTGAAAGTTTCTGTGAGGCCATTTTTGCTTGGGCTGAAGGAGGGTCTCTGTGTTTATCAGTGGGAGTGACTAACATTGAGCAGCTTCCCTGCCCCCCGGAGAGGTGGTTACTGACTTGAAACTGTAGTTTTATTGGCCACTAGGGGTCATTTCCATAACTCCTTCATTTGTCCTCGGAGGAGTGGTTTAGGGCAGTGACTTGTGGTTTGTTGGCCAATTTGGGTCATTTCCTGTCTTTTCCAGCCCCCTGCTATAAAGCACGCTTTAGCGCGATTTAGCCCGATTTAGCCCGATTTAGCGCGGAGTTGCTACTGTTGCACACTAGGGCAGCGCCGGTTAAGCAGGTTTAAACTATTCGGGCTACCTAAAGTCCACTCTTCAAATTTTCCCTTAAAACTACCTTCCTCGAACTATACTACTGATCTAATCAGCGTATCCTATAATTAAAAAGATCATCTCTACTTGACTCCAAGTAGACTATTCTCTATCTGTTAAACGTAGCACTTGCTCCTACAGTACTTATTACCTTGATACGGCACTCTTGTCACAGATAGTACCCCAAAAGGCAACCCCCATTTCTCGGTCACCCACGTCCCCGGAATCTTTTTAAAGTTTTTTTGTCTATTCCTTCTAGCATGTCGAGGGATCAGTTGCTAGTGTCCTCTCCTGCTCAGCTGGTGAACCTGGGAATATTGAGGCAATGTTACAATTGCCTCATGTACACAGACAACCCTCTCCTCCTCCCACAAAACACAAATACATGCGAGAGATGCAACTACACGGCCAAACTGGAGGCTGAGCTCTCTCAACATAGGACTGGCAAGACCAGTCAGGAGGAGAAGGTTACCACACACACTATAGACCCAGTCTCACATATTACCATTACAACCTCAAATCATACACATAAACACACAAAGACATACTGAGGCTCTGATCAAAAATCTACCAAAACAGCAGAGGCCACCAAAGCAGACACCCAAACAACCACCACCTCAGAACACAACACCTGCAACACATAGACCTCACAGTCAGAGTGTCAAACAGTCACAGCCCTTAAGGCCAAACACAATGCCAGACACACTAGTCATTGGTGACTCCATAGTCAGACACACTGACGTCCCGCTCACCAGACTGAGTAAGGAGAAGGTCACAGTAAGCTGCCTGTCGGGCGCTAGAATCCACCACATAACGCAAGCACTCAGGTCTCTCAACAGCAGGTACAAATATGATTCAGTCATTGTCCACGCTGGTGTAAACGACCTGAGACGTACCTCCTTGGACTACATGAAAAGAGACATTGAGGAGCTCTCTGATTATGTAGCCCAGACAGGTATGACCCTGACCTTGAGCAGTATCCTACCTTCACCAAGAATGATGCCACAATACAGAGATAAGATGATCAGCTTTAACAATTGGCTTAAACACTGGTGTCATTCAAAGGGGATCCAGTGTCTGTCTGCCTGGGATGACATGCTGGACAAGCCACGCTGCTTCGCAAGGGACGGCTTGCACCTGTCACCCTGGGATTCCGGATATTGGCAAAGGCTCTTGCCACCCCATAGTGCCTTTTTAGGCAAGGCTCAAATTCTAAACCTACCACCCTAGAACACAAAAAGGAAAAAACTAAGGGTAATGCTGCTCAATGCCAGAAGTCTAAATCTCAAAATGCACGCACTCGAGGCCCTTCTCAGTATGGAGAACATCGATGTCTGTGCTGTGACAGAAACCTGGTTCAAGGCTCCTGAGAGCACCCCGGCGCTATCAGGTTTTACCTCATATCATGCGTTCCGGCCCCAAAATCTGGACAATACCAAGAAAGGAGGGGGGGTATCCATATTCATCAAGGACACCCACACCTCAAGACTGGTGGCAACGCTGGATGCATCGGAGACCATCCAGGTGCAATTAACCATAGGCAAGACTGCTCTGCAAATTGTAGCATGTTACAGGCCACCCTCACAAACTCAGGAACCTCACATGGCCTTCCTGAAAACACTAGAGGGGATAAATGTATCACCAAACACCATCATACTAGGTGACTTCAATTACCCTAATATAGACTGGGAACACTACTCAAGCCCAAACACCCTAGCCCAAAAGTTCCTGGAATTCATAAACTCAAATGCCATGGAACAACTAGTCACCATCCCCACAAGAGGAGATAACATACTTGATCTCATCATCACGAACATGGGAGCACAATGTTCAACACCGGAGGTGTACCCCTCACTGGTGAGATCAGACCACAAACTAATCTCGCTGGAGGTCCTCATCCCACCCCACCTGAAATAAAAAGACCACAGTAAAGAACTTCTCAAAAGCCGACTTCACACTTCTAAAGACTAGTGTGGTCTCCTTTAAGGCCCCGAGCCAGCGGAAAACAGTACTCAAGCCGCTGAATCACTTACAAATGCCTTCTACCAGCACCTGCAGGACTGCATGGATAAGGCAATCCCAAGCAAAACAAAGACTCTTTGTACCAAAGGCAAGCATCCAGTCTGGTGGACCCCAGCCATAAACAAACTCTACAACAAAAGGAGGAAGCTACTACAAGATAGAGCAAAATCCTTAAAAGGTAAGACACCCTTGATCACTATAAGTAAAAACTAAGAGCTCTCATAAAATCATCCAAAGCAAATTTCGAGAGAAAAATAGCTAAAGACTCAAAAGACAATCATAAGGCCTTCTTTAGCTATGTTAGAAACCTGGGAGGAAACTCCCAGATATGCTCAGAGCTAGTTCAAAATGATGTGAAGATTACTGATCCTACAGACATTGCCAACATACTGGCTGACAGGTTCAGTGCAAACTTCTCCCCTCCCCAAAAGGAGAGATATCTATACCAAACGATTGCAGCCCCCAAACATCTCCAGCGCCCAAGTGAGAACTGCTCTCTCCAAAGCAAAAACACAGCATCCATGGGACCTGATGGTGTCCCCGGCTGTGTGCTCCATGAACTCAATGAGGAATTAAACCCACAGCTAGGACAGCTGTTTAATCAAAGTCTTACCTCTGGATACGCACTCCAGGGAGTGGCGCAGTGCAACTGTGGTACCACTTGACAATGGCGGTGCCTCCACCGACCCTGGAAATTACCGGCCCATTAGCTTGACGAGCCTTATCTGCAAAGCCATGGAGAGGATCATAATGGACCTCATAAATAAAGACATAGGGAATTTGCAGACTTTGGATCCAACCCAGTTTGGCTTTGTCAAAGGCAGATCATGCCTTTTAAACTTGGTTGACTTTTTCGAAACAGTCACCAAAGCCATTGATGAGGGAAAGGCAGTCCATACAGCCTACCTCGATCTGGCTAAGGCCTTCGATACAATACCCCATTCGGGTATCATTGAAAAACTCATCAGCTTAAATGTCAACCCATACATCACAAGATGGGTTGCAAACTGGCTGAGTGACAGAACCCACAGGGTCAGAGCTGCTGGCGCCATGTCAGACTCAAAGCCTGTCACAAGTGGTGTCCCACAGGGCTCAGTCCTGGGCCCACTCTTGTTTGGCATCTACTTTTCCAGTACAAGCAAACACAGGAGGGTTATGGCTGACAAAGTTTGCAGATGACTGCAAACTGGGCCATAGTAGAAAACACATCTGACACAGATATCCTTCAGAAGGGTCTCACAGAAGCGGATAACTGGTGCCAGAGCCACGGCCTAAAGTTAAATGCCAAAAATGCATAGTCATACCCTTCGGGAAAAACAAGGTTACCCCTAGCTACCAAATAGGTGGCAATCCACTGAGCACAGAAGAAGTTATCAGGGACCTGGGGACCCAGGTTGATAGTAGTCTGTCATTCGACACCCATGTAGCTAAAGTAGTTAGGAAGACCTTCTACATTGCCCACCTTATCATGAAGGGATTCTCATCTAGATCAAGGGAGGTCATAGTCTCCCTTTACTCATCACTCATCAGACCAATGATTGAGTACAATGCCCCATTCGGAATGTATCTGACCCGACACTTGCAGCAGCTGGAGAGGCCACAAAGTTCCTCACCAAAAGGATAAAGGGTCTCAAAAATCTGTCCTATGCTGCCCGACTGAAAGAACTCCAGCTCTATTCAGTCGCTTACAGCTGCTCAGAGGTGACCTTTGCCTAACATACAAGGCCATGTCAAACCCAGATTTGATGAATATGCTTCACCTCAAAAATCTAGATCCATCAGAGCCACAAGGGCGGGAGACTTAAACCTTGACACGGCTATTAATAGGACGTGCTGGAGGGATAGATTCATCACCCAAAGACTCCCTATGCTGTGGAACAAAATCCCGGTACATGTGAGGCAGAGCACCTCGCTGGCCTTGTTCAAGAGAAATCTTGACCAATGGATGGGAGATCGCAGATATACCCCAGGGATTACCTCAGTGTCACTGCTCGACAGAGGCACAGAAAAATAATGGGTATAGTTCCCCATACTAAAGGGGTGGCCTAAGCCACAAAACGATGGGCTAGGCTTGTAAATGCCCTCGGGCAGATAGCCTAGTATGAACCTATGAACCTATGAACCTATCACCCAAAATTAAATTCCAATAATGTTGCAATACCCCACAAAGCTTTTCACTCTTAATGTTATAGGTGGTAACAAAATAGATATGTTCCTTCTTATTATTATTATAAGTTCTACTGTTGTTCCTTTTATTTATTTTAACTGTCTCTTGATTTGTTCCATGCTGTAAAACTTTTTGAATGGCTTCATTTATTCTTCCCATTTCATATCCCTTTTCTGAAATATAATGGCAGATTTATCCATCTCATTTTGCACAATTTCCTTGTCATTGTAAATTCTAGATAACCCTAAAAACTCTCTATAAGCCAATGCTGCCAAATGATGAGGAAGATGACAGGTAGTAGCATATAGATATTGACCCCCATCCAGAAACTTTCTATGCACTCCAGTATGAATGTCTCCACTATCCAATCCATAAAGAGTTAAATCTAGATATGTCACTTTTTTACCATATTGTAATTTATCAAACGACAAATTATACATATTATCTTGTAAATCTGAAACAAACTGTAGAACCTTCACAAATAAAAAATCAAATCATCTATGTATCGATAATGTTTAACATATTTTTTCATAGTCATGTTTATACAAACATTCAATTTCATAGCAAGCCATTAGTAAATTTGCATAAATGGGGTGAAAGGTGCCCCCATTGCAGTACCCTGTTTCTGTCTAAATATTTCATTATTAAATGTAAAAAAAATATATTTGTCAAGCAAAAATGCACTAATTCCACAATATAATTAGTCAGAGGACTGTCTCCTGAAAAATAAAATAGAGATTGTAATCCATCCTTATGTCTAATTGATGTATATAAACTCTTCACAACAGAGATTGTAATCCATCCTTATGTCTAATTGATGTATATAAACTCTTCACGACAGAGATTGTAATCCATCCTTATGTATAATTGATGTATGTAAACTCTTCACAACAGAGATTGTAATCCATCCTTATGTCTAATTGATGTATATAAACTCTTCACAACAGAGATTGTAATCCATCCTTATGTATAATTGAAGTATATAAACTCTTCACGACAGAGATTGTAATCCATCCTTATGTCTATATGTCTAATTGATGTATATAAACTCTTCACGACAGAGATTGTAATCCATCCTTATGTCTAATTGATGTATATAAACTCTTCACGACAGAGATTGTAATCCATCCTTATGTATAATTGATGTATATAAACTCTTCACGACAGAGATTGGAATCCATCCTTATGTCTAATTGATGTATATAAACTCTTCACATCTAGAGTTATCCAATATGTGTCCTTATGCCATACTATGGAAGAAATTTTACTTAAAAAATCAAAACCATCTTTCACATATGAGGGAATCTTCAGAACACAAGGAAATAATTCATGTAAAAGAAGCCCAATATTCCGCAAAAAATATCTACAAGCTGAAACAATCAGATGTCCTGGCGGATTACTCATATCTTTATGAAACTTGGGCAAACAAAATGTAGTTAGAACACATCCTTCACTACTAAATTTCTTCTGAACATCTTCCTGTGACAAGCATTCGAATCTAACACCCTTCCTTAACAGATTCTGAAATTCTGTTATAGCATTTTTATAAATCTTAATTTCACTGTGTTCATAAACTTCTCTATTAAATAAATGTTCTAAGCACATTTTAAAATATTGTTGATAGTGCATTTATAACTATTTTATTCCCTTTGTCGCCCGGCTTTATGACAAGGGGCCGGATTCACGAAGGCTTGCACGGAGTCTAAGAGTAGTGTAAGACTCCATGCAGCCTTCGCGATCCAGGAACAGCCCAAAGTCCGTGTAAGAGTCAAGCTAAAATGGCTCTTACACGGAGTGGACGTGGATAAGCTAATCACCTCACTTGCAGCCGAATAGCATGCAAATGAGGCTGATTAGCAATCCAGGAAGCCAAGAACAGCCCGTGTAAGAGCCGTGTTAGCTGCAGAAATGTACTCAGTTGACAACTGAGTACGTTTCTCTAAACGCAATGGAGCCATGTCAGCTCCAAATAAAGTGTGCATATGTTATAGGCAGCATGCCAATGGCCAAATATGTGGCCATTGGCAAGGTAACCCCATGCAAATATATGAAAATATATATATTTTTTTCGCAATTGCCGATGTGTAAACCAGCGCAGCCCAGCATAAGCGGGCTGCGCTGCATAAACATAAAGCGAAGGTTGTAAACCTACAAATGTAGGTTTTATGCAATACATGGAATGTCAATGGAGGGACCAGCAGAGGAAAACCAACATGGCCACCGTGTAGTGGTTGCTAAGGGGGGAAGCTGAGTCTAAGAGATGTAACTAAGCATTAGTAGGCAATCTGATGCAAATGAGTGTAAGGATATTGAATTCCACTGTCACATAGCAAATGAGCACATTCTGAGTAGTGTAAGAGTTACATACGGGGGAGGAACAGAGTAGGAGATAGGTGACATCACAGGGGGGAATGGTAGAAAGAGATGGAGTTCATTGGAGGGTAGAGTTACATGACAGATGTCAGACAGATATCAAGGAAAGAGGTGTGCCACTAAGTAAACATGAGAAAGTCAAGAAATGGAAGCTGTACACTGTTGCCTACACCAAAGTTTCTTGCTGGACGTGTATGCGCACGTGTGCGCGCCACGAAGCGCGAGTAAGGCGGTGTGCGCGCGTGTAAGACAGTGTATGCGCGTGTAAGGCAGACTGAGCATGTGGGAGCGTGTTGGGAGATGTTTAACACCGTTTGCGCGGGCATGCATGCGTTTTAATCCAAATAAGCAGATCCAAAACTATGTAAATATGTGTGCGCGCGTGTAAGCCACTGTGAGCGTGTTTCTGCTGGTTTGCACATGGCTCCACCCTGAGGAAACAGAAAGGAAAAAGGAAGCAACAGATGTACTAGGAAGTTAGCAGGGAATACTGCTGGAGCTAGCAGGTGAAAACAATTAGATGCAGGCAATTACACAGGCAGAATACTAGGTCAGCCCAGCACTTAAAACTCTGCAAACAGCAGAGCAGAATGTTTCTCTCAAGAGACACTGCAAGACAGGAGTTAAGTTATCAAAAGTGAAAACTGAAAAAGCTGAACTCAGAGCAGAAATGTTAGGGGCTGCCATAGCTGTCATAATGAGACATAGGCGACTTGCTGAGGGTGGTGACAATGCAGATGGTGCCAGACAACCCGCAGTGAGGAGACAGAGAAGAGTGTACAGGCCCAGGGTCACCTACCACGGGTTACATGAGCTGGAGATAGTAGAGCGCTATAGAGTGGACAGAGACCTCCTGCAGCAAATAGTGGAGCTGTGCAGGCCACGCCTCACACACAGAACCAACAGAGGGGAACCCATCCCAGTGGAAACCAAGGTATGTGTTGGCCTAAGAATACTAGCAACAGGTACCTTCCAGAGACCAACTGGCGATATGATGTGGATATCACAGGTATCAGCTTCCAGGGTACTGCACCAGTTCCTGGATGCCATGTCAGCACATGTCAGTGATCATGTATACTTCGCCAATGCCCCTGAGGTATTGGCCAGCAACATGCGTCTCTTCCAGCAAATAGCGGAATACCCTGAGGTAGTGGGTGCAATAGACTGCACGCACATACGCATCAAAGCACCAGCCGGTGAGCGGGGTAGGGCATACATCAACCGCAAGGGCTTCCCCTCCATCAACTGCCAGGTCGTGTGTGATGCCCAGGGCATAATAATGAATGTGTGTGCTGGCTGTCCTGGGAGCTACCATGATTCCCACATCTGGCATTTGACGCAGCTGTACCAGACATTTGCCAATGGGGACATCCCGCACGGACACCTAGTGGGGGATGCAGGATATGCACTGGAGCCGTGGCTGATGACACCCATCAGAAACGCACACACACCTGAACAGGAACGCCATAATGAGGCACACGCACAAACACGTAATGTAATAGAGCGTGTGTTTGGGCTGCTCAAGTCACGGTTCCGGTGTCTGGACACATCTGGTGGAGCCTTGCAGTACACACCAACTACATGTACCCAAATTGTCATGGTATGTGCTATGCTACATAATATGATCTTGCGAAAACAGCTGCAGCAGGACCAGCATAGGGGTGGGCCAAACAGCCCCCCACCATCGCCAAGGCCACCACAGGCACAGCGTGACTCGGAGGAGGAACAACCTGAGCCTGCCCCAGTAGGCAGAAGGAGGCATGCCCAGTATGCCCTGGCCTTGGCAAAGAGGCAACGCATAGCACATACATTGGCTCAGTAGGAACCTTGGGAATGATACCCCTCTCTGACTCGCTCATATAGTAACAGGGATGCCTAACGTGACACAACCTGCTCACAAACATGTACAGGGAAGTGTAATATGTGCATCCGACAGAGGCAACCCTGCAGCACCACCTGAGGCATGAATGCTATGTGTTAAGTAATGTAACACCAAGTACCATATGCACACCTGAGGACCCCGACCAACATCCTACCCTCAACAAGCAGCATGCCACAACATGACAACGAGATGATGAAGTGCAACAATTGACTGAAGTATTGCAGTTAGGCAAAGGGGACCCAATGTGTGCCAGCCTGGGATGACATGCTGAGCATGACATGATGCACCACCTGCTAGGACTGGCATGCACCTATCAGTGCAGGCCATATGGATACTGGCAAAGGCTGTTGTCACGCACAGTGTGCCCCGAATAGGTAAGGCTCAAAACACAAACCTATCTCCATAGGTACCAGAAGGGATAAGAATAAGATAAGGGATAAGTTCAAACAGCAAGATGCATGCAGTCTAAGCCCACCCAGTATGGAGAATGTTGATAACTGTGCTGTAACAGAAATCTGAGGCAAGGCTCACAACAGCACCCTAACATTACCAGGTTACACCTCATACTGTGCTGTACATCCTCAAAACTTGGAACAAGCTACAAAAGGAGGGTGACTAGCAAGAATTGTCAAGGATAACCACACCCCCATGTTGGTACCACCACAAAAAGCAGCATGGACTAGCCATGCTCAAGTAACATTGGCTGAATCTGCCCCCAAGTGTATAGCCTGCTACAGACTACTGGCCCAACACCAGGAACTGCATCCGGCCTATGCTGGAATACATGAATATATCAAGTCCTCCAAACCACATTATATTGGGCGACTGCAAATACCCAGACACATAGACTGGGAGTATTATACCAGCTGCAACAGTGTAGGACAAAAGTTCATCGAGTCCACAAACCAAAAGGCCCAGGAACAACGTACCACCCCCACAAGAGGGGTAAGCATACTGGATGTGATAATCAGCAACATGGGTACGGGATGTCAAGATGAGAAGTGTATTGCTCACTGGTAAAACCAGACCATATAGTAATCACACTGGATATACAAATCCTGACCACAGTCCCTGGCCGGAAAACCACAGTGGAAAACATGTGCCAAGCAATATTTGCACACCTCCAAACTGATGTGGAATCCATTAAAGGTCCGTGCAGGTGCAAAATATGGGCCACACCTCAGAACCTGTAATACAGCCATTCCATGAACACTGCCAGGAATGCATGGATTATGCAGTCCCAAATTAAAACAAGACACAGTGCCTAAATCTGGCATGGTGGACACCAGCCATAACCAAAACATGCAAGAGAATGAGGAAGCTACTACATGATAGAGCAAACATGAACAATGAAGTAATTACTGATCAGTAGTATGGCAATATAATCTGTCCACACATGCAATCCACTAAGGCCAGCCACAACAAGTGGAATCTGTGAATCCTGAGGCAATGTTACACCTGCCCCAAGTACACAGACAACCCCAACTCCACTCGAGAAATACAAATATATGTGAGAGATGCAACCATCCATCCAAACCAGAGGCAGAGCTCCCCCAACTCAGTACACCCAAAACAAGTCAGTAGGAGAAGGTAACCACACACACCACAAACACATACCCACATAGACCTATCACAACTGCAAACCAAACACATAAACACAGAAATACATTCCCGGAGGCAGAAATCACAAACACAGCACACCAACAGAGGCCACTAAAGCAGACACCCAATGAAACAGCCTCCAAACATAGCACATGCAACACATAGCACACAAAGCTGGTGTGCCAAACAGTCACAGGCCAGAAGGAGAAACAACATGCCTGATACAGTTGTAATAGGTGACTCCATAGTCAGACACAGCACACCAGACTGAACAAGGGAAAGGGTACAGTAAGCTGCCTGTAGGCTGCCACAATATGCCACATAACAGAAATATGTAGGTCACTCCAAAGCAAATAGAAATATGATGCAGTCATAGTCCATGCTGGTGTGAATGACCTGAGATGCACTGCCCTAGACTACATGTAAAGAGACACAGATGAGCTATCCGATTATGTAGTCCAGGCCGGTATGACACTCACCGTTCGCAGCAACCTACCCTTACCAAGAATAATGCCACAGTACAAACACGGAATGATCAGTCATAGCAAGTAGCACACTTACTGGTGTCATTCCAAGGGGATCCAATGTCTGTCTGCTTGGGATGTCATGCTTGACAAGCCATGCAGCTGCCCTTGGGATGGCCTGCACCTGTTATCCCTGGGCGTCTGAATATTGGATAAGGCCTTTGCCACCTCCATACAGCCTTTTGTAGGCAAGGCTGAAAAGACTGACCCACCACCTGAGAAAACATAAGTGGGAAGAAACATAAGGAAACTGCTGCCCAATGCCAGCTCTCTACACCCCAATATGCATGCTCCCAGGCCATCCCCAGAATAGAGAACATCGATGTCTGTGCAGTGACAGAAACCTGCTGCAAGGCTCCTGACAGCACACCAGCACTACCAGGTTATACCACATACCATGTGTCATGGCCCCAAAACCTGGAACACTACATAAAAGGAGGTGAGTATCCATAGGCAGCACAGACACCCATATGTCCAGGTAACTGACAATGCACAAGGCAGTGGAGTTCACCCATGTGCAACTAACTGTAGGCAAGACTGCTGTGTAGTCTGTAGCATGCTACAGACCGCACTCTCACACACAATAACCCCCCCCCAACCGTCCTGAAGACACTGGACAGTATGAATGTCCCACCAAATACCAAACAAGGTACCACGAATTACCACATAGGTGGTAAACCATTATGTATGGAAGGAGTAACCAGGGACCTAGGGACACATGTGAACAGTAACCTGTTATGTGACACCCACATTGCCAATGTGGCTAAGAAGACTGTCTACATGTGACACCGTATCAGGAAAGGAGTCATATCTACGGCAACAGAGGTCACTGTTCCCCTATACTTTACCCCAATCACACCCATAATCCAGTACAATGCCTCATATGGGATCTACCTTACCTGACACCTGCAGCAGTTAGAAAGACCTCAAAGGTACCTCACCAAGAGGATAAAGTGTCACACATATATGTCATATGCTGCTTGGCTGTAGACACCCCAGCTGACTCCAGTCACAGACTGCCCACACAGAGGCATTGCATGCCTGTTGTAGGAGGCCATGCCCAACACAGGAGTAATGGACATGCTCCACCCCAGACAACACATATCCATTGGAGCTGCAAGAGTGAGAGATGTCAACCTCAACAAATAATGAAATAGGATGTGCCGATGGGACAGATACATAATCCAGAGGCTCCCCACACCCTGGACCAGAATCCCACTCCATGTTAGGCAGAGCCCCTCACTGACACTGTTCAACAGGAATCTTGCCAAGTGGATGGATGATTGTAGAGTTACAGTTGGGTCTTCACTGTGTCATGTCCAGACAGAGGCACAGCAAAGCAAATCATAAATGGCCATAATATCCACATAGCAAGGGGTCTCAAAAGCCACACACACTCTGGCTAGGCTAACAAATGCCCAGGGTGGATAGCCTAGTATGAACCTATGAACCTATGTAGATACAAATTGTACAGGACACTAAGGATAATCCCAAGGCTTACACAACTGATGGTAGGAGCCATGTTGGGAATTCACAGATATGCCCTGAATCACACAAATACCACAAACACACACACATATTGCCAACATACATCCTGACAGGTGCAGTGCAAACCCCCCACCCCCCAAATGCAGAATATCTATCCCAGCAGACTGCTGGCCCCTGACATTGCAGATGCTGAGGTAACAGACAACATCTCCAAAGCAAAACACACAGCAGCAATGGTATGAGATGGTGTCCTGGGCTTAGTGCAACATGGAGTCTAAGATGAATGGAATGCCAAACCACACTACTGCTCAATGTCAGCCTTACCACAGAATATGTACCCAAAGAGCAGTGTACAACAACAGTGGTCCTTCTCAACAAAGGTGTTGCCTGAATGGATACTGAACAGTACTACCCCAGAATCCTGAGAAGCCCAGATTGCACAGCTATGGAAAGGATCAGCATGTACCACAGACATAAGGATGTCGGGGACCTACTGACACCGGACCCAACCCAGTGTGGCCTTCTCAAGTGCAGATCCTGTCCCTAACCATGTTTGACTCAATTGAAACAGTCATTAAGGTCATTGATGAGGGCAATGTGCTCCACACAGTGTATCTGGACCTTGCAAAGGCTTCTATACAATACCCTACATGTTCAGTATAGATAGGCTCACCAGCGTAAATATAAACCCACATGTCAGTAGAGGGGTTGCAAACCAGACCAAGGACAGAACAGACATGGTCAGACATGCTTCAGCCATGTCAGACTACAAACCAGATATAACTGGCATCCCACAAGGCTTTGTCCTGGTATCTCCCTCGTCTGGTATATATGTCCCATAGGTACAGGCAAACATGGAAGGACTGTGTCCTAACATGTTTGCAGAGGACTACAAACTGCCCACCACATATGATCCACCAGCTGACACATGCATCCCACAAAGGGCCCACATAGAAACAGACAACTGGTGCCATAGCTATGTCAGCAAGCTAAGTGCAGAAACGTGTATAGTCAACCCCGTGGATATACAGTGCGTGCCCACCAATTACCACATAGGTGTTAACCCATTATGTAGTTAACATGTAATGAGAGACCTGGGGACACAGGGTGATAGATATCCTGCATTGGACAAACATGTGCTGTAGTGTTTACAGAAACATACCATATACCCACCTAATCATGAAGGCTGTCAGATCTACATAAGGGGAGGTCATTGTGGCTCTGCAGTCATCCTGCATCAGTGGTACAATCGACTACAATAGCCCCTGTGGGATGTACCTCAGCAGACACCTCCATCAACTGTAAAGTCCCCAACAGTACCTCATCAGGAGTATCAAACAGCCTACACAGATGCCATGTGTTGCCTGTGTTGCTGGCATCAATAAACATGCTGCACCTAGTACAATCTGAATGGCAGTGAGCTATGCACATGACAGACCTGAACCCCAGCACTGACTTACATAGGACAAGCTGTACTGTGTGATCCATAACACAGAAGCCACTCCCACCCATGAGTGAACCCTCAGCACAGGCTACCCATAGAGTCACTTATCAATCTTCCTCAATAGGAATCCTGATGGGTGGACGGAGATGGTAGGTTTATCCTGGGTATCACTGTCATGTCACAGGTAGACAGAGGCACAGTATACTAACCATGACATATGTCATGGCAAACTCCTCTTACAAGGTGTGTTGAAGGACAAACACACTCTCCAACTTGCATTAGACATGGACTAGGGCACATCGCTAGTGTTTGCAATTGTACACCTATGTTGTGGAATACACTAACAATGTCGGACAAGCCTGGTGTAAGTAGTTCATATCTGAACAGAATGCAACATGGTCAGATGTACACAACTGGCCCCAACCAGGCTGTTGTGCCCACTATTGAAATGTAAAGCAGTGATAGCAGTAAAGCCCAGGATACTGTCCACCACAGTCAAAGTACTACCAGTACACTATACAGTACTACAGTGTTAGGTCAGTGTGAAAGGATGTTGACAACTGTATGCAAAGTATCCCATGCAAACACTGCAGGCACAGTATAATCCTGTTGTGTTCACACACAAAGCAGTTGTACAGTAACTACACAACATGACACACAACCCACAACCATAAACTGGTGATAGTTTGTGAAGTTCACACACATCCACAAATGTGGTGGGCTGCAGAGTTCAACATATGGAATGCTCACACTGGGCATGCTCACACACTTTGACAACATGCCATGGGAAGGCTGAACTGGGCATGCTCACACACTTAGTCCAAATCTTGGTTTAGCAGTTGAACACACATATCTGGTATTGTTATGTGTTATGCCAGGAACCAACCACATTACAGCAGTCTGCCCAGTGCACACAGTTAAATGACTACAGAGACATACGTGATATAGTGGATCCCTCCCATATGCAAACATTTTCCACAGATGCAGAAGTTGTTCATACCAACAGGGAATGCTATGGCAATAAAGATATGTAAACAGTCTATCAGCAACAAATAATGTGCATATGACAATTAAACATAATGGTGTAGAGGTCAACACTAGGCTGTTTGCCCTAGGGAATGACAGCTTAGCCATAGTGTGCTTGGTGTCTGCCTCCCCACAGGATGCACATTCCCCTTTCCAAACACAGATGATGTCAGCACCCTACAAGTACAACAGGAGAAATAAAACTTCCCAGTAATCCGAATAGCGCGCTCTGCTAATGCGTCCGTCTCAAGTGTCATTACATAGTTAGGTAGGGGTTTCAAATCCTGCAAGTGCTCAGTGTATGTGTGTGTGTGTGTGTGTGTGTGTGTGTAAGTCTGTGTGAGGGAAATGTCCCTTTTGGCAAATAGGAAAAGACACTACAGGATGCACATTCCCTTTCTAAACACCGATGATGTCAGCACCCTATAAGTACATCAGGAGAAAAGAAACCTCCCAGTAATGCGAATAGCGCGCTCTGCTAATGCGTCTGTCTCAAGTGTCATAACATAGTTAGGTAGGGGTTTGAATCCTGTGAATGGCAAGTGTGTGTGTTTGTCTAAGGGGGGTTAGTGTGTGAGAGAAATGTCCCTTTTGGCAAATAGGATAACACACTACAGGATGCACATTCCCTTTCTAAATACCGATGATGTCAGCACCCTATAAGTACAGCAGGAAAAAGGAAACCTCCCAGTAATCCGAATAGCGCGCTCTGCTAATGCGTCCGTCTCAAGTGACATAACATAGTTAGGTAGGTGTTTGAATCCTGTGAATGGCAAGTGTGTGTGTTTGTCTGAGGGGGGTTAGTGTGTGAGGGAAATGTCCCTTTTGGCAACTAGGTGAACAGACTACAGGATGCCCATTCCCTTTTCTAAACACCGATGATGTCAGCACCCTATAAGTACAGCAGGAGAAAGGAAACCTCCCAGTAATCCGAATAGCGCGCTCTGCTAATGCGTCCGTCTCAAGTGTCATAACATAGGTAGGGGTTTGAATCCTGTGAATGGCAAGCGTGTGTGTTTGTCTGAGGGGGGTTAGTGTGTGAGGGAAATGTCCCTTTTGGCAACTAGGTGAACAGACTACAGGATGCCCATCCCCTTTTCTAAACACCGATGATGTCAGCACCCTATAAGTACATCAGGAGAAAAGAAACCTCCCAGTAATCCGAATAGCGCGCTCTGCTAATGCGTCCGTCTCAAGTGTCATAACATAGTTAGGTAGGGGTTTGAATCCTGTGAATGGCAAGTGTGTGTGTCTGTCTGAGGGGGGTTAGTGTGTGAGAGAAATGTCCCTTTTGGCAACTAGGTGAACAGACTACAGGATGCCCATTCCCTTTTCTAAACACTGATGATGTCAGCACTCAATAAGTATAGCAGGGGAAGAGAAAACCCCCAGTAATGCAAATAGCGTGCTCTGCTAATGCGTCCGTCTCACGTGTCATAACAGTCAGATAGGGGTTTGAATCCTGCAATTGGCAAGTGTGTGTTTTTGGCTGAGGGGGGTTAGTGTGTGTGAGGACAATGTCCCTTTTGGCAACTAGATGAACAGACTACAGGATGCACATTCCCCTTCTACACACTGTTCAGCAGATGACCATGGCTCTGGCACAAGTTGTCTGTTGCTATGATGCCCCTTTGGAAGATGCTTGTGTCAGCTGGGGAGTCGATTATGGTGTCCAGTTTGCAGTCATCTGCATATTTGGACAGCCACAGTTCATCCGTGTTGGCCTGTACCTCCAATAAATATGTACCAAACAAGAGGGTCCCAGGACTGAGCCTTCTGGGACACAACCTGTAACTGTTATGGGGTCTGGCATGGCTCCAGCAATGCTAACCATGTGGGTTCTGTTCTTGAGCCACTGTGCAATCCATCTAGTGACATAGGGGCTTATATTTAAGCTGGTGAGCTTCCCTAGAATGCCCAAGTGGGGTATTGTTGCGAAGGCATTTGCAAGGTCCAGGTAGGCTGTGTGAACCACCTTCCCCTCGGCAATGGCCTTGGTGACTGTAGCAAAGAAATCAACCGGGTTACACCCGGTAGTGCTGGTGTGCTCTCAGTAGCCCTGAACCAGGCATCTGTTACTGCACAGATATCGATGTTTTCCATGCCAAAGAGTGTTTTGGGTGCATGCATCTGGAGGTTTAGACATCTGGCGTTGGGTAGCATTGCTCTTAGTGTCTTATCCCTTGTGATACCTATGAAGTTAGGTTTGTCATTTGAGCCCTGCCTAACATAGGCACTATGGGGGTAGCAAGAGCCTTTGCCAATATCTGATAGGCCAGGGGTGACAGGTGCAGGCTGTCCCTAGCAAAGCAGGTAGTTCAACAGAAGATGAATGTGTGAAGGTGTAGTGCCTGTGATTACTTAGCAGTAGCATATATGACTGCTCACGTGGACACATGCCAGGCAGGTCATATGCACTGTGTCACAGGCAATGTACATGTGAACAGGTCAAACAGTGGCAACCTGTCAAGTGGGACATAGCCATACATATAGTAGGCTATGCAGATGGCACTAGGAGTCCACAGAAGCTCTATAACTATGCATTGCAGGTGTGATCGGTATTCCAGGGTAATTGCAAGCAAACATGCATGCAAACAAAGATACAGTGAACAGGGCTCCATGTAGTCCATTGTACAACAAACAAGCTGTACCAGTTCCATAAGGTAACACTGCAAATATGCAGGCACTATGCACATGTACATGGAAATACACAGGTCAGATGGCTAGGGTCCAGTCTCAGTGCACACAAGTGTACGGAACATGCATGTACTGTCAGGATGTACAATAACTGGATAGAAACCCATGTGCTCATACCTGCAGTAATACACATGTCAAATAACAGACACTGAGCCTTCACTCAGTGGTTCCATACTTAGTAGGATGTATGCTCCCTGGCCTGCCACCACAGTATCCCTGACATATATGGGGACTCTCCCTCCTGTGACAGTTAGTTATGTGTGTTGGGGCTGTCTAGCATGGTATGAGATGTGAGCATGCAGTGCTAGGGTGCTCCTGTGTGTCCTCTACCAGTCGTGTAGTACTGCACACATATCAACATCCTCAAACATCTGCATTGCAGAGTCTAGTGTGGGCAACATGCCACTTGCAATTTACATGTCCATCATTGTGTATTACTACATTCATTACCCTATCCCTGTGCTACCTATGTATGTAGCCTTCTGTTGACATCATCACCACCAGTATGCCAACATGTGCAGATGATACACTATGGTACTTACCATGGGTGTAGACAACAGGACATGACAATCACACAGCTACTGCATCAGGCATGCTGTGATATACCCACAATTAATTCAGCACACAGTACTGTTAACAACATGATACTATTACTACACATCTATGTGGTCACCCTGTGCATCAGCAACATGTTAACCTGTACCTGCACAGTTGTTACAGATTGCAGGAGGTGGCACAGTTTCATCATATGCACAGGGTGTGAACTTGGTATGCCTGAGTCAGCCACCCATACCACCAATTGACATGTATGTGTATGTGTGTTGGTGAGGGACAGCAGTAGAAGGTGGGGCAATGTTGATGCAGTGTGTGCGTGTATGCGGTAGCCCTAGGTGTTGTCAATTTGCATGTGTGTATGGATGCACACAGTTCCACCTCATGGCTGCCATATACTGGTGTTTGTGGACAGCCACAGACTGTACCTGCCAGGTCATACAGATCAGTGTCTCTGGCCACGGACATGGTACCTGTGCCTTGCAGGGGTGCTACGGACCATATCCGGTACCAACCCAGACTGGGTACTGTCATCAAAAGCAGGTGTTCGTTGACTAGACACAGATCCCTGGCGGGCCTGGCCAGAGCCATGTGCACGTGGTCTCCTGGGGCGGTCTGATGACAGCACAGACCCAGCATTGCTGGGGCTGCTGCTGGCACTACGGGGGCGGCCGCGGCCCTGTTGTCGTCCGCGCTGACTGCCAGCTGCTGCTGTTGCTGGCATACGGCCACGTCGGCGCCTCAACCGCCCACCATCACCCTGGCTCATGGACATGTAGTTGTGGAACCGGTCTAATATGTCCCCACAACGTCTGTCTACGACATCGGTGAAATCACGGATGGCAGCCGCAATGTCACGCATACTGTCAGTCATGGCTGTGCGACATGCTGCCAGCTCCCTCAGACCCTGTCTGGTGTACCGTTCCATACGTGACTGTGCCTGCATGACAGTCCGAAACATAGCTGAGGTTGTAAGACCTCTGTGGGCATGTCTGACAGGGGCAGTACACCCATGGATGCTCCCACGAGAACCCCTGGACATCTGTCTGTGTGGTACCATCTCTGGGCCATGCCCATGGTTGCTGTGTGGAGAAGCATGTGCCACAGATACCACATTACCCTGGTCAATGCCCACTGTATGCTGTCCATCACCTAGGGACAGTGGTGACAAGGGGTGTATTGGCAGGATAACTGTGCGCATTGATGGGGTCGACAGCTGTGTACTGTCAATTGGCTGACCGATGGCGGACCCTGGCATACCTTCCTGTGCCATAACACCAATGTCATCATTATCAGTACCCACGGCACCTGACTCAGGTTCCCTGCTACATGACACCAGAGCAGCAACAGAACCTGTGGGAAGGAAACAGGAAACACAGTTTACAATGTCTACACATTACCAGCGATGCACACATGCACAGGTGCACACATGCACAGGTGCACACATGCACACATGCACACATGCACAGGTGCACAGGTGCACACATGCACACGTGCACAGGTGCACACATGCACACATGCACACATGCACAGGTGCACACATGCACACATGCACAGGTGCACACATGCACAGGTGCACACATGCACACATGCACAGGTGCACAGGTGCACACATGCACACATGCACAGGTGCACACATGCACAGGTGCACATGTGCACACGTGCACAGGTGCACACATGCACAGGTGCACACATGCACACGTGCACAGGTGCACACATGCACACGTGCACAGGTGCACACATGCACACATGCACATGTGCACACATGCACACGTGCACAGGTGCACACATGCACACATGCACACAGTTTCACACAATTGTACAGTACTCAGTATGCGTGATATCAACACACAGACACACCTACATGCATACAAAGAGCACTACTAAGTGAGCCAAATAGTACTATTACTATCAACACTATTACAGGAATTGTTAATACACACTCACCAGCATGGATAAGGCTGCATTGCAGTTATACCAGAGGGTCCTGCAGACATGAAGAAACTAATGTCAGTGGGCACAACTGTGCCATTGTTACTGAGTATGATACAGGTCAGGAGTACAACAGTCGCCTTTCACAGGTCGGCAGCTAATATTGAGGATATCACACTTGCACATTAAATACTATGGTGACAGCTACAAACCAAGGACACACCTCACACATGCATTAACTACCAGTGTACACAACAGTCAACTATACATATGACATATTACCTGCTCATTCCCCGTCTTGCTGCTGTGTGGCTCCAGCCTCCATCATGATGCATGTCTGCTGCTGTTGTTGTTGCTGGTGGACTGGAGCCACTACACTCAGTAGTAGTCCCTCCAGTCTGGTGAGTGGGGGATGTGTAGCCACCCCACCACCTGTGGCGACCTGTTGCCTGTGGATATCTGACGCACGCTGACGGACATGTCTGATTAAATCACTGCATTGATGTCGTACCTGCTCATATGTCCTATTATGCGTGCCTATATCATTTACCCGACGGACAAGGTCTTGCCACAGTGCAGCCCTCTCCTGCTGATAATAGGTGGGGTTCCGTGGGTGGGCCATGTACCTGGGAAAGAAAATAACCTGGTATCAACAATATATGTCAGCAGACTTTGGCACACATACTACACATGCTACTCGACTGTTATGATGCAACATATCTCACATATGTAGCATCTGTCTGTCTATTGGTGGATACACATGTAGATGGCCAGATATCAGTGCTCGGCCAGCAACTGTGCAACAGTACCTGGCAGACGTCATACGACATACTACCAAACACCAGCAGTCAGAACACCGATTCAGGTCAGAAGCACCTCCTCACTCTGGGGGTTTGTATCTAGGTACTGTATGGCCTACATCGGCAACTACTGTGGGCTGACCACACACTGACTGCCCTGGATATACATATCCCACCTCCACCACCAGCACAGATGACTATAGTGCATAACATTACAGATACAAACTTTACACTTTGTAACAGTGATATGGTATCCTTACAGCCCACTGGGCCAGTGGCAGATACAACCCACAATGGTGACCCCTACACAATTGCTTTCTACAGACATCTCCAAGAATGCATGGATCATGCAATCCCATATCTGACCAAGACACTCTCCACAAAGGGGCAGCATCCTGTCTGGTGGACCCCAGCCATAGACAGATTGTATTACAGAAGATGGAAGCTACTGCAAGACAGAGCATCATTCACTGAAGGAGGGCATGTCTGAGCAGCACTGGTAAGGATCTATTTCCCATCATACTGACTACATGGGCAACGTTGAGAGGGAATTCAAGAGTGACACTACAGATGACCAGGAGGCCTTCCTCAGTTATGTTAGCAACCTGGTCAGGAGCCATCCTCTATGCCCATAGGTAGTACACAACACATATTTCACTGACACCACAGATATCAACAACATTGTGGCGGACAGGTTCAGTGCAGGTGTCACCCCGCCCTCTCCCCTGTAATAAGGCATAGTTATCCCAGCTGACTGTAACCTCCCCGTCATCACAGATGTCCAGGTGAGAGACACCCGCAGGACAGCAGAATACACAACATGGATGGGACTTGATGGTATCCCCAGTTGCATGCTACATAACCTCTGACAGGAGCTAAACACACATATAGGAGTGCTATGTAACACTAGCCTGACTACAGGATATGTACCTGTACACTGGTGCACAGCAGCAGTGGTTCCACTCCATGAAGGAGGCACCTCACCATACCAATACAACACAATACATTACATTACAATACAATACTATACAATATGCTATTGCCCCTGTGTCTACAGCAGCGTACTGTTCTGCTACCCTGACCATTGTGACACATGTGGTGTGCTGGTAACTGCTGCTGTCACACAGTTACACAGGGTGACTCATATGGCATATTACCTATCTGACTAACATTCAGCAGGGGTATGTGTGACATGTACTCATGGGGAGTCTCGCTTCTTAACACTGTGTGGTTTATTGCAGGGTGTGTCTTATCTGTGAGTAGGAACTCTTACCTCCACATGTGCACACTATTGCAGTGGCACGGACGACACACAGCAGACATGTAGGTTGTGGATGGTGGGAGGTGTTACTATGGTTGTTGGACATCTGTCATGGGTGTGACCTCCATATGTAAATCTGGGAGTGGTAACCTCTATGTGGGTAGCATATGTGTACTCTGTGGTGTTGTCAGTCACTGTGCATTGGTAATGTGTTTGAGTGCGTTGTCACAGTGTTGTACATGTCACTGTGTCCTTCTCCATATCTGTTGCTGTAATATAAGGTCCATACCATGGCATCCATTATGTGGTGTGTGGGGGTACACCGACCTACATGTCCATACCTGACTCACCATGTCTGCGGACCCATACCATGTGCAGGTATTCCAGGGATAGTGTGCCACTGTGACTATCATTGGGGCCACTATTCTACACATTTCTGACCCTGCTCACCCCTGACACATGCAGTGGTGGGCGGCCAATCACATATCTGGTGGTTACTGGTGTGGGTGATCTGGAATGTGGTATGATACTCCGGATTTGACACTGGTGTTCACTCCATGCCTTTGTCACCAGGCACCTGTTGCAATACATCTGTACACATGTGCCTCACTCAGACTTTATATACATCTCTCTCTCTCTAAATATATATATATATATATGTATATAGATATATCTATATGTATATAGATATATCTATATATATTATATATATATGTCCGTATACATATACACATATATATTGATGTACATATATTGCCATAGATGTGGAGGGGCACAGAGGGGGTGTGAGTGACAGAGGGGGTGGGACAGGCTGTGTTGCAGGTCATCATATACAATCATACCTGTAGGTAGTCAGATCAGTCTGTCTATGTATATGTATCTACATATATCTATATCTGCATGTGTGCATTACATAGATATGTTGGTACAATATTCTGTCGACATCTGTCTATGTATTCCTACATCTCTCTCTCTATGTATGTATACATATATGCATATCATATATATATATATATATATATATATATATATATATATATATACTTACATATATATATATATATACACATACATATGTTGACATACATACATATCCATATGTTAGACAGGTATATCAACATATTTGTCTACTATACTGTATACACACACTAACATACTGCTAAACATACATAGCTGTGTAACCTAATGTGTACATGGCACTACAACCTACAATCAAACAACATGGATATGTGCACATACATGCTCCCACATACAAATGTATGTACAGCCGTCACTGATAGTTGCTGTATGTCTCCTGCCCTTTACACATCTCCATATACATATGGATACAGACCAATGACACATATGGAGGGTTCACAGTATGTAGACCTTTATAGTATTACTTTACATTACCTGTGTTTGTCACAGCTGCTTCTGCTGCTGTCTGGTTCTCTGTCCTGCTGCTCCACTTCCCAGTTGTCAGCTTTCAGGTTGCTGTTGCTGAACAATTCGTTTCTGTCTGCTTAATTGCAGTTTTCTCTGTCTCTCTCTCTCTCTCTCTCTGTCTGTCTCTCACGTCCTTCTCAGGGTGCAATGAAAGTATTGCATGCGTGGACATGGAGTACAGCATACTTTTGTAGGTATCTGCATATGCCCATGTGATGGCCTCTGCACCAATTGTTAGCCAGCATTTGCTAATTGCATGCAGCCAGTTGTGTACTGATTGCAGTTCTCACTGTGATTTCAGAACAGTGCTATAAAAAGGTGTGTGAGATAGGCATAGCCCTTTCAGATGTTAAGGGCAGGGACCATGCTATTATGCTGTGGACAATGTTCTGTGAGTGTAAAGGTTGGTATCTCTCTCATATTTCCAGGTGTGTTGTAGATTAACATTCCTCCATTCATTTCTCCAGTTTCCTGTACTAACTGTGTATGTACACTGACAACTACTACTACTACTATTGTTAATGTGTGTGTGTGTGTGTGTGTGTGTGTGTGCTTTCCTTTCACATTTGCTTGCACTCTGTTGCTAAGTCTTCAATAGTTGCCCTTTACAGTCACTACTTCTATGCCTGCTAGGTGTCTTGACTGTACTGTGCTGCTGTAGCTTTCCTATTTCCCATGTACATTCACACCTTGGAATGCTTGCTATATCTGCTAGGGTGTTACAGCATGCAGTGTGGTCTGGCCATGGTGTGGGCCTTGACATCTATTAGGGTATTTGAGTATGCTGCTAAGCAGGCCCCAGAGACCTTCAGGTTTATCAGTTATGTGCCTCATGGAATGGTACATATCAGTAGGGTACACCCATTAAAATGTCTGGTATGCTGCAGTTGTGACTGTGGGTTAGCATGAGCATATGTATTACTACACTTTTTCTGCCATGCGAGTGGTGAATACTTTCCGGACTCCATAGTTACCATTGCATGTGTTACACCTTTCTGCCTACTGTTTGTACATTTCACATGGGGTCTGTGGGGCATCCCTGTAAGACATTCACTGTTGCTATGTCTAGGTTCTTAACTATTCAAATATGGTGGTGTTGGACCCGTCATGTGTACAGATATTTGCAGGCTGTCCACATTTCTGCCTCATAATTTGGTCAATATCTCATGCACACCTTTATCTGGCAAGTCAGTCTGGGCTCAAGTCAGAATATGGTGACAAACATTCAAGTTCCAGACTGCATACCCTTCCAAACATCCCACAAGGTGTAGACCCTGTTACTTTCTGAACTGTCTGCGTTTGTTGTAACTTTATTTGTAATGTGTCCCTGGTTTTGGGCCTTTGCTCCACATATTTTATTACTTGGTCCGGCTGTGTTCCTGTAAGAGGTTGTGAGGTATGGGCAGTGCTTATCCTGCTGTGAGTATGTGTGTGTCTTGCAAGGTGCTGTGGTGACATTAATTACCTACTAGCTTCCAACTAGCATGGCTGTTTCTGTTCACACACTACTATTATGGAAATCCACCAGTTTTGTTTGTGATTCTAAATGTCATGCTTTGTGTACTACACATCTATATTCCCTTTACATTCATTCCTACTGTTAAATGATATATTTACTTTAGCACAATGTTTCTATATAAGAGTCATGGCTTAGGGGTAAGTCATGCAGACTATAGTTGCCAAGGTCCTGGGTTCGGGACTCACAGTGGGATTTTACTTTTCATTTGAACTGAGTACAAGACCTGTCAATCAAAGTGCCCAAGGCACTTTTAAGCAGTTGTAACCAGGTTAGCGCTGGTTTGCGCGGAGCTCACGCATGCACACTGGCGGTTAGCTCCACGCACACAAGTGCACACCCGCTTACAACCACTTAAACGTGCTTACTCTTGCGCACACCCGCTCTATTTTCCTTGAAAGAAAAGAAAATGGGGAGACAGGAAAGTGGTGAAAAAGGGGTCACAAAGAGGGTAAGACAGTAGGGAAACAAGCTTGGGATGTGCAGGAGGGATGTAGGTAAGGCCCATAGCTGCCCATTTCTTCAGCAGCAACAGCTGTGCATATGTATGTAATTTGGTGTGACATTTGAAACCTTCCACCCCTGAGAGAAGTGTCAGGACAGCAATAATACTTGTTGTACAGCCAATTGGAATTGATAGGTTCCATGTCCAGTAGACATGTGTGCGGAATGGGCAGCTATGTATGGGGCGTAATTTTTTTGTGGGTACAGAGTGCCCTTTTTTTTTTTTTTTTTTTCAGGTGAGAGTGGTATGTCAGGTGAAGGTAGTCGGTACAGCTGGGGAGGTAGGTTGGGTAGGTTAACAGACAAGACAAACAAGACGCATACAGGGGCGGTGTATGACATGTGTGGGGGGGTTACACAATTGACAGGGATGGAGGTTTGGATATCCAGAGCCCATGAGCCCACAGATGGCAACAGTGGAACTGATATCCCCACCCATAGGCAGTTGCCACTGTTCCTTCACTGCCCAGGACGGGGCTGTGCTGGGGGATGTGTAGGCGGGGCAACGGGCATGCCCGTTAGTTGCGCCACCCATGCCTCGAGCTGGCGTAGGGGCTCGAGGACAGAGTCCCGAATCTCCCTACGCACCACAGTCCGGACGCTACGGAGGGTGAGTGGTGGATCTCCTCCGGCCACACTTGCAGAGGCGAGCCCCATCCCCTGCAGCGCTTCCACCCGCAGGTGGCACAGGGCCACCGGAGGAGGGTCCGGACTCAGCACTAGTGCCAGGTGCACTCGCCAGCTGAGGTGGGAGAGGTGGGTCCGCTGGAACCCGCCTTCCCTGTCGTTCTATGTTTTGCATTATGTCATGACAGTTTGGGTTAGTGACATTTAATACCATTCACAATTAGTTGTAACAGCATGCATTAGTATTCCCATTAACCAAACACCCAGATATTCACACCATTGAACAGCGTGCATAACACATGCATAATTTGAACAGTAATACACAGTCCAACAACATGCAGGGTTGATTGATGGCAACAGGCCATCAGGTGTGGATGTATGAACAGGGCGGATGCATCAACAGACATGCAAATATATATGACCCAACAGGACAGGCGTCCAGGGGTGGTAATTGTGATTGCACATACCAGTTTCACGTGGAATGGGTTATAGGTTGTTAGAGGGTGGGGTAAATAAAGTAATATTAACACCTTGAATACAAATACATATGCTGTACATTTCTAATAGCTACAGTTATATACACACTACTGTTCTAACTACAGTGTCCTATATGTTAACTACTTAACCTTGCAGATGGAACTGTTACTGCAACATCAATCTACATTTTATTGCCGTTCATACACATTCATATCGAGCTTTGTTCAGATACATCATCCTGTTACCTGTGCTTGATATACTTGTGGACAAGTGTGGATGTTTGGTATATCAGACAATCATCCTATCTGCGTATTTCAGACTGGGAGAAGCATATCCAGATGTTGGTGTACACATTCCACATGCAGCAACACTTTGAACAGATTTTGCTGTTTGGTTCTGAGTCTCACATGCATTTAATTCTGTCCTAACTGCAGTATGGTTTATTCAGGGGTTATAAGTACTGTATTGCTGTATTCCTGACACTTTCTCACACTCTCTCACTTGCTTTCATGTTACTATTCAGACTGGTACTTCTAGGCTTTATTGACATGTTTTAACAACAGTTATTACAGTTCTTTCCAGCAGTCTCACTTCTGTCATGTTTCAGTATTTCCACAGGGATATATTTCACACATGTGATTTCATCCTCTTCTGCAGCTATACTTTACATGCTGCTGCAGGTTGTGTACTATTTTCTTACAGGCAGGGCAGTTTTACTCAAAAATATATGTTGGACAGTGTCATGTTTAGTTTACACTTACAGGCTGGGAACTATTGTAATCAGGCAATACTTGCATACACTTTCACACTGTTACTTGCAGATTTAATTCCTCCCTGGCTACACTGCACTCTTTTGCTGACTGTCATACATTTATATATCTTTACAGTTACTAGTAGTGGATTACTGACCTGCCTGGTGGCGCAACCGCACCAGCCTATCGGCATAGGCTCTGCGGTTCGCAGAACGGACACCTGCAACTGTAATATAAATGAAGTAATATTGGAATACACATCTCCATAATTTCAGGTAGTTTAACTTTCTACATACATAATTAATTGTTACTTACTCAGTGGTGGGGCGTTGGGTGATTGCCGGGCCTCCTGGATCCAAAGGTTCAGTTGGTCCTGCTTGCGTCTCTTTAGGTCCGCATGGTGGTGACGGACCTGCTCACCTGTCCTTGGAATTCCTGTGGCACTGGTGAGTTCATGAGCCAACTGGTCCCACGCCTCTGCCCTGTACGCTCCCCAGAGGACCTGGCCCTGCATGAGTTGGGCCTCATGGTTGTGGACTAGGAGCCAGGCCATGTACCTGGACTCCTCAACACCCCACCTCTGCGCTCGAGCGACTACCCTCACCTACACCTGACATTCTGCCTGCAGGTCTGTTCTACAATCGTTTATGCTGTGTATTCCTGCCTATGGGGCTTATATAGTCCATTTTTCCCGCACATATCTGTGATTGGCCAGTTTGGAATTGTATCAACTTCAGTAAACCTGCATTGTCATGCTGTAGTTTGTATTCATTCCTATATATGAGCTATTATTGCATTTCTAGGTACTGCTGTCATGGCTTAGTGGTTCTGTACCTTGACTATGGTGTATAGTATCCTGGGTTCGAACCTGGCCACTGCTTTTTATTTTTCATGACTGTCTAGACATGTTGAGGGGTGTGTCTGTGTAAAGGCAGTTTGGATACGGCTTGCTCACCGTTGCCCGTCGGTTAGCTTGTTTGCGCGGTGCGCAGCTCCGCACAAACGGGGTACGCTGGTTTAAGCCTCATTTGGCTATCGGCACGCATATTCCGCTCAGCTCAGTTAGGAGCACATATATTTAGCATGGTAAACCACTGCTCAGCTACGGGCACTCAGTTTGCACCAGTTGGACCAATGCTTATCTACTGGCACATACACTCACTCTGTTGTACTGTAGCTCAGCTATGGGCACATCTGGCAGTTTATATTCATTTCTTAGCTCACATTTATTCAATATAAATGGGATATTTCATTGCATTTTACATATATTCTGGTTTTATGTGTACATATATGTGTCAGGGACTTGTTTCCTGCTTATTTTGCAAAAAAAAAAAAAAAATTGTGTTGTGGGGGCTTGAACCGTGAATGCCTGCTCTGCAGCCGGCATCTCTACCGCTACGCTATTGCTTCCTGGCTTATTTTGCATATTTAGTTCTTATATGCTTTCCCATTGACTGCTAACTGTAGCTGCGCTACGGGCACGCCAGCAAAAGCGCACTCACGGTTAAACATCTTTACAATTTAAAAAAAATATGACATGTTCATTTATATTTCTTTTATATATGTTTATGGTCTGTAGGGGCATGTGTTGTGTTGTGTTTATTCACATTTCCGTGGACTCTGTTGTGGGTGTCTACTTTGGGCACTTTTAGACTTCTGGGGGCGTGTCCGCTTGCAGGGCTCAGCCTACAGACACGCCCCCTACTGTCTTACATGGACCGTGTTAGACTTAGGTGTGATTCAGCATGCTCTCATGAATATGCAGAGCATGCTGACATCACTCCATTTAACTGCAGCCTCCGTGTAAGAGTTATAACTCTTACACGGAGGCTTCGTGAATCCTGGGGCTGGTCTTTCCTCTCTTTTTAACTCTTGTAAAGCCTTCCATTCATTCAATGTTAAATTGTAATTTATACTGTACTTGTATTTAATTCCTTGCACATCTCATTGACAGAAAAGTTCAGCATAGCACTAAAATGCATAATACTTTCATTAGTCTAAAGAGGAATAAATTTACTCTTGACAGGAATGCTAGAGTTGTCATTAAACAATAAGCATTATTTTGCAAATAATCTACAATGTTATCTAAATCAGAGCAACAAGAAAAAAGCTCTCATTCAAACTCGTAAATTCTGTCCCATTCTTAGAAATAAGATTACTAGGAGAGTTTGTAAACCAAGTAAAATGAGCACCGGAGAACACGTAGTTCAAGCACGAACAGTTTATTAGCAAATCCACACCACGGGCGTTAACACCAAAACACATTAACGCTCCACAATTCCTTATACATTTTCGTCACCAAATAACTTCATCAGATGAGATACTGAAAACACATTAGGTGTTAATAAATAGCTATCCTAATTAAAATGAACCAATCATGTAGTGAATAAAGGTGCAATAATTTTAAATAGTGAAAAAAATACTGAATATCTTAAATCACAAAATACATAAATAAAAACGTCAAACTTTAAAATTCTTAAAAAACAGTTTTCATTAAATAAGAATTATAAAAATAAGTATAAATATATATATTTAAAATGTATTTAAAATTAAATGAACCATCCTGTACCATCTAGTGGATAACAATGGCTATATACCAATTTAAACAACTTGAATTGATGGTTGTTGAAGTTACTATAGTTTTGCAGCCCTCAGTTTAAGGACTGGTTTGATGGATAACCTATCATTCAAGCTTTGACTGGTGCATGCATCCAAAGTTATTTGCCAGTGCAGTTCTCTATATTCGATCATATTTTCCCAGGGGCCAATGGGGACCACTTCAATAACAAAAAATTGATAACTTGCTTGTGGGCAAGATAGAAGATGTCTATATAGAGCATTACTTTCATTCTTTTTCCTTATCTCATATAAATGCTCATGTAGCCTCTGTCTAAATTTTCTTTCCGTCTTGCCTACATAAAATGAACTACAGGTCCCACAAGTAACAATATATATTACCCCAGTTGTATCACAATTTGCATAGCCCCTGGTAGATATATCTCTACCTCTAACCTTCAAGTATAGAGTTTCCCCTGTAAAAACATAACTGCATTGGCTTCAGTGCCTACACCTGAGTGTACCATTTTTGATGTTTTGAAAAGGTCTAACCTTATTATTGTGTGCACCACTCTCTAAAATATTCTTGATGTTCCGACCTTTTTTATATACACATTGTAAAGGTTTATCAAATATAATACCTAAATCTGATAATGCAGAAAATTTCTTCCATTCTTTATCAATAAATTGTTTGATCAGGTATGACTCACCACTATAGGTAATAGTCAAAACTGATTTAAATAATCTCTCTCAAGTAGTCATGCTATTGTTGTTATTAGTGTTGACTACATCCAATTTACCTAAAATTGGGGCAAACCTACCTTCTCTGCCTTCACATACTTCTTTCAAAACATCCAACAAAAGTGCACTAGGATAACCTCTATCCTGGAACATTAACAGTATGAAATCACATTCTGCCTTAAAATCGGAACTTTCTGAGGTCATTCGACTGGCCCTAACCAGTTGGACCTTCACTACACCTCTTTTCTGATGTGGTGGATGTGCACTAGTTTAGTGAAGGTACGAACTGGAGAAAGTTTGTTTTCTGTGTATACTAGATTTGTAACCATGATTGGTCTTTTGAATATTAACATCAAGATAAACTAACTCTTCACGATTAACTTGATGTGTAAATCTAAGAAAATTTATGGTGGAGGAAATATAATCAATACATTTTGAAAATTCATGGTCAGTACCATTCCAGAACAAACAAATGTCATCCAAAAACCGCACATAAAGGTTCCAATATTGCCTAAAATCTGATTCTAAAACATATTTATTTTCCCAATCTAGGAGTATAATATTGGTGTAGGTGGGGGCACAATGAGCCCCCATTGCTACGCCTTTAAGTTGTTTGTAATACTCTCCTTGAAAGAAAAGAAAATAGTTTTTTAAAACTAAATCCATTAATATTAAAAAGTACGGAATACATTTGTAGATAAATCTGTACAATCAGCTAAAAATTCCTCAAACCAACTAAGTCCTAAATCATGAGGAATACAAGTGAACAGGTCGACCACATCTAAAGTGATAAAAGTTTTTGTATTAAAAACATAATCATTTTGAATACGTCTTAAGAAATCCCAATAATCTCTAAGGATATTCTGATTTTTAAAAACTATGTTTTCAAATGGTGATCTATATATTTTGCCAGGGCAGCTGTCACTGACCCCTCAGCCGAAACACTAAGTCTAAGTGGAGGGTCATCAAGGTTTTTATGTACCTTGGGAATGCTAAAGATGGAGGGCACCCTAGGCTTATCTACATGTAAAAAATTATAAGTCTCAAAATCTATGAGCCCCTCCATCACCAAGTCATTTAAACATATGTAAATCTTTTTATAAGCTAAATTAACTTTGTTCAAGGAAACACGAGCATACGTCTCGTCATCATTTAACAATTCAAACATTTTACTCTCGTAACAGATCTGGTCCATCAGAACAGTACCCCCACCCTTATCAGGTTTCATAGTTCTAAGATTCCGTGTGTCCCTAAAATCATACAGTATATCCTTCTCGACTTTAGTTATATTTGGAATAACTTTGTTATGTTTTAGTATTTCCCTCAAATCCTTCTCAACCATTTGCTCAAAATTTTTTAGCTGAGGATGCAAGGGAGGATTGAATAAACTTTTCTCGTGTAGAACAGTGTCGCTCTTCTTTTTTCTGTCCATTAAAAATAGCACAAAGTTTTTTTGTCTTATAAACAATTTAAATTCGATTAACAAATTCACCAAATTACTCTTTACCCTTGGTATAAAAGTAAAACCCTTAGAAAATAAAGACAAATGTTCTTTAGAGAGGGCAATGTTAGTATAATTAAAAATATTAAAACCTTTATAGGTACAAATAACTCCATCCTGTTGGATTTCATCATCATGCTCTACCTCCAGTGGGTTTTCCGCTGGGCCCCCCACCCTTTCTTTACTTGATTTCCATAACTGTAATTCACCACCCCCTTCTCTCTCAACCTCTCTGACTCAGAGTTTGCAAAGAAAACTTTTAAATGAAGTTTTTGAACAAAATGAAAACTCTCGTGTTTTAGGACATGCATCTGTGGTAAGACCATTGGGATGAATTTCAACCATAAATTTAGAACAGAAAACTGCTCCTGAGACAAATTATAACCAGACAAATTTACAGCAATATTATAATCCTGACAGAAACATTCATTGCCATCTGAGGTTATAGTGCCCCTCTACTCATCACTTATCAGACCCATCGTAAAGTACAATGCCCCATTTGGGATGTACCTCACAAGACGCTTCCAACAGCTGGAAAGACCACAAAAGCACCTCAGCAAGAGGATTACTGGCCTCATACATACAACGGCTGTACTCAGTGACATATCGCTTACTCAGAGGTGATCTCTGCCTGACTTACAAAGCCATGCCCAACTCAGAATTGATGGACATGCTCCACCTAAATAAATCCAAGTCACTGCGAGCTATGCACTCTAGTGAGCTAAACCTCACCACAACAATAAATAGAACATGCTGGAGGGATAGATTCCTGTCACAGAGACTCCCCATGCTTTGGAACAAAATTCCTAACTACATTCGGCAGACCCCTCACTAACACTCTTCAAGAGAAGCCTTGATGAGTGGATGGGTAGCAGAAAATACACCCCTGGGATCACTTCATTGGCTCTGCTTGACAGAGATTCAGTTAATTAATCAATGGGGTGGCGAAAGCCAACACACTCTGGCTAGGCTTATAAATGCTCTCGGGCAGATAGCCTAGTACCTACCTATGAACCTCTTTTGTTGAAATGCTGCTGAGACACAAATGGTTGGTATGCAGTTCCTTTATTGTTGCCATAGGACCCATTTCTTCCTCATTTGTGATTAAAATGTTCTTTATTACTTCGCCCTTCATTCTGAAGGTGACATTCATGTTCTACAGGTTGCTGAGCAGCAGGTAAGGGGGGGGGTATTCCTTGTCTTCACTGTCCTGGCCTGTGCTGTGTTCCATTTCCTCGGAAGATGCAAATGAAACAGTTAACTCTTTTTAAACTTCCCCACTTATGTGGCTGTTTCCCATGTGGCTGACTGGCCAGGAAGACAAAAGCCTACCCATTCTCATAACCTTTGATATTCCTTAGCAGTTTTTTTCTGTTCTGCAAGCTCCGTTTCAAGGGAATTAAGCTTTACATTCACATTCTCCATTAAACTATTTAAACTGCAGGCATTTAAAGAGCTCGAGATCTCTGCTGACAGAGTATGGAGCTCCAGTTTCAACTTCTACTGCTTAAGTTGGTTGCGCTCAATTAGGAAGAAAATCCAGTCTGTAACACACCTATGAACTGCTGCAACCCAACGGTCATGAAACAGTTTATCAGAAGCACAGTTAACATCAAAAGGGTTACTAGGACTTTTCATAAAACAGAGACCTCTAGGTGTAATGTTTAATTCTACATAATGCTGTAAGTCAAGAATATTAAAGTGTACCTTAGTCTCCTTTTGCAACAATAATTCAAATTCATCACACGACTCCCTCATTTCTGAAGGAACTGAATTAAAAGTTTGTCCCACAGTAGAGAAAGGATTACTGGAATGTCTGTCTTTCCTCTACATACCGATCAAACAGATAAACATTGTTAGGTCCCCCAAATCGATTCACATTTAATGAGATATGTCCTGAATTAATATATTGCTCCATTGTTCTCTGTGAGCCAGATAAAATCACAGTAGCACCAAAAGCTCCCAAAGTGGAAGCTGCATCTTCACAAAAAATGCGTGGAATACTGTTGCTAGGATCAGTAGCCATAAAAACTGAAACCACAAACAACACTCTATCAAACAAAATAAAATAAAACCACTGGCACAGATCCACCAAGAAAATGTATTCTCTAGCACCTCTGTCAAAGACCTTCAAGGAGTAATAAAATCCATCACAAAACTAGTTTCTTGCATACAAATTCAATTCAAACAATTACTCAATTACACAATTAAATAAAACACCTCCAAATGACTTTACCATTCAAACCTGCAGGAATTAATGGATTACACTTCGGAATAAAAACAGAGTCTTTATACAAAATTTCTTCTTTAAGAGAAACATCATAACATCATCTTCCACTTTAGAATTGATCACTTCTAAAATATTGCCCTGTAGCAATAAAAAAATTGCCATTATGATTATTCTTAAAATGACAAGCTACAATTTTATCTTATTACTCCTTGAAGGTCTTTGACCGAGGCGCTAAAGAATAAATTTTCTTTGTGGATCTGTGCAAGTGGTTTTATTTTATTTTATTCGATAGTGTTTGTGGTTTCAGTTTATTAGGGGTTCCTAAGGAAGTAGACCGCGGTGGTGGTGCTGCGGTAGCGTTGTCGCCTCACAGTAAGACGCTGTCTGGTTCGATTCTCAGCTAGAGCGTCTTCTGCGTGGAGACATGTGTGAATGAGCGTACCTTCGTTGAAGGTTGTATGTCAGGGCTGGTAACTCGGCACGTAAAAATCAACTACCAATCATTAGCGGACCGGAGTTCCGCTGTGGCGACCCCTAATGGGGAAAAGCCGAAAGACACAACAACAAGGGGTTCCTCAGGAAGGAAGAGGTGTAAGCCGGTAGATTGACGATTTCTTGAGTCAACTCACAAGGGCTGAGGAAAATTCTTGGTTAATACAAGCACAGACATGAGTGGCAGTTAATGTACTTTGCTATACAGGAATCCATTTTACATTTGCAAGAATATGACTTTGATTCCCCTCATTCAGGAGAGAGGTTTATAAATATGCTGATTTGATTAGAGATGGTTTGCAATAGTGATCTGTTCTTCTTGGAAGCAGCTTAAATTGTTTGGCTGAAGTATTCTAACTAGGCTTGCAGAGTACCCTTTGCTATGGCATTGCTACCTGCGAACTAAGGAAATGGAAGATTTTCTTGTCATAGAAATGGGTTTTGGAGAGAGTTGCTTTAAATGTTTTATGTGGTTGAAAATCAAGCCAGTTCCGTACGTTTAGAGTTAGTGTGAAGGGTTTTCCAGTTTAGGGAAATGACTTTAACAGCAGAGTGAGGAGGAGGAGAAGTTTCTGTAGCTGATGAGGAGGAGGAGAACTTTCTGTAGCTGAAAGGAAATGGGATTAAAATTATACTCTGCTATCACTTTGGTAAATTCCAATGGCAGATGAGTAAGTAAACTGGTATATATATATATATATATATATATATATATATATATATATATATATATATATATATATATATATATATATATATATACACACACATATATATAATGTGTGTGTGTGGGTGTTTAGAGTAGCCAATCAACTGGCATGCTTTTGGGAGGAGTTGAAGGGAATTGCATTACTTATGAAAAACCCATACAGATATGGGGACAATACACAAATGATCAAGGCAGAGTCTGGAAGTCATGACTGAATGAGTGACTCTGGAGCTGTGAGACAGGTGTTTTGCATCTAAGACATCATACTGCTCAATTCTGTATGACAGTGGTAACTGGCTGGTATTTTAACTTTCTAACTCTAAGTCCCCCCACCGAATTTTCTCTAACTCCCTCCTCAACTTTCTCTCTAAAAATGGTATCCACTAGCTACATACAATCTCTGTTTCTCAAACTTAAACCATGTTCCCCCTCAACTGATGGTCTCTCTCCACTATTTCTCCAACTAGCTGCCAAATCTCTTGCTCTACCTATTTCTATTCTCAGAAGCCAAAGTCCATGCCATATGGAAAAAGTTTTACACTCTTCCCATTCACAAAGGAGGTAACTCCACTGATCTATCCAAGTATAGGCTCACAGCAATACTATCACCTCTCTCCAAGATCTTAGACAAATGTGTATACAAACAAACCCTACAATATCTTATTCAAGAAAACTTAATCATGCCTACTCAACATGGTTTTCGCCCTGGCCATAGTACCTCTACTGCCCTAATCTCTTTCACAAACACCATTTCAAAAGATAGAGATTGCAATAAACTAGTCTCTTGCCTCTTTCTTGATCTCTCAAAGGCATTTGACACTTTCTCCCACCCTTTACTATTAGGTTTAATAGACAGAGTGTATCTATCTCCCACCACTATTTCCTGGTTCTCTAGTTATCTCAGTAACCATTTCCAGTCTGTCAAATGGGACTCTGCTACATCACCGGAATGCCTTATACAGATGGGAGTACCACAAGGGTCAATTCTAGGACCTCTGCTATTTCATATTTTTACTAATCAACTATCTTCCTCTACCCCCACTCTTCACTTGTTCAGTATGCAAATCACTCCACACTCATCTCTGTTGCTGATTCCTTTACTGATCTCCAAACTGTAACACAAAACTCTTTCTTGTCTATTGAAAACTGGCTCAACCAAAACCATCTTATACTAAACCCTAATAAGACTAAGCTATTACTTGTTTTACCAAAAGCAATTTCCTACTTGAAACCATCTTTCACCATCATTTCTCTTAACAGCATACCTATCTCAGGTGAAAGTCCCACTGAACTACTAGCAGTCATTCTTGTTGATCAACTTACATTTGACCTACATGTTCTAAGTAACATTAAGAAAACCAATCAAAAACTTGGTCTTTTTTATAGAAATATAAACTTTCTCAGGCAAACTAAAATAGCCCTTTCACATGCCTACCTATTACCTACCCTACTTTATGGCTCTCAAATTCTCACCAATCCACAGGCCACACTTATGCTTAAAGTTGAAATAGTTTCTGCTTAAAAACCTCAGCTTTGGCCAGCTAAGATTTAGCTGTATTCAGCTGGATGTATAAGATAATTTAAGTACCTTTATCTGCACTTTTTTTTCAAATAATACAGTATTTAAATTGATTTAATTATGTTGCATGAATATTAACTGAACTGGAAGTTTTGACTCTGTTCTTCAGTTAGTTTTCCCACCCCCCCTCCCTGTTTTTGTTTTGGTGTTAATCTTAGTGGCTTTGAAACTGCCCGCCCCTCTTGTAAATTTGTGTTTGGATACTCCTTCTGGGCCCATCTCATGTGCTCACTCAACTGGGTGCAGTGAGATCATAATCTGATTTCAGGCACTCCTACTGTGTACAAAGAGAGCATCTGGGAAAGAGAACAAAAAAAAATTTAAGCTGGTTTCTTGCCTTTCCCGTTAAGTGGTCTAGACTGTTTGTAGGCTTCTGAGCCCCCAAGCCCTACTGTGTTGGAGGGAAGCCTTCTAGCTTAGTTTTGTTTCTTATAACTAGCCGGTTTTCTATTTTCAGCACTCAAATCTGTTTCTTTCAACTCAGCACTTGTTCAGAACTCATTGTAAGCACTACATAAGCTGCAAATTACTACAGCACTCAACTTTAATACACTTGGAATAGGTGACTCTATTGTCAGACACACTGACGTCTCACTCACCAGGCTGAACAAGGAGAAGGTCACTGTAAGCTGCCTGTCGGGTGCCAGGATCCGCCACATAACACAAGCACTCAGGTCACTCCAAAGAAAGTACAAATATGACTCCATCATTGTCCATGCTGGTGTGAATGACCTGAGACGTACCTCCCTGGACTGCATGAAAAGAGACATAGAGGAGCTCTCTGATCATGTAGCCCAGGCCGGTATGACCCTGACCTTGAGTAGCATCTTACCCTCACCAAGAATGATGCCACAGTATAAAGACAAAATGATCAATTTTAACAATTGGCTAAAGTATTGGTGTCATTCAAAGGGGATCCAGTGTCTGTCAACCTGGGATGACATGCTCGACAAGCCATGTTGCTTCGCTAGGGACGGCTTGCACCTGTCACCCCTGGCCTTTCGAATACTGGCTAAGGCTATTGCCACCCCCATAGAAAAAGAAAAAATAGAAAAAAGAAACTAAGGGTAATGCTGCTCAACGCCAGAAGTCTAAACCTCAAGATGCACGCACTCGAGGCTCTCCTCAGTATGGAGAATATCGATATCTGTGCAGTAACAGAAACCTGGTTCAAGGCTCCCGAGAGCACCCCAGCACTACCAGGTTATACCTCATACCATGCTTTTTGGCCCCAAAACTCGGACCGAACCACAAAAGGAGGGTGAGTATCCATATTCATCAAAGATACCCACAGCTCCAGGTTAGTGGCACTGCATGAAGCATCGAAGACCATCCATGTGCAACTAACAGTGGGCAGAACTGCCTTTCAGTTTGTAGCCTGCTACAGACCACCCTCCCAAACACAGGAACCCCACTTGGCTTTCCTGAGAACACTGGAGAATATGAAGGTCTCTTCAAACACCATTATATTGCGTGACTTCAACTACCCAAACATAGACTGGGAGCACTACTCAAGCCCCAACACCCTCTCCCAATGGTTCCTAGAATTTATAAACTCAAATGCTATGGAACAACTGGTCACCACTCCCATAAGAGGGGAAAACATATTGGACCTGATCATCACCAACATGGGGACTCTATGTTCCATTCCAGAGGTATACCCCTCATTGGTAAGATCTGACCATAAATTGATCTCACTGGACATCCATATCCCATCCCCACCCCCAGCCAAGGAAACCACGGTGAACAACTTCTCAAAAGCAAACTTCACACTCCACAAAACCGAGATGGAATCCTTCAAAGCCCCTGGGCCAGTGGAAAATATGGCCCAAACCACAGAATCCTTTACAAATGCTTTCTATGGACACCTACAGGAATGCATGGATCGTGCTATCCCAAATAAAACCAAGACTCATTCCTCCAAAGGCAGGAGACCTGTCTGGTGGACCCCAGCCATAAATAAGCTATACAACAGAAGGAGGAAGCTACTACATGATAGAGCAAAATCCCAAAAAGGGAAGGCATCTCTGATCAGTACTAGCAAGAAACTACGATCCCTCATAAAATCATCTAAGGCCAGCTTCGAAAGAAAAAATTGCACAAGATGCTAAAGATAATCACAAGGCCTTCTTTAGTTATGTCAGGAACCTGGGTGGCAACACCCAGATATGCTCTGAGTTAGTTCAAAATGACACAAAATACACTGAACCCACAGACATTGCCAACATCCTGGCAGACAGGTTCAGTGCAAACTTCTCTCCCCCTTCCCCCCCAAAAGAGCAAATGTCTATCCCAACAGAGTGTAGCCTCCCTGACATCACAGATGCACAGGTGAGAGCTGCCCTCTCCAAAGAAAAAAACACAGCATCAATGGGACCGGACGGTGTCCCGGGCTGCGTCTTACATGAACTCCAAGAAGAACTGAACCCTCACATAAAGTCACTGTTCAATCTCAGCCTTACTACAGGATATCTACCCAAGGAATGGCGTACAGCAACAGTGGTCCCAGTCCACAAAGGTGGTGCCACAACGGACCCCGGAAACTATTGCCCTATAAGCCTGACTAGCCTGGTCTGCAAAGCTATGGAGTGTATCATCATGAAACTCATAAACAAAGACATTGGGAACCTCCAAACACTGGATCCTACCCAATTCGGCTTTGTTAAGGGCAGATCTCGCCTCTTGAACCTGGTCGACTTCTTTGAAACAGTCACCAAGGCCATAGATGAAGGGAAGGTAGTCCACACAGCCTACCTGGACCTCGCAAAAGCCTTCGACACAATACCCCACTCGGGCATCATAAATAAGCTCACCAGCTTAAATATCAACCCCTATGTCACAAGATGTGTTGCAAACTGGCTCAGAGATAGAACCCACATGGTCAGAATTGCAGGTGCTATGTCAGACTCTAAACCAGTTACAAGTGGCGTCCCACAAGGCTCAGTCCTGGGACCTCTCTTGTTAGGTATATATTTCTCTGAGGTACAGGCTAACATGGGAGGACTATGGCTGACCAAGTTCGCAGATGACTGCAAACTGGGTGCCATAATCGACTCGCCGACTGACACAAGCATCCTCCAAAAGGGTCTCACAGAGATGGATAACTGGTGCCAGAGCCATGGCCTAAAGCTAAATGCCAAAAAGTGCATAGTCATCCCCTTTGGGAAAAACAAAGTGCCCACAAATTATCACATTGGTGGTAAACCATTAAGTATGGAAGAAGTAATTAGGGATTTGGAGACCCAAGTAGACAGCAATCTCTCCTTTGACAATCACGTTGCCAAAGTGGTTAGAAAGACCTTCTATACAGCCCACCTTATCATGAAAGAGTTCACATCTAGATCAAGAGAGGTCATTGTGCCCCTCTACTCATCACTCATCAGGCCCATAATTGAATACAATACCCCATTTGGGATGTACCTTACCTGACACCTGCAGCAACTGGAAAGACCCCAAAAGTACCTCACCAAGAGGATCAAGGGACTCAAACAGATGCCGTACGCAGTTAGGCTAAAGAAACTCCAGCTCTGCTCAGTTGCTTACTGCCTACTCAGAGGCGATCTGTGCCTGATGTATAAAGCCATGTCCAACCCAGAATTAATGGACATGCTCCACCTCAGGAAATCCAAATCCCTTAGAGCTACACGCTCCAGGGACTTAAACCTCAGCACAGAAATAAATAGGACATGCTGGAGGGACAGATTCATATCCCAGAGGCTCCCCTCACTCTGGAACAAAATCCCAATCCATGTTAGGCAGAGTCCCTCAATGATCCTCTTCAAGAGAAATCTTGACGAGTGGATGGGAGATCGTAGGTTTACCCCTGGGATCTCTTCTGTGTCCCCTACTAGACAGAGGCACAGTAAACTAACCTCAAAAGGGCTATCTTCTGTGACCGACTATACAGAGGCACAGTCAACTAATCTAAAAGGGTGGCGAAAGCCAAGCACACTCTGGCTAGGCTTATAAATGGCCTAGGGCAGATAGCCTAGTATCAACCTATGAACCTATGAACTTTCCTCACTTGTCTAGTGGAAAGCAGTTTTTAGTACTTAATAAATAAGCACTTATCCAGGCATGTCGAAGGGTCAGCTCCCAGTGATTTCTCCTGTCTACCTGATGAATCTGGGCATCTTGGGGCAATGCAGCAATTGCCTCATGTACACAGACAACCCTCTCCTCCTACCACCCAACACTACAACCTGTGAGAGATGCACTTATGTAGCCAAACTGGAAGCAAAGCTCTCTTCACCCAAGATTGGACTAGACAGTCAAGAGGAGAAGGTAAACACTTGCACCACACCACACTCATCACATAGTCCCTCAAAACCTCCACCACCAAAACACACACATAGAAACACAAAACACACATCTACATTCACGGAGGCTCTGAATAAAAACCTGCCCAAGCATCAGGGACATCCAAAGCATAAACACAAGCAAACTCCATCCCCCCAACACAACCCAAATGACACATAGCCCACAAACTCAGTGTGCCACTCAACCACAGCCCATAAGGCATAACAACGTACCCAACACTCTAGTCATAGGTGACTCTATAGTCAGGCACACATGTTCCACTCACTAGACTAAACAAGGAGAAAGTTACCGTCAGCTGCCTGTCAGGTGCCAGGATCCACCACATAACGCATGCACTCAGGTCATTCCACAGTAAGTACAAATATGACACTGTCATTGTCCATGTTGGTGTGAATGACCTGAGACGTTCCTCCCTGGACTACATGAAAAAGAGACATGGAGGAGCTCTCCGATCTTGTATCCCAGGCAGGTATGACCCTAACCCTGAGTAGCATCCTGCCATCACCCAGAATAATACCACAGAACAAGGACAAAATGATTGACTTCAACAATTAGCTAAGCTTCTGGTGTCATTCTAAGGGGATCCAGTATTTGTCTGCCTGGGATGACATGATCGGCAGACCACGATGCTTTGCCAGAGATGGCCTGCACCTATCGCCCTTGGGATTCCGGATACTGGCTAAGGCTCTTGCCACCTCTATAGTGCCTTTTTTAGGCAAGGTTCAAATGACAAATTTACCACCGTAGCAGGTACAAGCAAGCAAAATCTGAGGGTAATGCTACTCAATGCTAGTCTAAACCTCAAAATGCACTCACTCGAGGCACTTCTTAAAATGGAGAACATTGACATCTGTGCAGTGACAGAGACCTGGTTCAAATCTCCAGAGAGCACCCCTGCATTACCAGTCTACAATTCATACCACACCTTTCGGCCACCTAACCCAGAACGAAGCACTAAAGGCGCAGGCATGTCCATATTCATTAAGGATATCCACACCTCCGGGCTAGCTGCACAGCATAATGCACCCGAGATTATCCAAGGGCAACTAACTCTGGGCAAGACCACAATCCAAATTGTAGCTTGATACAGACCCCCCACCATGCCCCAGGATTCACACTCCTCATTTCTTGATACACTGGAAAGTATTAGGGTACAACCCAACACCCTAATAATGGGCGATTTCAACTACCCCACCATTAACTGGGAAAACTACTCATGTACCAACTCTTTTGCTCAACGTTTTCTAGAATTCATAAATTCCAATGCCTTGGATCAACTTATTCACACCCCCACCAGGGGCAGCAATATCCTAGACCTGGTCATTACCAACATGGGAAACTAGTGTTCCACACCAGAGGTCAATTCCTTGTTGGTCAGAACCAACCACAAGCTAATCAGCCTAGACATCCACATCCCACCCCCACCCCCAATTAGGGAAACCATCGTAAAAAACTTCTCCGAAGCCAACTTCACACTTCTTAAGACAGAAGTGGCAAACTTCATGACACCCATGCAGATGGACAATAGAGGTATGACTGCTGAATCCTACACAAATGCACTTTATAAGCACTTATACGAGTGCATGGATCATGCTATCCCTAATAGAACCAAGATGTTATCCTCCAAAAAAAGGAAGCCAATCTGGTGGTCCTCTGCCATAAACAAACTCTACAACAGAAGAAAGAAACTGTTGCAAAAAAGAGTAAAATCCCATGACTGGATGAACTCCTTGGTCAACCTCAGTAAGAAGCTGCGATCTCTCATAAAATCCTCCAAAGCTAGTTACGAAAACAAAATTGCCACTGACTGTAAAGACAACCACAAAGCATTCTATAGCTATGTCAAGAATCTAAATGGGAACACTCAGATCTGCTCTGAGTTACAGCACAATGGCACTAAATATACAGAACCAACTGATATTGCCAACATCCTAGCAGATAGGTTCAGTGCTAACTTATCCCTCTCACCCCCTAGAGGGCCCATCTCTATACCGGAAGAATGCAAAGTTCCCATAATCACGGATGCACAGGTAAAAAACACACTCTCCAAAGCCAAGAACACAGCATCTGTGGGACCTGACAATATCCCAGGCTGCGTTCTACACGAACTACAGAATGAACTGGCACCCTACCTAAGTACCATGTTCAATCATAGCCTCACCTCAGGCTTTGTACCCACTGAATGGCACACCATGACAGTTATCCCACTCCACAAAGGGGGAGCCACGACGGACCCCGGGACCTACCACCCCATTAGCCTGATGAGCCTAGTCTGCAAGGCCATGGAACGTATCATCATGGAACTCATAAATAAAGACATTGGTAATCTCCATACTCTGGACCCTACCCAGTTTGGATTTGTAAAAACCTGATTGACGACTTTGAAGCAGTCACCAAAGCTATAGATGAGGGTAAAATGGTTCACACAGCTTATCTAAATCTCACCAAGGCTTTCAACACCATCCCCCACTCTGGAAGTATAGATAAGCTCACTAAACTAGGTATAAATCCCTATGTCACAAGATGGGTTGCCAACTGGCTCACGGACAGAACCCACACTGTGAAAGTAGCGGATTCCAAATCCGACATCAGACCAGTGACAAGTGGAGTACCACAGGGTTCAGTCCTGGGTCCTCTCCTGTTTGGTATCTACTTCTCTGAAGTGCAGGCCAACACAGAAGGTCTTTGGCTAGTAAAGTTTGCAGATGACTGCAAACTAGGAGCCATAATCGAAACTCCTAACGATGTGGACAAACTACAAAAGGTCCTCACTGAGACAGATACCTGGTGTCAAAGCCACGGCCTGAAGCTCAATGCCAAAAAGTGTATTGTCATCCCCTTTGGTAAAAACTCTGTACCCATGAGCTACTACATAGCTGGTAGACTACTTAATGCCGAAAATGTGATGAGACCTTGGGACACAGGTGGACAGCAGTCTCTCCTTTGATAATCACATCGCCACAGTGGTCAGGAAATCCTTCTGCATGGCTCATCTTATCACAAAAGGATTCTCATCCAGAAAAAAAGAGGTCATTGTTACACTCTACTCATCACTCATTAGACCCATTATAGAGTACAGTGCTCCTTTTGGTATGTACCTCACCAGACATCTACAACAACTGGAAAGACCACAGAAATACCTCATAAAGAGGATTACTGGCCTCAAACAGATGCCCTATGCAGACTGTCTCAAAAAACTACAGCTTTATTCCATCACATATTGCCTACTCAGGGGGGATCTCTACCTAACATACAAAGCTATGTCAAATCCAGAGCTGTTGAACATGCTCCACTTAAAGAAATCCCAATCCCTCCAAGCTACACGCTCTAGGGACCTAAACCTTGTCACCACAATAAACAGAACATGCTGGAGGGATAGATTCCTGTCCCAGAGACTTCCCATACTCTGGAACAGACTACCTATCTATGTCAAACAGAGCTCCTCATTAGCACTCTTCAAGAAAAATCTTGATGATTGGATGGGAAATGGGAAATTCACCCCGGGGATCACTTCTGTGGCTCTGCTCGACAGGGGCACAGGAAAATAATTTTCTTGAGTGGCGAAAGCCAGGGTACATTTTTTGGCTGGGCTTGTATGGGCCCAAAGGCCGATAGTCTAGTACCTACCTATGAACTTACAATAAGGTAGCTAAATTTGCTGCTGAGATGCCATACTCCTCTCATCATTGTCTCGCTCGCAGGAAATTGAACTGGTTAGAATTCCCCCATAACCTCTTACTTTCTCAGCTCCAGATAATTAATTTTATTCTATATCAGCCCACTTTTTGCTCAAGCATCACCTCTATTATCTCCCACTACACCCCTGCAAGAACACTCCGGATCTCTGAACAACATCTCCTGTTCATTCCTAAACCCAAGATTAACTTTGGCAAAAACCTTTATTACTATCAGGCTGCTAAGAACTGGAATAAATTACCACTAGATATCCATCTCCTTAGATCAAACTCAAATTCAGAAAGGCAGTAAAAGATCACTTCAGCAAAAATAAACCATGTCAGTGCTATCTCCCCCCCCACGATTGACTTACCTCCCTTGGCTATACTATCTCTACCCTTTATTTCTTCTTCCATGGAACTCCACCTTTTTCAAAACACACACTATCTTTTTTTTTTGCATTTTATTTTTCATTCCATTGTGCCTCTATACTCTTAGTATTATTACTTCTCTACCCCTTCTTCTTACATAAACTGGCAGTTTATTCTGTTCTGGTATTGGACTTCTCAGTCAAATGATTATGCTTTTGAGATCCTTATTACTTATTTGTTATTACACTCTTAATCTTGTATGCCTAATAATTATAATCATAAGTATTCTTGTACACTGCATTTTACTTTCACGTGCTATAATGTTGTTTCTAATTGCAATGCATGGATTTCCTGCTTTGTTATTCTATGTATGTTTCTTGTCTTATTAATCTGTACACTAAGTTTACTGTATGTAGTTACTGTGGAGCTTTTCTCCCCGGGTCTCAACTGTGAAAGGGCTCTGTCCCAGCTGGACTAACCCGGTCAACAAATGTCAAATAAATAAATAACTTGTTCTGAAAATGTGCTGGTTAAGTGAGAAGGACATCTTACTGGAGCTAAGAAAACTCTGTTGGTGGGCTGCAATGTTTTGAAAGATTTTAGCCAGATGGAAAAAAGAGGGATATGGGCCCTTTCATAAATTACTACATCTAAGAAAGGAGCATTTGTGAATATCAAAGTTTAATGTATGTAAAAAGGGAGATGTTCCCCATAACAGAAACAACCTAAGAGTATTTAGTAGCCTCTAAACCATTGTGCCACCTGGTCTAGGTGGGGCTGGCAGCAGAGTTCCTGACATTTGTCCATTTTTTCTAGTGGGCAGCATAAGGCATTGATCCTCCAGATCTACTCGAAGGGTAGTGTTATAGGTTGGCAGCTTGGCAGGCAAATGAGGTAAATCTGAGATGTCTGTGTGTCTGGAAGTACATAATCCTAATCATCTTTATGCTTCAGAACAACAAGCAGAGTATGGCGAGAATGAGAGTGGGACAGCAGCACCACCACAACCCACCACCCAGTCTCACAGTAAGTTTAATTTGAAGCACCTCATTATGTTCGCTTCTCCTATTTGTACAATGGGCAGATATAAGGATTGCTGGCTCTTCAAAACCTGAGGCTCATGTGATGGAGTACATAAAACTATAAAAATATGTGCAGGAAGATGAGATGGAGTAGGTGATGATATGGACAAAGGACTAAGGCAATAGAATTAACATAGACTTTTATTAATTTAGAAGGCAGACAATCAGTGATTCACGAACTCAAACTTTAAGAAATAGGTGTCGTAACTTGTTTGGATGTAGTATTCTGGAAACACAGTGGAGTATGTTTAGGTTTTCTTTAGGAAAGTTCAGTAATTTCTGTGTTGAGATAAACAAGGAGGACAAGTTTTTTTTTTTTTTTAGATTCTTGACTTTTCCTTAAAAAAAAATCAAAACTATGCAGGCATTCTCATTTATTGTTCTGCATAGTGACTTTTATTTTTTGCTGATGTTTACTCCATATGTTCTTCACAGGGTGAGCAGGAATGGTGGCCTTCATTTCTTACTTGGTGTGATCTTTAGGTTTGAGGGGGCTTAGAAACAGAGCTTAAGTGATCCATGTTTATCTCCTAACTCCAAGTTACTAATAGAATGCATTACTTATATTGAAATGACACCATAACTGAATAAAGCGTATTCACAATGCAAACAATTTCAGATTGCTTGTAATGGCACACCAGGTGAAGCAATCAGACATTTTGAAGTACCACATCAGAGGGAAAATAAATGCTGAAGGAAATTCGAATCATTGGGAAGTGTCTTCTAGATAAGAGTCAAGAAGAGACAAGTTATCACTGACGGGCCTTCTTCAGACCTTCAAGAATATGAATTTGATCTGCAGAAGCTGACATGCCTGTGTGGGAGGGTAATTGATAAAGTACGCCACAATGTATGGGTTCATTTGTTTTGGACCAAGAAGTATTTATCTCCAAACCTGTTCATTTTATATGCTTCCACTGATTAATAATGCAAGGGCCATGGGTGTCATACTAAGAGCCAGGCAAAACCAGTATCAAACCCCTGTGCCATGAATATGGGGACTTCACTCAAAGGCTCCGTTTTAGTACCCACATTACCTGTCAGGCCTTGGCGCACCAGGCTTTGGTGAATGCTACATTTCTTCCATGGTGAGCATTAGATTCAATGCATTCTGACAAATGATATATGGCTGTTCAGTTAGTACTAAAGTCAGAATATCTGCTACTGGCTACTGGCACCAAATATCTCAAACTCAGTATTGAAAACTTGTAATTTGCCCTATTTTTTCACTCTTGTTTGCCTTCACATCCACTGGTGGAAATTACTGGTAACTCGCACACACATATTCAAGGCAGATGAGGAGCACAAGGCCTACCCAATCTGCAGATCCTCTGTAACTCTGTTGAAATCTGATATAAGTGCTTATTGTTTTGCGCACCAGCCACTCTCACGTTGTATCTTTTTACCTTGTATAAGTTGCAGAGTGGGGGGGGGGGGGTGCACCCATCCACATAAAATGTTTTATTTTTCAAAATTATGGGTTTAGATATTTTGAGTCTTGGGTATTTTGACATACTGTTCATACATAATGCCAGAACATAATTAATGCAACATTAAAGGGATCGTTGCTGTTTTGCTTATAACGAACAGTTCTAACAAGTTACAGTTAAAGGACAACCTTCAAATCACTATATGAGAGGAAGTGAAACATATATGTAGCATTTCTACTGCTTTGCTCCAATTAATTTCTTCCAAGAAGTTTGTCTCTCTCCTGAAGTTTTTACAGGTCTGCAGTTAATGTTTCTGATAACCTGCATGTGGAACTCTGTTTTGATTCTGTTCACTTTAGGAGAAATTTGCCCCTGAATAAACCATCTCACCTTTCTTTTTCTACATGCAATGCTAATTTTGTTTTTGTATCCACTGTTGGAAATTACTTGCATATATGTTTTTAGATGTATGTTTATAGATGCATGTATATATGTTTTAGATGTATGTTTAGAGATGCATGCATATATTTAGATGTATGCATACAGATGCATGTATATTTTTTAAATATATGTATACAGACGAATGTATATTTTTAGATGGATGAATGTATGTATACAGACGCATGTATATATGTTTTAAATGCATGTTTACAGATGCATGCATATATTTATTTATTTATTTATTTTACATTTGTTTACTGGGAAAGTCTGACTGGATATATGTCCATTTTCAGCAGAGGCCTGGGGAGAAAAGCTCCAGAAAAAGTACAGTTACATAAAGACAATAGAGAGAAAGATTGCAAGTACATGTAAATATACATAGTTCAGTATGATACAAGCATACAGTTGAATAAATGCATTCATATGTAAGGTGCGATCATACAGACAACAGGTTTGACTTCACTTAAGGTAACAAATATTGAAAATTTCATATTGGGAATTAGGTCATTTAATAGTACAGGCTCAGTTAGAATAAGAGTAGACAGAGTATCCACAAACTGCAGGTAGTAGTTAGTTATTTAGATGTAGTTATACAGATGCACGTACATATGTTTTTAGATGTATGTTTAGAGATGCATGTATATTTTCCTTTTTTTATCATCTTTCTTGTATTGTCAGTTTCATAGTGTAAAGCTGTCAGTACGTTAGTCATGACTGAAAATGGGCCATATAACACATCACCCACCGGCTTGTCAAATTGCAAGATGAAATGAATAAAATTGTCTATCAGTAATGTTTGGCCACGGTGGTGCAGCGGTTAGCGTTGTCGCCTCACAGCAAGAGGTTATCCCTTTTGTGTGGAGTCTGCATGTCCTCCCCGCAGTCGAGTGACATTAAAGACATGCAGGTAGGTGAATGCATGAATGGTTGTGCCTTCTTTGAAGGTTGGGCATTGGGCTGGCAACTCGGCACCGTAAAAACCCACTGCCAATCATTTGCAGGCTGGAATTCCGCTGTGGCGACCCCTAACTGGGAAAAGCGGAAAGGCAAACAAAAACAATAAGAGTCTATCAGTAATGGGAGATGTTAATAGTTTCATATTTAACGGATTTTGCCCCAAAATATATACCAGTGCAAAACTTGTTCTATTCAAGTTTTAAGTGAATTAAAGTAATATTTAAAAATTATTCCTGATTTTGTCACACCTTCATTTTTAGCTTTTTTTCTGGAATTCTTCTTGAGCAAAAAAGTTGAGAGGTTTGCAACAAATCTCTTTTCTAAGAATGTTGGCAAGATGGTAATTCAGAAATCAAACAGCTTTTGGCCTTACTATAACTGATAATAAATCATTTACTACCCTCTGCTGGCCAAGTTTGAAAATGCAATGTATGAATTTTCTACAGTAAATAGAGTAATAGAAAATGAAATCAAAGTCAACTTTATTGTCATTTAGAACTACACATGTGTAGCCTGAATGAAATTTTGTGCAACAGCTCAGTTCTTGAGATTACAAAGGGAAGTGAAGCAACACATACAAGCAGAAGAATAAGCCTAACAAATACAGTACTACTCCCAACACACGCAAGAAAGAGCAAAGACATTTAACAACACTCGTATATGAAAAAAATACACTCTGCTGGGTTAAATTTACTACTGTGTTTAAAGTAATACAAAACGCACTACAGACTGAAATGCCTAACTTATTTGTCTAATATTGCACTTAAGTGGGTTAAATAATACTGACTATGGATATAATAAATAAATATTGCACTTGCAATATATGCAAGTATAAATTGCACAAAAAAATAAAAATTTGACTCATCGTGTGTCCAGACCCCTGGGACTCGTGCCCGAGTTCAGAAGTTTAATAACTGCAGGGTAGAAACTGTTAATGAGTCTTGCAGCGGATGCTGCGATATCTCCTGCTCGATGTCACATGATTAAACAGTCCTTGTGCAGAATAAAGATGTCGTATCGATGGAAGACTGGGATCCGTTACCTTCTCTGCAACCCTCACCACTCTTTGTAGCGCCTTCCTTTCTGTAACTGTGCAGCTTCCAAACCGCACTGTGACGTTGCAGGTGAGGATGCTCTCTGTTGCACCTCTATAGAGAATATGAGGAGGAAGCTTAGCTTTTTCCAGCCTTCTTAAAAAGGGGAGGTATTGGTGTGCTTTCTTGACCAGTTGGCTTGTGTTTTCCGACCACGAGAGGTCCTCTGAATGAACTGAATGAGAAATCTTTCAATGTTGAGAGGTAGTGGTGTGTTAATAAGTCAAAAGATAAAGGCTAGACTGGGATGCTACATCTCAACAAGGAGAAGGGTGGAAAGTGCAGAGAGCATGAAACAGATATCTGAAAGACTTGCATGTGATGATCAGAGTGAAAAGAAAAGTTCCATTAAAAAACAATGAGGTGAAATAAAAGTATCACAAAATGCAGACGTTTTAGGAGACTTGTGTGAAGGGTTTGCAAGTTAGAAACTGTACAACGTATGGGGACTATTATTACTCACTTCAACACTGATGGAGCTTAAAATAACCTGTGTCTGTCATATTTCAATGCATCTGAGGGTCAGAGACTATTGTTCAGGACTGTTTCACAAAGAGGGGGTACTAATAATGAGATCATTATACCAGCAGCAAGTATGTTAATAGAAGTGCTGCTATGGAAAAAGCCCTGTGATAGAGTTTGCATTCAGTGGACTTTGGTTTTGAGCAAAATGGCTGAATCATATAAATGATCTGTAATGAAGTAGTTTTGATAGACAGTGGGCAGAAAACTAACTTTGTGATGGAGTACTGAACATTGCTGATTAAAGCCATAGAGGTACTGACACCACTCCACACATGACATTCATAAGCGAACTGGGTAACCTCAGGGAGAATGCAAAGGAATATGCATTATGACCATGAAAATAATTTGTTTGTGTCTTTTGGCTTTTCCCAGTTAGGGGTCACCACAGCAGAACTCTGGTCCGCTAATGAATGGCAGTTGATTTTTATGTACCGACTTGCCAGGCCTGACGCACAACCTTCAACGAAGGTATGCCCATTCATGCATGTCTCCACGCAGAAAACGCTCTAGCTGAGAATCGAACCGGACAGCGTCTTACTGTGAGGCGACAATGCTACCGCAGCACCACCACCGCGGGTATGACCATGAAAATAATATAAATCATAAAAATATGATCAGACATCTGAAGTGGGTATGGGGATAAACTGTTAAATTAAATTGTACAATTCATCTGATAAGTAACTTATCTAATAAATAATATGTAGATTAAGTGGAGCCTTTTAGTGCTTATCTGTTGTTAATGGTGGGAATTCAAGAAGGTACTGCATTGTGTAAATCTCTGTGTACACATTGTGGTGGCTTTCCCCAATTCAGCTACTGCACTAACACTGTGCTACATGGTAGTCTACCACAAAGACATGCAGCAGCAAGAAAGGCTGGGCCTGCAGCTGTGCTGAATGCTAATGAGGCCTTCCTGGGGGAGAGATATATGCTAATTACTTAGAAAAATACAAAAGCAAAGGCTTAAGCACCTCAACGAGAATGGAAACTATCAGAAAAAATACCACTTGAGGTGACGCACACAATCGCAGCTGAGGAAAAACTTTAATAAAGAATGAATATGTAAGTGCTTTCATGTCGGACTTGGACACTTCATCAGACATGTATGATGAAGTGTCCAAGTCCAAAGCGAAAGTGCATACATATTCTTTATTAAAGATTTTCCACAGCCATAACTGTGTGTCACCTCATGTGGTATTTTTTTCTGTATATACTAATTAGTCATTTTCTAGTTCCTTGGAACCACTTCCAGGAAGGCTTCTACATGGCTGAGCAATTCAAGACATTGCTCAGTCATGTAGATGAGTATGGACATCACCACCATGTTGTGGTACTGAATAAGGCCATAAACCCCTTCTCAGCTAAATACCATGACTGTGGTACATGTATTTGAGTTGAGAGTGTGTATGATAGACTACCGGGGAATACTCAATGTGGCAGTGCCATAATGGCAACAACAGCAATACAGGGATTAGGGGTTGGAGTTGGGTGGAAATAAATATTGGGGATTACTGTTACAGTGCCATAATGCAGGGAATCACTAAACACCAGGGATGAATCACAGAGGAAAGCCCCATACCATCACTAACAGCAGTAGGGTGATTGGAGGGTGGAGAATACACTAGACCCCAAAGGGCCTAATAGGTACATGCCCAGAATGACATTTCTACTGTTATGGTGATCTATGTGGGTGAGGGAAAATGGAAGGGCAGATATGTCAGGGTGATGTGTGTGTCTTCATGTGTGTGTGACTTTGTGTAGTGTATACTAGTGTATCTGTAGAGTGAGTAGGGGGGACTGCCACTGCATACACGAGCAGCAGTTTACTACCATGATGTGCAGATCAGCAATAATATGCATGACATCAGAGTAACTTCTATTCAGAGACATTCAAATTAACTGAATATTCAAGTCTTACCTCATGGCAGCTACATTTTCTCTGAATTGCAAATGGGCACATCATGGAAAACGTGCCTTTTTAGCACAGACTAAAGGGTTCATGCTGGACACTAACAAATTTCTTGGATTGTCAATCTTCCTCTATAGCTGGAAAAGAGATGAATACACAGATTACTGTGGAATAGTTTAGACACTGTCAGGTTTCACTGCTGCCACCCTCCCTTAGCTTCTTTATAAGTTGGCTACAGAAGACTTGGAAGGTAAGGTTTGGCTCAAATCAGATGACACATTTAAATGGTGCTGGGATAAAACATTAAGAAGCATCTTTAGCATAGTAGGATGTCTGGTGGTATCATAACGAGTATCATATGAAAAGAGGACTTTGATATCATACCTTTGACATGACGGTTACATAAAATGATTGGAGCAGTGCTGAGCACAGCAAAAGAAAAAAATGTGAAAATCGTCTCGTATTCTGGTAGCCAGCTTCCATCCTATGATAGCAGGCAGAGAGAGAGAGAAGGCTAGGATATTGCAATGCAAAGGAAGTGTTGAAAACTGCAAAAGTGGGGGAAGGTGACATACTATTGTTTCACCAAAGACACAAGTCAGGTAATGGCCAACCCAAATTTACCTATTCTGTACATCGTCGGGACTCTTGTGTATCCTAAGCTAATTCAATCAGGTCCTGCCAAGTGTGTGTATGTATTGGGTTGTCAGGGCATCCAAATCCATTAGATCCCTCCATATCTTCTGTCACATTTGCACTAGTGTTCTTTAACTTTTATTGTGAGTAAACAATATCATAGAAGATATCACACCTTATGCTGTTGCTTATTTCATTTCAGATTTATTATAAAAATATAAGCATAAATAATGATTCTATTTCAAGCACACACCAGTAAAGAACATAACATAAAGATGAGCATTTTCAGAAATAAAGCATTGAATTTGAAACACTATATATATATCCACTGAAAGGGAACAGACAATACTTCAGGTATTATGACAACATAACTGCAGTATTCATAGATATAGTTCTCACATCACAGTCCTAGTTTTCTCACTAATCTAAAACCCATTCTGCTTCTGTTTTAATCCTCACTGATGTTTTATAACATCATCTGAATCTACTGTAAAATAGACAGGGCATTTCCTTGTAGCCATTCAGATGCTGAAACAGAAAATAGTCTGAAAAGCACTGCACTCGTATCTTAAATGCTGACTGATATTTTCTGAGCAGCCAAACTGCCTTCTTCTTTTTTGATTTGCAGAATGGCCAATAATGACCATATATGAATAATGCAATGCTGAATTCTAACAAGATGTACAGCATTAAGATCCAATGCCAAACAAAATGGCAGTTCACAGGCTGAGTCCACAGCAATGAAAAGAATGTCACCCTGGAGGCATTGTCCTTTAAACGTCAGGGTCAGCAATATTAAGTTTTCTCTTAAATGTGAGACTGACAGTATTTACATGTCTTAATAAGCCTGGTAAATTAAGCCATATATAACCACCAGTGTCTCTGCTTGCTTTTCATCTGCTTTGCACTCCTGCGGACTTCTTTTTAATGTTAACATGTACACTTCAGCAGCTAGTGCGTATTGAGTACAATTCATTGCTGCATAAGTGACAAGCTTCAGCAAGCAAATTGGTGAGTATGGAAGCAATGAAGCTAACCAAGAGAACTTTCACGCAATGCTAGCATTGCGCAGAGGTCTCCAGATATCACTAGGAGTGACAAGACAGGACCGCTTCAGCTACAGCTACAACAGTCTCCAGTGATAAGGCCCAAGTGACAGATATCAAGCACATAAGCAGATAAATCCAGTCACCCAATCTGCAAAGTATAAATAAATAAATAATTATAAATAACTAACTAAATGAAGAATTAGGTTACAGGTACCACTGTCTCAGCATGTCAGTGGAGAGCTTTGAAGGGCAGATCAAATAGAAGGACTGAAAGGATGGTGTAAACTTTGTTGTACAACAGCAGGGGAGAGAGTATGGATTTGCACTTTTGTATTACTCCGTAGTTAAGGCCAGTGGAAAGTCACGGTTAAGCCAGAATGCAATCTTGGATGCCCGCAGATGACTTCTAAGCCCATGTTTGTACAAACAGTGACTCCTGTTAATGTCACTGCAAATAGCATGCCTCACTGGTGACTGGCAGATGTGTGTTAATGGCATTGCAAATCACTCGCTTCACTGGTGACTGACAGATGTGTACCCAGGCCAGTTACCTGATGATCTCCTTTTATTCTTAACTCAGCCACCCCCCCCCACCCCCGGTCAGCCAGTAAAGATTCTATAAGTTGAATAATGCAATTCTGCATGCTGAACACACAATCAAAGAAGGAAAATACAATGTTAATCAATTAAGTATAAAAAAATGGGATATATATTACAGTGACCATCCATATGTTAGCTGGGTCAAATTGTACTCTGTCTGACAAACTGTATGGTTCATTGCTATGATTCCCACATCTAGTAATGTTCATATAAATTGTACCCTACTTTTGTAATATCTTTGTCTGTTTTCTACAGCTTGCAACTGCTAGCACTTTTATAAAATAACATAGTGGCCCTTGATGTCTAAACTCACTAAAATGTGGGTTTGTTATTGCACAAGCTTTCATCAAGGACATTTTTTTATACCATGTGTTCTCGGTGTATATTTGGAAATAGTCTTCATTTGTTCTGATATGTTTACCAAGTCACCTGGACAAAAAACAAAAAATAAATATTACTACTGTCCTCTGTAGCATACTGTCATGAATATTAATCATTGCTGGGAATTCCTCCACTATATTAACAGGTGTTCTGTGACAGTAATGTGATTTAAGACTGTATCTTTTACATTGATGAATAATTGATTAAATGATTGAAATTAATAACATTGTGGCATGTATATTTCTGTAGACTTCATGTAGAATGATGTGGTTGCATCTCAAAAAGAGGATCACATTTGCCACTTTACATATCATTAGGTAGTTGGAAGGTATTCCACGAGTTTTTTCCATTCCCATATTGGCAGCAATGTTCGAAATTCATCTTCTCTGCACCTCTCTCTGAAAAGTTGCTTATACCCAGGTAATGTTTTTATTGACAATCTACTGCCCTTGCCTATGAAACAGAAAGAGAAAACGTTTAATCATACTGCAGCCATGATGTCTAAAACAGAACTTGTCAGCTTAGTGTACAGCTCTCTACTCTGTGAATTACTGTGTCCAACTTAAATGGCTGAACATGGGGATATGTATCCTACAGACATACATATTGTAGGATCACATGAGCATAAATTAGTCATCATCACCACTTGAGCTTCAGTGAACTTCTGTTGTGTGTCTAGAATTATCATTAACTTTCTATGGTCCCAAATTTTCCCAATTTTTTTTAAAAACATTCAGGGCCCAAGAATCAGCTTAGAAAAATTTTTTAAAGGTTTCATTATCCAGGGCCTTGCAAATACTTATTTTGCTATTTCGGTACGGACTCACATGCCCACTCACTAGCCAATTAGCTTGACTTTTCCCTTTTGGTTATGTCTACAGTACTTACCTGAAGTAAACAATGAAGACCAATGCAGCCAGGTCTAGCAAAAGCCAGAAGGCTCTAGGACAGACACCACTTGAGTATGCATATTGTAGCTGTGCTTGTCTTTTTGTATCAAAAGAATTCTGTCTCTGCCACCTACAGACAAAGGTCAGTAACAGCTGTTAGGGATCTGCTTTTATATTTCAAGTTAGAATACATATTATAAACTGAGCTAATCTTTTCTCAACAATATTTAACTTTATAGCACACAGAGATTGCCAATTTAAAATGTTTCTTATCATTCTGTTCAGTCTGTGCTGGATCTTTTAATGAAAGATGCATTGAAGTCAAGTTTGGAAAATGTGAAAAAACAGAACAATTATAGTTGTGCTACTAGATTTCAAGAAATAATTTCTAAATTATTTTAAGAAACTGACACTCTGATTTGCAAATAGCAAATGTGCAGCTTATGCTATGTATGTCCCTGCCAGTGTGAAGAGGCCTATCCTTCAAGCACTGTTTTCTATACCCTCTTTTCTTATACTGCCCCGCTGGCTTCCCAAATTTGTCCCAGGAGTTTGTATGACCAACATACTTCCAAACCTCTCGAAACAAGAAGTATGGACAAAGCCAAAAATAATGAGGGGGGGGGCAAAGGCCCAAAAATAGGGACAGATTTTAAATATTGCTCCTATAAACTTAGTCGCTAGAATAAACTGATTTTGTAGTTCTATGTCTAAATTTCAAATACCTGCCATTCTTTATTATTATTTACTGATTTCAATCTTCAACAATTTGCCAGAAAAACAAAAAATTTTATGAGGAACAAACCAAAGATATGTGGCAAAAATCTGGATAGTTGAGAGGAATGATCGGCAATGTTGTGCCAACACACCTATCTCTATACATGTTTATATAATTACTTTAAAAGTTGTAACTTTTTAAATGAAGGCAAATTATCTTTTTCCATTACTATTCAATAAAATTAGAAAAAAATAAGGTCTAAGTGTTGCTACAGTAATGCATATACAGAATATACATGCTAAATGTAAAGGAAATATTTTTCTTACACTTTTTGTATAAGCTTGTTCTTGTCCCTTTCACACTTCTGGCTTATCCTCTCCAGCATTATCTGGAACTCCGAGCAATGCTGCTCACAGTCACTCAGCTGCTGTGAGGTCTCTGCACAGGTTTGCTTCTGCTCTGACTCTTCCACTGAAGAAATAAAAAACACATTTTTTTCATAGCTTATGGACACAGACATCCACAGTCAAGACCTCAGCAGTTATCATTTGACAGGCTATACCACAGCACAAATCAGTACACAGTAGGTATTTATACTTTTGTTAATTGGGTCACTGGTCCGAGGACCCTTTCCAGGCAGAATAAATTTGCTTCAGAAGTGAAATTATGCTTACATACCTGAGGAAAGTGTTAAGTGGTAACAAAATAGAATTAACATTGCTTCTAAGCAAGTAGGCCTGAAAAATCATTTATCTTATGTGAGATTATTTCAGACATTACTTCTGAGCAAGTTAGGTTGGAAAATGGTTGCATTCTGAGACACATCATGCTGAAATTACAATATTGCAGGTTTAGATAAGAAATCACAGCTATGTTTTGTATGTAGTCAACAAATGAATATTATGGAACATTGCTTAACTAGGACTTTTGTGTTCTGATCTTGGTTATAACAAATGCTGTATGAACAGAATACTGTTTAGGTGAAGGGAAAAGTAGTGTGTTAAAGCATGGATTCATGGGAATTTTGCTCAGAGTTCTGAGAACCACCTAAAATGTTCCATTCTCAGCTGACATTAAATGATTACTGCATAATTTTGCTGTTGTTTTAAGAACATGAATTATGGCTGTGAGAATATTCCAAAAGTTACAACCTAAGCTGAATCTTCTTTTTTAGTTAGTATTCATAGTACATCATGTTAAGATTAATTTCAGTTTGTAATATCAATAGACAACACAAAATGTCAAAAGTTGTACTTGTTTTGCATTTGATATAGAATTATAGTTTATTTCATGGAAACAACATGTCTGGGAATATTTTTCAGAGACCAGTACAGTTATCTAGTAAAAATCTGCAAACACATTGTAGTTAATGCGCAGAAGAGCAATTATAAGACTGAACATTTGCTAGATAAGACTCTCAAACCTGCTGCTACCTAGTACAATCAAATGTACTGTGACATGAAATTCAAGACAAGATACTTCGTCTTAGCACTTAAAAATAAATAAATAAAATAATAAAACTGAAACTCACTGTTACAATTTTAAAATGTTTTTGCAGTCCACCATATCTGACATGGTGTGTACTAGCCCCCCCTCCACTGCTTCGTAATTATTCTGAGATCACAGTACCTCTGAGAAGGTGAAATACTCTTGAGATACCAATATATATTCACAAGAATCACACTTAAATTGTACCTGTGTGGAGGATCATATTTCCCCTTACACTTTCAACAGGTACTCCATCTGTACATAGGTGAGTTAGGAATTTAGTGTGGAAAATGGCAGGTTTATGTCTACCGCAAATAAAAGAAGGAATTCTAGATAACTGAGGTAGTGTCAGGAACAAATCTGTCGACATGAAGAATGTTAGGACGATGCATCAGTTCCTTCTTGTCTATTGGTCTCTTGAAGTTCTTGGCTGATCTTTTAATGGTTAACTTATAGAGAAAAGTTGGCATAACATCTGTACAATGGATTAAGGATACAATTAAATGGAAGGTGTTTATGAAGGGGAGGCAGGTTTTGTGAGAACCAGATACATTTGTGCTTCAGTCTTTATGGTACATTTTATTCAGTGTAATTTGGAGATGGAAGGAGCACTGTTATGAAGAAAGGGATCGTATTTAATTTGAGGAGAAAGATTATTCTCCTTGTACTCGATATAACTGCAGAAGTTGGATGCTGAAATATTTAGACCATTTTCATCCAGGAATCCATTTCTAAAGCTGCTTATCCTTGTGTGAGTTGTGGTGGTAACAAGCCGAGTAAGACTGAACACACTTTTTTATCTCTAGTGACAGTTCATGGCTCTCTTTGGTAGATGCTTAAGTATTCTCAGACCATCTGAGAGGTACAGTCTCTTGTGTGTGTTCTTGGTCTGCCTGGGGCCTCTGTCTGGTAGACTTTGCATGGTACACCTTTCGTAGCATCATAGGTGTTTACTAGGCTAACAACCACAAGGGCCTTTTTAAGTCTAGCCATGCATCCCAAATCTCTGACAAGTTCTGATACCCTCAATCGGTGTAAGCAGGGGTTTAGGAGATGAACCATTTACAGGTCACGTGCATCCATCAGAGACATAGGTGCCAAACCAGGAATGGATTTCCTGTTTCCCATCCAATTTTCCAAGCTACACTTGAATTGGTTTAGGGAGGAACTCTGCTTCACATGGATTCCATATTAATAATTCATGCCTTACAAATACAGGGACCAAACGGGTCTATGTTTACTCATCGAATAAGAAATACATTGAATGTTAAACATCGAACATTCCATTCAGTGAATGTTCAATCATTGAATATTTTACCCAGGGAAAAGAGACAGTGAACCAACAATCATACAGAAACACACCACAGTATAGTAAACCCACCCAGGGGGGAAAGGGCAAATTTCCTACATCTGGCCAGCCAACTCTGTTCCCTGGGTAAAATATTCAATGATTGAACATTCAGTGTTTAACATTCAATGAAGAGAGGTTCAATATATTTGCTGTTTGATGACTGAACATAGACTTGGGACCAAACAGCACACAACCCTCTCCCTGGGACTCCTTTCAGATGTAGCACCTTCTACTAGACATTCTGGAATACTTGGTCATATGCCTTCTCCAAGACTGCAAACATACTCTTCCTTTTTAAAAACAAGGACTGCCACTCCAGTTTTCCATTTCAGAGGTGCTGTTCCAGCCATCCATGTAACAGTCGGCAGGCATGGTAGCCATGACTTGCCAACAGCAGTTCTGGCCCAATTACATCCATTTCAGCAGCCTTTTTACTGTGGAGCTATTTAATCACTGCAGTAATGTCATCTGCAGAAATGAATCCAACGTCACTCCAAGGAGTTCACAAACATATTCTGAATGAGAGTCCTAGTAATAACAGGTTATATACCTGCTAGATCTGGAACTTTTTTCGGTACTTGCGTATTATTGCAACCACATTCGTCGCATGAGAAGCAGCTCATTTCCAAGTCCTTCTTCTGTCGACATATGTTAGCAAAGTTACTTGGCAAGTGTGTTACTGAAGTGTCTGCTATTACAGTGACTTTTATTTCAACACATTTAGCTGTATGGGGAAATGAAAGACCACATATTTTACCACTTTCAACCCACTTGATAATACGTAATTACCGGTAGCTCCGGACAGTCGTTCAGTTTGTAAGACAGTTTGTAACGGCAATGTGTTAACATCTGTCCCTATTTTTGGGGACTTTGACCCACAGTTATGGTACAATTTCCACTGATTTCATCTAGTAACAAATTGAGAGGTATGCTAAGAATAGCAAAAACCAGCCACAGTGCTGTTACATCAGTGACTGCAGTTGTTATGGTGCCTTGCTTGCTGACGGTGGTATTTGTCTTGTGTTTCTTTTGTTTTACTTCTTTACCTAGGTACACCACAGCAGTAATTAATCCATACAACACCCAAAGTAGATTCTGCCTGCAAATGTATATTTCTTTTGACAATATTTAAAGGAAGATGGATCTCAACACTCACAACCACACACACTGCATGTCAACACAACATGGGTTGAGTCGTTTGTACTGAAATTCTGACAGATGGGGCTGCTGGTCTTGGTCATATGCAAAGTCACATCTTTTATTATTGAAATCACCAGTCGTTAATGTTTCATTCAAAATTAATTAGAACATTTTCTCAGAAACTGGGCAAAGGCTTCCTTATTATCAAGTGGTTAGCAATGTGGTTGTGATAATACGCAAGTACCCTTTTTTCTTTAATATTTCATTGCATGAAAAATGGGCCTAGTATACAACTGCATTAAAATCTTTCATAAAAAAGTGAGAGCCATTGAAAGAAGAGGCCTCATGATTTCACCGATTGATGGGTACGTCACAGATGTGGCTACAGCTTTAGCATACAGGGATAATGGAATCTGCTAACGGCTGTTGCTCTGGCTATGTTATGGCTTTGACCGTCTTATGTGGAGGACAGAACACTGTTAGATCATTTTTACTTGAACATTATAAAAAGTGAATTTTTTTAAATATAATTTGCAAACTATTTAAACTTGTACAGTCCCATCAACACAGGATTAGAATGATGCAATTTTACATATTAAGGTAGGGTAATAAGTGCCTATGTAATATACATCATAACAATAAATTGGTTAAATATTTTGTTGAAATACCTCACTTTGGAATCATCCTGGACAAGCAGGGAACATAGCACATTAGCATTCTATACCTTTAGTTTTGGAAACTTTGGGCATACAATGACTTAGCCTGGGTGTTAGTGTGGGACCTGCCTAGAATAAAACACAGACAAGAGAATCACATGCCTAAGCTAATTCACTTATAATTGCAATGAGGGTTACTGGGAAATAAGTGAGCAGACATTTTATTAGTCAAAGGTCAAACGCCTTTCAACTGGATTACAGCATTCTTTATGTGCAGGGTATACAAACATAGGTAGCTATTAATCTTGAAGGTCTATGGTGCCATTGGGGAGCCTAGCCCAAATTCTGAGTTGCCCTGAGTACAGTCTATTTAAGTTAATTGCTCAAGGTCACATACGCCCCCATTAATACATACATGTTACCAACCGATGTAATTGATTTGATTTGCATGGCTAGGCTTATAAAGGCCCTGGGGGTCATTAGCCTACTATATGCCTATTCACCTATGTAGGCAAGTGAGGCCTGAGGGAATCAAACCCCTGCATGACAGGAACTACAGTCTTAACCCTCTGCACCTGCCAGAGATAATTAAGCAAATGCACTATAGCTGATGTGTAGAGCTTATACTTACTCATATACATGGAAAATAATACCTTACTTACTAATATCCCAGAGGGCATCATTATATATCTCTGTGTAAAATAAGTATCTTCTAAAACTGCATAAATAAAACCCTTCAGATGCAGGCTTTTAAAGGATTTACCTACGGGCAGTAAGCTCTGTTGCCAGTCACGTTACAGACTTTATGTACAATATCTACATGAAGTATTGTCAGTAATATGTAACTGAGTTATCACTGCATGCTGAATTTGTTTTTGAGAAAAAAAGGTGGTTACTCTCTCAGGAAGTGTGGTATTTCAGTACCATACAAACTAACCACAGTAGAAGAGTGCTATCAGAGAAGTTGGTCTTTGAGGTTTAGAGCCCCGAGTCATTTTACAGACTGCTTGTGTCCGTATTTGGTTTGTAAGCTGTTCAAATACCGATCCCTCTAAGATAAGTGCCCCTTTAAGGTCTCTTCCTTCCTTTTATTTATTTATTTACATGTCAGCCAGGAAGGGAAAATGAATGGTGAGGCAAATTCCACATAGAGAGACATTAGAAAAGCCTTTTTTGTTTGGGTGCTAGACACTACCATATGCAGTGTGAAATTTGTCAGGAGTTTGTCCCTATGACACTCCACAGCCTTCTGTCATACATTTCCATTTATATTTGGAGAACCAGCAGTTGAAGCTTTTGGCTCAGAGTATCATGGCCGAATCTGCCTACCCCAAAGTTCACAACTTAAGCCAAAAAAGCATGTACCAAGTGGGTGGGGGTGGTGTAGGTGTGTCCACTGGACATCTCCATCGGGTTGTATGAAGAAACCAAGGACTGTCTGGTGCCATCAGCTCCCTCTGTCGTGACCCAGTTGGAGGCCAACATGAAGCCATATACCTGCAAGTTTGCTGACGCTTTGCCTGCATCTGGTGCAGATGTAACCACTGCTGATTATACCACAAGGGTCTGGGGGAATTCCCCATACACTTGGTAGGGAAGAGGTGCCTGGTACTCTCTGAATCTAAGCAGGGTCTGAACCTCTTCCTGGATTTGTTTAAGCTGATGTACCTTTTTTTTTTTTTTTTTTTTTTTTTTTTTTTTTTAAGGACACAAAGAATGGCAGGATTTTACACAGGGACTTTTCAATGTTATTATGACTCTTAAGACCCCTCAATGATTATCTGTTCTGGCTTTTTCATGGTTTTCCACTCCTTCCAAATGTCCTGGGGACTCTGATTCATCTGATAAAGGGTTAGACCAATAATGAGTCATTGGCTTACTCTTCAGATATTCCTCTTGCCCTGAGGTCTGAAGAAGAGGACTCACTTTTTCATGACTCCCCTATGGAAGAACTGTCCTTTGGGTTTATGGTGTATCATATGATGGCACATTTTAAGTGGGCCTGTTCCTAGATTTCTGACTTAAAAAAACTCTTGCATTAGAATCTCCTCAGCCTTCTAGAGTTTCTCCAGTGCTGGATTCTCTTTTGGATATTTTCACTGCAGCTTCTCAAACCCCTAATTTTCAACCTCCTGTCCCTAAGAGGTAAAGCAGGTTCTATACAGTCCCTGAAGTGCAAATGTTTTTATATAAAACCCCTTCCTCTGATCCTGCAGTTATTTCTGTGGTCACTGATTAACCATTCACGTCACTGCCCTCGTCTAAGCCTTCTGATAAGGACAGCTGTGTCATATGACTAGGTATGTTCTGGCTCATCTCTCTAACCTTCGAGGCATTCTGGTTGATATGCTTCATTTGGAGAGTAAGTCAGCCATTTCCCTTTGAGCTGTGCCTCTCAGGTGGCTTATCATTCTATTAAATGCAGTTGTGATGTTGCTGATGTCACTTCATCTGGATCTGTAATGGGGAGGTACACTTGGCTGCACCTCCAGGCTCTGCTTGAAGACCTCAAGGCCAAATTAGACTCCCCTTTAGATAACCAGACACTCCCTGGCACTGCTGCTGTTCCTGAATTTTATATGACCCTTCAGGATAATATTAAAGTTTTGCAGGAACAAAAACAAATGTTGCTCTTTTATTCCTAAGTTTCATAGAAACATCCAGCTAAGCCTTCTGTTGTCTGTAGGCAACCTAGATAACTTCTTGGGGCAAGACAGCATCTAGGATACTTTTTCTGGATAAGCCTTCTCATGTTTATGAGGGCCAGAAACCTCCTCCTCTTGACAAATCTGCTTCTATTTGACATTCAGCCACTTCTGTGCCTCAGGTTGCCTATTCCTTTTCTGGTTTGGCAACAGTTTGGGAAACCTCTTCTAACAACCTCAAAGTCCAGGGTCTTTAGTCCCATCAACAACTGGCAGAGACCATATTAACATCAAATAAATTAGGGCTATAATTCTAGCTGTCCAGGCCTTTCACTCCCTTTGGGTTCTGGGTCCTCTAAAGGCTTTTTCAGACAATGCCACAGTCATGTGGTACATCAGTAAGCAAGAGGGCACAAAACCTTACCTTCTTTGCAGGCTTGAGACTTTGCAATCCAGCATCACTTGGTTCTTCAGGAGGTTTACATTCTTTCAGAGCACAATCTTGTGGCAGACCCTCTGATCAGGTCCAGGGGAAATCCTCACAAATGGATATTTCACAAGGAGGTGTTTCTGGAGATTGTACATTGGTGGGTTACTCCTCAAGTAGATTTTTCTGTCTTCCCCTCTGAACAGACAAATTCTGCAGTGCTGTTAGAGTTACAAGTCTTCTGGCTTGGAAAGTGAATGCCATGTCTTTTTTTTTTTTTTTTTTTTTGGAAGGGAATGTTTCTGTATGCCTGTCCATTCTTCCTCTACTACCAAAGGCCCTCCACAAGATTATGTGGGGCAAGCCTCTGCTGCTAACTGTTGCAGCATTCTGTCCTTCCCTCCTGTCCCATTACTTTTTGTTGCTTTCCCTCTGGACCAGGGCATCTTTTTTACATTTTGTCTTTCTTCTTTCATTCCTATATGTACATGTTCTTGCTTTCCTCCAGGGTTGCTCTGGTTTATCTGGGTCCTTTCATTTCTGAGGATTAGATGCTCATATGCCACTTATGTAACTTGCACCTTGCATACAGGACATACCTCTGATGTATGGCACCTAAAGTCTTTCATATGCTGGCCAGATGCTCAACTAGCCTCGACTGGATAGCCATAGAGTGAAGAATACTGCAACAGTGAGAAGTATGACATCTACTCTATGGTAAGATGTAACGTAACTGTACTTTCTTTTTATAGGACAGTCCCAGGATCACAAGAATGTTAAATGGCTTGCTCTCTGTTACAAAGTATGCAAGTAGACATAGATGGGATTCAAGCCCGGTTTGAATTATCATAGGTATTTGGATTGCTAAGTACATGTGAACCCATCTCAGTCTTTGTCATACATTCTGTATCTCACTCGTTATTAAGTCTAAGCTTAGAAATTGCATTGCATCCTCACTTGACTGCCCTTGTGGCTTTGTCTACTACCACTCTTTCATTTCTAAACAGCACTGGGTTTATTGAGCTTTATTGACAGTGTCTGTAAATGATACTAATGCAGTAGAGGTGCTGTGGTCTTGCTGAAATCTATGTTGCCTATTGGTGATTAGCTTATTTTGTAAGAGATAGTGGAGAAATTGTTGATGAATACATGTCTGAAGGATTTTAGAGAGGGGAGACAGGATGGATGGCTACGGGACAGAATTTGTAACGTTGTGAAATTACCTCCTTTATGTACGTGGGTAATGTGTGCCATTTTCCACAAGTTAGGGACACAGGATTCTGTTATTTATCTATTAATAAGAATGCTAATTGGGTATGCTATTGCATCTTCAGCTAGATTTAGATGTTTTAGGGGAAGTTTGTCAGCTGAGAAGGAACAAGGTTTTAGTTTACATAAAAGCTGTTTTTATGAGTTATAGAAAATGGTTGAAAGATAAAGTGGGTGTTGTCTGCATGTGTACTGAAGCGGTTGCAGTGAGGTGAGTTGTGTAGGAAATGTAGGGTAGGGGAAGTTGGTGAGGTTAAGTTGGCTATGCATTCTATGAAGTGTGTATTAAAATAGCTAGCTGTTTGAAGAAGGATAATGTCTGGGAATGGGCTGGGATTCAGTTTTGTACCTGGGCTGATGAGAGAGGACATGGAGGACCAGAATTTTTAGGGTTATTTTTATGGCTATCTTGTTTCTTGACTTGGTTTCACACCTATCTGAAATAGTTTCCAATTTTCGTCATTTTTATTCTTTTGCCAGTTAACCCATGCCTTGTCTCTGCGTTTCATAAGGAGCTTGTATTGGTGGGTGAACAATGGGTTATGGTTGTTTTTAATTATGTTTGCCCACTGCGGGGCAAAGGTGTTTAGAATATTTACAAATGCTGCATTGAAGTATTCAACTGCCTCATTTAAGGGGAGTCTTTTTAGGATGGACCAGTTACCTGCTTTCAGAGATTTAATGAAAGACTGCTCGGATAATTTGGAGAGATTACCGGTAAGTTTGAGGTTATGTTCCTTTGTTAGTTGTGTAATACTCCTGTGAGTATAAGCTGGCAGGTGGTCACATAGTGTATCAGGGAGGGTTCCTCAGGAGGTAAACTTAGATGGATTGGTAACCAGAATCCATTCCAGGATAGATTGTTGTTAGCTATTTTTGCCATATCTTGTTGGTGTTTTAATAAGTTGAGTGAATCCAAAGAGGTTCATGCAGTTGATCACTGAATTTGTTGATAAGGACTACCGGTCAATGTTTACATCACCCATAAGGATAATTTCATTTGTGATTGTATCAGCTATCCAGAAGAGTATTTTTTCAAGTATTGGAATTTTCTGTCATGGAGGGGTATATAGCACAGAAATGGATATGCTCTTGGCTCTATTAAGTTTTAGGAATGAGATGAGGTTTTCTGCTTTTCCAAAATTTGGAAGTCTGTCTGTATAAGGTAGTTATTCTGAGCATATTTGTGAAGATTATAGCTATTCCACCTGTTTTTTTTGTTTTGTTTTTTGTGTTCTGTTGAGCATAATAATAATATAACTGGGGGTAGTATTTCAGCATCTTTTATTTCAGGTTTTAGCCATGTCTCTGTTGTGGCAAGGATGGCTGGGTTGTGTATGTCATCCAGGCATGAACATCTGTGATTTTCTTGCATTTACTTCTAATGTTTAGAATGACAATTTTTTTAACTTTTAGGGTGTATTTTATAGTTTGGGGTTTGATTGGGACCTGGTTGGAGTGGATGTGTCACCACAATGATGTATGGTGGAGAAAGATGGTTGGCTTGTTATGGCATTTTTAGCAGAGATGGGTACAAGCATTACCTTAACATTGGGACAGGAATTTTTTAGTATTTTGGGGTTACATGAGTAGAATGGAGTTCTAGGAAATAAGCTTGAAGAAATTTTTGAGTACCTACTGGGAAGATGGTTGATAGGTGAGGAGGAAATACTGGTTGACGTGTGCTTACTTATTACTACTACTGGTGGTGATTTTAGGAATGAGAGGAGGAGGATGAAAAATGTAATACAGGAGGAAAACAACATGATTAGTGGTGAAAAAAATTTGAAGTATGGCGAGGTTAGGTAATGAGCAGCGATAACAGAGTGGAGATTAGGTAGGCTTTGATGGGGAGGGAACAGAGTAAGATTTGAGAAGAAATTTAGAACAGGAGTGGGTGGAGATGGTATAAAGAGAACAGTTTGTTATTGGATAGAAAGTGTAGGTACAGGGTAGGAGAGTGAGTAGAGGAGGTGAAGTGAGAGAGGTATAAGTGTAGACATAGTGGGGGTGGGTGGGAATTGGGGGTAGGGCAGGGACATGGAGTGAAGCCCGAGCATGGAAAAGGCTGAATGGAGTGGGATGACCCATGGTGGATTAAGTACCAGGAATGCTATCTGTAAAACTGCAGCAAAACAGGAGGCAATTTAATTTTAAAGATGGTAACACAAGCTCATAGATTGCTGTTAACATACCCGTAAATTTACTGCAACAGGCAGTACTGCAGAGACTTTGGCTTGAGATGATGCTATGGTAGCTGGTAAAACAACTGTGATGAGTGAAGTGACTGTCATGTACTTCAATGGAATGCAGTCCCCACCACAGGTTGTTTACCACCAAAAACAATCAGTGAAGTAGAATGTTTATGGATACATTGAACTCTAAATATTTGACGTGAGTGACATCAGTTAATTTTATGGTTATGGACTTTTATTGCCTTTCCATTTTTACACTGCTAGAGTAAAATATGCTAAAGTGTTAAATTAGCTTCACCTTCAGCAGTAAAAGGCCAGTGGGTGGGGGTGGCGTAGGTGTGTCCCTCATTACAGTACAGAATGCACTAATGCAGAAGTGAGGGAAAGCAATTAAGTTTAATTTGATTCTTGGAAATTGCCTTACATAGATTTTAACGGAAGGTATTATTTCTTTTGCACTTTTGCAACTGGAGGTGAAATTCAGGTGTAAAAATTACTTTGGTAGTGTGATTGTTAATTTTGTCAGCAGCAATTGTCATACAGCAATTGGACAGGTGAAATTCTTGGTTGCAGTCAAGGTGTCCCAAAAGGCTGTATGCTAAGCCCTTACTTGTTTAGATTGTATCTTTCAGACCTAACTTTTTCATCTGAGGTGTTCTACAGTCCACATGCAGATGACCTGAAATTGATACATTGAACTCTAAATATTTGACGCGAGTGACATCAGTTAATTTTATGGTTATGGACTTTTATTGCCTTTCCATTTTTACACTGCTAGAGTAAAATATGCTAAAGTGTTAAATTAGCTTCACCTTCAGCAGTAAAAGGCCAGTGGGTGGGGGTGGTGTAGGTGTGTCCCTCATTACAGTACAGAATGCACTAATGCAGAAGTGAGGGAAAGCAATTAAGTTTAATTTGATTCTTGGAAATTGCCTTACATAGATTTTAACGGAAGGTATTATTTCTTTTGCACTTTTGCAACTGGAGGTGAAATTCAGGTGTAAAAATTACTTTGGTAGTGTGATTGTTAATTTTGTCAGCAGCAATTGTCATACAGCAATTGGACAGGTGAAATTCTTGGTTGCAGTCAAGGTGTCCCAAAAGGCTGTATGCTAAGCCCTTACTTGTTTAGATTGTATCTTTCAGACCTAACATTTTCATCTGAGGTGTTCTATAGTCCACATGCAGATGACCTGAAATTGGGTAAACTGATCACATGTTACAGATAGGGAATGTCTGCAAAAGAACTTGACTAAATTGACCATTTGGGCACAGGAGAATAATATGTTGATAAATACATCAAAAACTAAGCATATGAGATTTGGGAAACATAAACTGAAAGCTGAATATTAAATACAGCACAGAGTGATTGAAACTGTACATTCTTTCCTGGGTATATGGTTAGATCCATCTTGAGTTGTTTTTTTAATCATATCAGTCAGTTGGTTAATGATAGTTATAGAACTATAGATTGAATAAAGAGATTTATAAAGTCTTGGAAATCAGAAATGATGAATGAAGTCCTTGTTTGTTGGTTACATTAGACCCAACCTTGAGTATAGAATAAAAATATGGAAACCTTACAAGAAAACAAGCAGTAGTAAACTGTAAAGAGTACAGCAGAAATATACCAGGGGCATCCATGGATGTGAAAATTTAAGTTATTATGAAATACTAAAATATCTGAACTTGTAAAGTGTCTCTAATAGATCTCTAAGAGGAGATCTTATTCAGGCATATAGAGACAGCTACCTCTAGGAGGTTTGGGGTTATCAAAAAGTAATCGATAATCATCAAACAGCCTGTGTAGAAGATTCCAGAGGAATGAGATTGGTTCTCTGAGAAAGAGGCTGGTGCATGGAACAGACTACCTAGTTACATTAACGCAAGTACTAATGTAGATATTTTTAAGAACAGCCTGGACACTTATTATGGGAACAAGTGTATTGGCAGACTAGAAGGGCATTAATTCCCATGCTTGAAATATTTTTGTGTGTGTGTGTGTGTGTGTGTGTGTGTGTGTGTATCTGTGTGCTCAGTACAATAGATTATAACTGAATGTATTGTTTCTTTTGAACTTTTGTAACTGGAGGTGAAATTCAACTGTACAAGTTACTTTGGTAGTGTGATTATGTTAACTTTTTCAGCAGCAATTGTCAGACATAGTGCACTTAGTATAGAGCAGTGATGGCGGACCTTTTGGGCTCAGCATGTCAGAAATTGCCTATCCTTGCCCCTGCTGACATACCCCCCCCCCCCCAAACAAAAGAGAAACAATTCTTTACATGGTCATTTATTTAAAAAATGCAGTCTAATCATGTGTGCTGCTATGTATTATAAAAATAAAAGAAAAGTCAGAAACTTACAATAGAGAAAACAATATGCTCACTGATAATTGGGCTTAAGGTAGAGCTCCAAAAAAATGACCCTACTTTTCATAGTAATCTTGAATTGAACTGAAAAAATATGGAACACATTGCATTTGATTTGATTAACATCAATTAATGACTTTGTTGCTGAGTTTTAATAGCTAAGTGCAGCGTTACATATTTCTTGTATTTTTATTCATTCAGGTTCCTTGGTAACTCGGTTGTTGATGACCTCTGGTTTGTCACCCAAAACAACATGACGTGTCACCTTTGACATGCGTGTCATAGGTTTGCCATCACTGCTATAGAGTGAAGCAGCTGGAATTCACTTGGGATTTGATACAAGTGCTCTTCTCAACAAATACAATGGACCCAGAATTGCCTCTTTTTGAAGTTCATAAGGGGTTACTTGTACTGGGAGCATTTTTAGATTTTTGAAGATTTTTTTTTTTTTTTTTTTTATTATCCCACTTCTTCCTACTACAGCTGGAGCGCTCTGTGCATCCTTATTCCACATTGCTGTAGTTTCTGCATGCAAGTCTGGATATTATACAAATTTATGAGACTGAAGTTTGTAAGGCACTGCCATCATTGCATTTAGCAATTTCAGTAATCAAAGCCATTTATATCCTTTCCTGTTGAACTACAATATCCAGTCTGTTTGCTTCTACCTTCTTAGTTGCTGGTATGGGGTGATACTTCACTACGTTCAGTCTTTGCGGCTCATGTTTCCAGTGTTTCTCCACTGTCTCTGTGTTGTAATGTTTACAAAGTTTCCTTGCCACGTTATTGTCTTGCACTGTGCAAATCTTCAGCCATTTGTGTGTTGTACCCTGCAATAAGATGTGTAACTGTTTCTAACTCTGTACTGGAAAACCTACATTTGTCTGTGTCTCCTACCTTTTCTATGGATTTTATGAACCATCTAGTATGTAATCCACTGTCTTAGGCTGCCATTACTAACCTTCATCTTTTGGTTTAAATTCACCTCATTTAAGCCATTCGCACGTAAACTCTCGATCAACATGTGGCTGTTCAAGCTCATTTCCATACTTTTTGCTATAATTTTGATCTTTGATCTTTGATCTTTTCTTTTTTTTTCTAATCTCCTTCTTTGTATTCTTTCTTTTGCTTTTTTACAGTTTCTGTTGCCACGTTTTTCCCACATTTGGTTGGATTTCCATGCCTTCTCTTTTCTTAAAAGTTTTTGCAAACCTAAGCAAAGAGGTAATCTTTTGTTCATGAGTCAGAACTTTCAATACATGTGGATCTGATAATGTCATTAAACAAAATGTTGTCACTGACCTACATGTATAGTCTTTCAAGGAGGTCCATGTCTCCTTCAGACTGAGAGATATATAATCTTGGCAAACACAAGTTCTTGCATATTATTTGATGGGCATGGAGCAATTCTGATCAAGAACCAAGATCATCCTTTGAGCCATCATATTAATCTTTTTTTATTCTCCTTCTGTTCTATGACTATGATTGAATTTTTATCTAAATAAATGTATACTCTGTCTGCATCATTTCTGGTATACAACTTGTATGTTAATAGGCGACAGGATATTGGTCAATAGTTCTTAGGCTGATCTGACTAGTACAAGTATAGTTTAGGTCATTGTTAGCCAGTCCAGGGTGTACACATAAGTAGCTTTTACTCAAGGCTAAATCACATTGCAAAGATGTTAATACCTTTAACCAAAAGTTAAGAATAGCATTTGGACCCAGGATTTTAGAGTTGGAGCTTTTTCTTAACCTTCTTTTTATCTCTGTTTCAGTGGGAGTTGCTTCTTTCCAAAGCATTATTTTCTATACCAGAGTCTATTGATTGTTCTTTGACTACTTGTATCTACTCAGCCTCCTTATTGTGCTTAACTGGGTCCTCATAGATATTTTTGCAGAGTGTATTAAATCCTCCTATTCTTAGTGGCATCTCAATTGTTGCCATTTTCCTTTCTAACCCCCTGTAGAATTTTTGGGACATCTCTAAACTGTTTGTATCCTTCCTTTACATTTCTCAGCATATCTCCTAAGTTTCAGCCTGTGCAGACATTTCTAATTTATTGTGAGAGATAGTATAACTCAAATCCTGATTTGTTTACATGTTGTATTTTTCTTTTAGTCAATTCACTTTTCTAATATTTTTTAGATTAATTTCCTTTTATCTATTCTAATAATGATACTACTTTTCCTAAATGTTTAACAAGTGGTTTCTAGTTAGTGCTTCCATGGTGGTCGTCTATTTGCCCATTTATGCTTGTTAATACTTTGTTTTTCAGTCTTGCTGCACAATGATGTGTTTTATTAATGTCTGTTATCTCTCTATAGTTCAAATGACTTTATTAATCTGTCTTAATATTTTGACTATCAGCATCTTATTCACTTTTGCCAGCCTGTCTTACACATATTATATTCATCTAATTTTTTTTCCCCAAAAAATGAGGAGGTCTTCTCTTAAATTGTTTTCTTCCTGAGAGTTTCTTCTGTGGTGTGTTTCCTGCTCGTTCTGCACCTGTGTGGAATATCTTGGTTTTGAAATGATTGTGGCATTTCATTTTGTGAACCATCTTTTCTACTTTCAACATTTAACTGAATTAATTAGTACTTTTCTCTACTATTGCCCTGCTCTGCTTCCTCTGTCACTTCTTTAGATGGTACCTATTTCAATAAACCACCATTCTATTTTGAAGTGGCCTTAGCACCTGGGATTCCCATTCAAATTCTTCACTTCATAACTGATCTCTCACTTCATTTTCAGTTTCCTGCATTTCTGTATCAAGCTGCTTACTTGTCACTACATCAGACTTCTGTGCCACTGTTCTCTTTTTTGCAATATTTACCATGTATGGATGCCTTTGCCTATATGTATTTTCAAATGTTTTTCACAATTATTAGTTAACATTGATTTATTTTCTGCATATAAACTGCACCGTATTAGGTCTCACTTCTTTTCTCAGGTCTATTCCTTTCTTTTTAATGTTGCAAATGCCTTTGGACTTTTTTCTTTCTCTTTTAATATTTCATTTCTTCTTCCCTTTCTAACTCAAGCAATGTTTTCATGTCTACATATTTTTTGGCCAGTGTATGACCTTAAATTGGTGTCCTGTAATATTTACCATTTTATTTCTATTTCAGTAATTGTTCTCTATTGTATTTTCTCCTTATTCTGGAAGTGTAACCCATTTTTTGGGAAATCTTGAATAGTTGCATAGTAAAAACAAAACATTCTTTTTTGTCCTCAAGTGTCCATTTCTCCATTTCCAGGCATCTTACATGGCTTACCAAAATCTTAACTTTTGTGTGGGCTATAGTTTTACAATGTCACAGTGGAACCTCTTAGATCATCTGTTAAATCAAGGCCTAAGACGGGCAAGATCTCTATCATCCTTCGAAGAGCTTTGCACTCATCTTTCTACCAGCTCTGGCCATAGTGCCATTGCCAGGACTGGGAACTTTTTTATCCTGGGACGAGTGAATCCAGCTCTTCCCTTAATTATTTCCACAATATAAATTAGTCTATATATATATATATATATATATATATATATATATAAAATCAGTTTTACCTTGGTGGGATTTATTAAAAAAATGGACCCACCATAAGAAGGTACCTGCTAAGGCTTGAGGATGATTTTAGATCAAAACAAAACCTCCCATCTTTTTTGCACTGATTTCATCTCTCCATCCAAACCCAAATTTCTCCATCCAGTACAAGGACACCACTTTCATCGATATTTCAGGGAAGTTTAGTCTTAGGACCATATATACCTTACCAGTACCTACCCTGGGGGCAAAATTCTCATTCTCAGGGAAGGCTGGACCAGTCAATTCTCATATAAATTTGTGGGGCCCATGAAATCTTCCAAATGCCATTTGAAAGATGCTAAAGAATCACGCTGTTAAACCTGCAGGGGAAGTCTGTTCCAGATGTGGAGGAGGCAGTGTGTGATAAACCTGCCTCTCCAACCTTGTTTTGTGTATATCTTGGGAATGAAATAGGTCTCTCTCTCTGGTCTTAGTGAAAATGTTAGACTTAAATACATGCAGGAAATCAAGGGCAACTGGGTCTCTGGGTCTATATTAGATCGCCAAAATGGTGTTCCGGAGAACACCTATTCAAAGTCCCTTAACGAAAATTATGTCAGAAATTCATTGAATTTACTAAGGTCAACTAAATAGTTGCCCAAAGCACAGTGGACCAACTGTTAGTTTACTTGAACCCACCCAAGTGAGGGGCTTCACCTTCCATAACTATATATACCAACTCTGAGATTGCACTACAGTGGAAAAAAGGGCAAAGTTCTGTAGTTGTCCGTTGTGCTTCAAGCAACTATTTCATTGCCCTTAGTGAATTCAGCAAATTGCTGAAGCAATTTTTGCTGATTACGGGTTGCTGAATATGTGTTCACCAGAATACCATTTCAGCAACCTAATATAGACCCGGGTCTCCAATATAATAGTAGGCTAGTCGAGGCATATCCCCCCTCCCCCACTTTCAAAATTCTGTACTATAATAAAGGGATGGTGCTTCCATCCTCTTCTGGTAGCTCAGGATCTTTTTGGTCTGTGATGATGATAGTCAGGAACCTTTGTGACCTTTCTAATTGTTTAATCTGTCTAGTGAGGTACATCTTGAAGGTGGCAATGTACTTTAATAAATGCCTGATATAAGGTCTGATGACCTTCTTGGATCATGATCAAAAGATAGGGAGTAACCAGCCCAAGTTTCCAAAGTCCCTATATCTTCATTGTGTAGTGGTATATTAACAAGACAGTACACCAAGGGAGGGGTTGTCTACCAAATAAAATGATACTGAAGTTTGTAGCATTTAATTTTAGCCTATTTTCAGTATACCAAGAATTTATGAGGGCGAGATCTTGCTGGAGAGTTTGAGTATTATGGCATGACTTGATAACTGCCAGTTTGCAGTCATCTAGAAACTAAGTAAGTCAGAGATCCTGGGTCTCTGTGGAGACCACAAAAGTAAATGGTGAAAAGGATCACTGAGCCCTGAGTGACTCCATTGGTCACCTTTATACTTTCTGATCATGTGCTTACGACTTATACTGAAAGGGTTCTTTTAGCCAGTTTGCCATCTGTCTTACCACATTGGCATCTATTTTGAAATAATTTATCTTTCTTATGCCATGGGGTATGGTGCTGAATGTCTTGGCCAGATCTATATTCAGTGTGTGCACTGCATGGCCATTGTCAACAGCCTGGATGACCCTTTTGACTCTTGCCAAAGGCAGTCTGCTGATGGTTAAACCTAACAAAAGTTTTTGATATTATAGTTTGTGAGATCATTTATAATGCATTCCACTGCCTTGTAAATGTGGGTGATTAGGCTGTTAGGTCTTTAATTCCATTGGCTGGTGGTATGGCCACCCGTATATAGAAGCATCACAACTGCAGTGTACATTCTTCAGGGACAAAACCTGTTGCTAAGCTTAGGTACAGCACTTTCTACAGTGGGACAGCAAGGCCAAAAAAGGTCCTTGAAAAGTAAGTACAACCAGCTGAAAACAGAAAAATGTTTAAAGAAACATAGTGTAACAAAAAATATGGAAAAATATAAACAGATTATTAAATAAACCATATAAAACATGCAGACAATAATGAACTGTATTGCAAAATTCTAAGACATAATGTCATTTATGTTTGCTTTTAAAAAACAGAGATGTAAAAGGTATGTTATCTTTCTTTAAATCATTGGTGCCGTAAGTATGTTGGTCATGTAGTACATTTTTTCTGTATATTAGACAGCTTCAAAAGTTACGTGTAATGGGTGGATTATGAAAATTGTGTGAAATGGGTCAATCAAGAGTGAATAAAGGGTCATCTCTCCAAATATATTAACATTGTGTGCATGGGTAAATCAGGTGGGAAAATAGAAATGTTTCTTCAAAATAGAAAAGTTGAGAGCTGTGATCTGGTTCTATGGAGTAAGGATTTCCAGTCTTCTCGTCTTCAGTAAATGTTTCTTTAGTGATAAAAAGGGAAGATAAGAGGTTCCTGAATTCATGGGCTACAGACGGAACTTGCTGAGGTAAAGTTAACACATTTCAATTCATTGTCAATGTTGTTTGGGTCTGAAAGAGAGATGCCATTTTTAACGAGTTTAAAGCAGTGTATGGTGGTATTCCAGCATTTTCTAACACGGCTAAAGAGTGCTTTATAATATTCACCTACTAATGTTAAATTACTACTTTCACCTACTAATACTAAACAAATGTTAAAAATATATAAATTAAATAAATAATGCCAAACTAAGTTAATGGTTCATTTTAGTGGACCTGATGGAGGATTTCAATTTTTTGTGATATTTTAATATTCTCCTTAATCTGAAAAGTTTTAAATAGACTGTATAATTCAAGGAGTTTTATTTTTAATGTTGTAAAACTTATCAATGTTGATATGCCACCAATGTGGTTTATTTTGAATTTCCCATAATTAACTCTAGCAGGGACTACCTATTTTTAAATTTTTATCTAAATGGCTTTAGAATTCCTTGGTATAGGTAGGCACTGTGTCTACGCTGGGTTACTGCCATCTTAAGAGAATGTCAGTATCTCATCATAGAATAGGTTAAGGTTCACATGTTTGTAATCCTTGAATTACAAGATATTTCCTTTAGGGGCTTTTGACATTTTGAAAGTGAACATCTTATGTTTGTGGTCAGACTTCACTGATTAAGGGAATACCAGAGGAGTAATGCACAAGGCAGCTCTATTTGTGAGGACCAGCTAAATAATACTAAGTCCTCAGGTAGGTTTAGTTACAATATTTGTTTAATAAGTATAATAAATTCTGAGCATACTAACATTGGAAGTGTAAGTGTTCAAGTTTATTGCTGGGTATTTAACGTAACCCAGTAGAATGGAATTATTGTCAGCCAGTAACAATGAAAATTCTGTCCAGTGATGCAGTTGTTATATTACTAGCTGTTCTTTTAAAGACTTAGTGTTAAGCATCTTTAAGCACTTTGTCCCAGCAAAATGGAAAACAGCAACAGTAATTCCCTTGCACAGCAGGGGTCCATCAACAGACCTTGGGAACTATAGATCCATAAGCCTAACCAGCCTTATCTGAAAGGCCATAGAGACAATCATCATGGAGCTTATCAACAAAGATAGGTGACCTTCATACTCTTGACCCGACCCAATTTGACTTTAAGGATAGATCGTGTTATTAAACGTGGTATACTGTGAGAATGTCATCAAAGCCCTGGATGAAGGCAAAACACTACATACAGCCTATCTTGACTTAGCCAAGGCTTTTGACACAATCCCCCACTCAGGCATCCTTGAGAAACTCACCCACCTGGGCGTTAACCCATATGTCAGTAGATGGGTAGCCAACTGGCTCCTCGACAGAATGCATACAGTCAAAGTTGGGGATTCTACCTCTATCAGCAGATCAGTTACCAGTGGTGAACCACAAGGATGTGTGCTGGGCCCCTTACTGTTTGCAATCTATTTCTCAGAAGTCCAAGCAAAAATACATGGCCTGTGGCTTACCACGTTCCCCCAACGATGTTAACATACTACAAAAAGGCCTTACACAGACAAATGATTGCTGCTTAAACTAAATGCAAAAAAATACATTATCATCCCTTTCAGCAAAGGGGAAGTCCCTGCAAATTACAATATTAGCAGTCTCTCCCTCATCTCAAACCCTGTGGTGAGAGATTTGGGAACACAGGTTGATAGCAACCTTAACTTCGATCACCATGTATCCACAGTGGTAAGGAAGGCCTTCTGTGTTGCACATCTCATAAGTAAGGGCATCACATCCAAAGCTAAGGATGTTACAACTCCCCTGTACTCATCCCTCATCAGACCACTAAGAGTACAATGTATCCTTCTGTATGTACCTCATCAGATACCTGCAGCAGCTGGAGAGAACTTAGGGGTTTCTCACCAAGAAAATTTAGGGCCTTCACGTGACCTACATGGACAGACTGAAGGCCCTGTTACTGTACTTTGTATCTTATAGGCTGCTGAGAGGTGACAGGACAGTCTTGGACCCTGCCCTAATGGAAATGCTGCATATCCGCAAGTCAGATGGGACAAAGTTTATTCACTCTAGGGATCTTAACCTAGCCTGTGACATTAACAGGATATGCTGGAGAGATTGCCACTCCTCTAGAACAAACTCCTAATTCATGTAAAACAGAGCTCCTCAATGACCCTATTTAAGTGTAACTTAGACAACTGGATGGGAGACCATAAATTTACCTTGGGGGTGTCACCTATGTCCCTCTTGGATAAGGGCAGTCAGTGCTGATCATAGACTTGTGCTGCAAATATAGACCATACAACTTGGTCAGTAAGGGAACAAGGGTATAATATGGCTGGGCCCTACAGCCAGTAGCCTAGAAACCTCCTATGAACATATGAATTATGCAAGTTATATGGAATAAAAAATGACAGTTATGCCACTCCATGATTGGAGATGGGCAACTGTCAAATATTGATATATACTGCCAAAGAATCCAATATATGTACACAGAAATAGAAATGATTACACCCAAGTTGCTATACCTAAATTATGAAAGAACTGAGAACATTTAATACTTTCTTATTTTACTCTAGAAAGAACTGATGGTTAAAGCATTCTTCATCTCAAACAGCTTTTTGTTTAGTATTTATTTTATTTTACATTATCCATATAAACTACAAACCAGACTGAAGTCAACTGATGGAAACTACTGACAGGCATGCCACTCAACCTTTAAGCACCAGAATTCTGGACGAAGCTAAAGCTATTGTGGGGAAGGGGATAATGACCAGAAATTTGGAACAGATTTTAAATATTGCATTTATAGATATAATTACTATAGATGGAGTACAATAAAAAAATGAAAATGTAATTTTAATTTATAGGAACATCTGGTAGCGTAAAAGTACGAAAAGAAGGGCCCGATTAGAGAGGGTACTGAAGGTTAAGGAAGCTATACCTGAGGGTGCGACACATACTGAATGTTTCATAATATGGGACACTGCCAATAAAATTTAACAGATGAGGATGCTACATTTTTGGTGCGGGATGTCGGATAGGATAATGAGCGACAGAGAAGCTATGGAAGTAAAGTATTGGAGATGTGGAGTGGAGGATGTAGGAATATTATATTATGGTTTGGGAGTGTAGAAGAGCACAGAAGAGATGCAGGCAAACATCTGAAAGTTGGACAGGAATATTCAGAAAACCTGATAGCTTTAGGATTGAGGATAAAGATACAGTAAGTTGATAAAAGAAAGGCTGACTACTAGATTACCGTTAGCATCAGTAACGGAATGGGAATACTGCACACTGTTAAAACGGGAAGTTTATATACAGAATATTTTAAAATCAATCAAATATCATTAAACATTTAATGCAATGGAGCAAAAGTTTTTAGTGACATGTTTTTATTGAGACTTGAATAAAACTGAGGCTATAGCAAATCAGACATTGGGTAGGAAAAACAAAATTGAATAATGAGCAGACAGTAAACATCTTGTTAATAAGTAAATATGTACATAGGTTTTGAGAAATAACTCATAAAAGTGTGTTCACATTGGATAAAAATTATTGTTATAGTTTTTTTTTTATATTTTCACATGGTCTTTATTTTGAATGTACTTATGACGGTTGTTGAAAAAAAGCAAACTGATTATATTACAAAATAATGCAATAATAAAGTTTTGCACTGGCATACATTTTCTGAAGGATATGAGCAGTAAACCCAAATGTCTGTCATTAGTTAAGGTCTTCAATCTTGAATGCTGACAGTTACGAAAACGCAGGCTAGCTTAACTTTGAAAATCTGAAATAATTTACCATCATATTTCAGAGAAGAGTTTGGTCTGCAGCCTTGCTTAATAATAAAAGCTTTTTTAACACTGTTTGCATTTCAAATGCTCTGTACTTTTCTTTAATTAATTTATTATCTGATTCCTGCTTTATCTAGGTCAATGAGATGGGTGAGCTGAAGCCTTTTGTGGCATTCAGTAGACACAAGGCAGAGAAACTAATACGGGATAAGAAACCAGTCTATGATGGATCACGGATCCAACTAAGGAACCCCCACACCCGATCACCCATGGTCAATTCAGTGGATTGTCAATACTCCTGTGATGATTGGGGAGAGATGGGCGAAGGCTGCCAGCCTAGTCAAATAGAATTTGATATATAATACCGGCATTTGTAAATAAATGTAAAATACAGTCATGTTTTCTTGAGTGTAAAAGAATATTGTGAAATGTAGAACTGCAAAATATGTGACAACATTGCACTCTACTGGCCAAGTGAAGCATGTTGTGACCCTTTCATGTTAGAATTTGGCTCCAGTGCGTGTGGATGAAGGTTTCATGCGTATTGTTTTAAGGCTAAAGTTTATGACCAGAATTTACATGTGAATGGTGCTTTATTGCTCTGGTTTCTGCTAAAGTGTATATGTGAAATGCCTTGTATTGTTATAGTTTTCTGAGCAGGTGTTAGATTGCTAAATAATGCAGTTTGTGGCCTGAGAACTCAGACCAAGTGTCAAGATAATGCAATATGAATACTGGGAAAAGTTAAGTGTCAAAATGATGTAATTTGGGAGGGCCTTAGCAGAGCTGTTGGTTAGTGTTTAAAAACTATTGTTCAGTGAGAGACTGGGAGCATTTTAATCTTGGATATCTAACTCAGCACTCTGCTTAAGCTCACATGTAAGTTTCTAGCACTGTGATTTATTGTAGGAATAGTTAGCTAGTAAAGATTAATTAGGTATTTTTCTTTGAAATCAGACCTGTCCTACTGTATTATGTTAAGTTTCTGTGTGATCTCTGAACTCTTATATATCCCTGTGGTGTAGTAGTATTATCTTGTGTTTTAATTATTTATTATTAAATATTTTAAAAACCTTTACCTGTGGCTGGTTTGTATAGAAATAAGCTCTAGAGTACATTGCATATTTATAGAGTTCATTGCAATAGGCCACTCTAAAGTAAGCCTTGACTGTTAGTCATACTACCATTGGATAATAATATTGCACAGTAATAATTGGGCACCCTTTTAATAAGGGCCTTTGGGGAGCTGATATTATTAGCTGGGTGGTGGTAGGGATTACTACCATATGGTCTGGGTAAAGGGGCACAGCTGGAGAATCCCTGTCAGCCTTTCCCAGGAGTGTCTGTGAAGTTGTATAAATACTTATCTCAAAGTGTGTGTGTGTGTGTGTGTGTGTTGTGTCAGCTACTTGGGCAGGGACATAAAGCACTGGTTGGACAGAGAGGGTACTGGAGGTTTTAGCTTGCCTGGCTAGGCTGAGACCTGGAACCTATAGCTGTGACAGTGGGGAATCTTAATGGGGACCTGGTGAGCAAGGGAGCAATCAGCCCCAGACTGACTGTGATCTTTGTTTGTACTTAAGAGAAATTGTACTTTACTGTGTGTATTAGTTATCCTTTCCGCTTCTCGTAGACGACCTACCTGGTGTTAGTGGTGAGGCTTGAGGCTCCTTGATTGCTGAGCCAGGACACTGTCATCACACCTCTAATAGCATGTCTTTGGGTGTAGGAAGGCACCAAAGCACCTGGTGAAAATCCACTGGGTTACAGAAGGGGAGCTGAGAACTGAACTAAAGAATTTGTTGCAATGTGTTAATTGCTACATCTGTTATATGAACAAACTAGTGAAGAAACAGGCTGCAGTCCTATGAAGTAAGTATTACTTTTGGTGAGAGATTCACTCACCCTGCAATAGTTCAGGTTTTAGGTCTAGATCCATACTCATTTGTAGATTAATTTCAGTTGGTTCCATCAAGCTTTCTGAGGAGTTCTAGGAAAATAAGAAAAAACAAATAACACTTTAAAAGCTTCAAAATGCACACTGATTTTTTTTATTATTTTCTGCGATAAGGATCTCTACAAAGAACTGTCAATGTTTCAAAGGTGACTGTAGCTTTGGCCTGATTTAAGTGATGGCCACCCACTAACTCAGTTGGAGGTGGGAATTAAACCTAGCTCTGCAAGGTGAACCTCATTCATCCCAACATATACCCTACTCTTGGTAAGATAATCCTGAATGACCTGATAGATTTCATTTACAGTATGCAGCTGCAAATAGGTGTTATATTTTGTAAAGGCAGAAGCAATGTATCTGTGGAACTAGCAATAGCTAAACAGCACACCTGCATAAATAAACCCATTTCAACATAATGCACTTCTGTAAAACTAGTAATATTTGCTTGCATTCTTCATCTTCATTCTCTTCCTCCATGCCTAGAATTTACAGAACTGTGTATTTTATTTTTACTTATTTGTTCATTAATTTATGTATTCCTTTCAGTTTCGGTAGATGATCTTATCAAATTGATCAGTTTCAGACACAACCTGGGCTCATGGAAGAGCAACAGGAAAATAAAAGGAACATTTATGTACACTATTACTTAAAAAAATATTTACATTAGCAGCAATTCTAGAGCACTGTTGACAGAAAATTTTACAGCAGCATACAAACACATTACGGACAATCATTACACGTGCAGAGAGAGGCACTGTCGCAACTCTCTGTGGATAAACACAAACTTTTGAGGTACAGACAAGCAGGTGATTTAAAGGAGTGTGACTGATCTAGTCTTTTCAGCTGTAAGTGCTGGCATACTGCAGTATTGAAAAGAGTGCAGTGAATACAGCAGTTGTGAAAGAGTTAAAAATGAAAAATCCTATGGACATTTGAACCTGAGTTTATTGGTACAACTCCCTTTTGCATTATGACAGTTTGTGTTTACACAGATACACAGACAGGCATGTGGATCAACAATGGCATTATTTAATGATATGACACGGAATTCTCATGGGATGGCCTTCTAGAGTACATTTTCCAAGACATTTATTAAGTTGCATCGAAAAGCAAATGAAGGGAAAAAAAACACAGCTTTGATATTTCCCTGCAAAACCCATTCCCCTTATTTCAATTCCACTATGTACTACCTGCACTAAAATAACTCCATGTGAATAAATATAAGTACATTCCCTATAGTAAAACAGAACATTATTTCTGATTAAAGGGCTGTGCCTGCATTTATTTTATTTAGTTTATATTTTACGTATTATTTTGTTTTACTTGGGGCAAGTCCTTCTCCTTGTGATTTGACGTATATGGCACATGTTTCCTCAGTAACACTTGTAAAAGCCTGTGCAGCAATACACAAATAAATATAATCACGACAGTTGTGAATATGAATACACTGTGACACATCCATTTATCAGAGAAGCTAATGCTATATATATTTTATTATCTGATTGACACACGCTAACATTCAGTTATGTGCACAAGCTAGGACTCAGTTGTGTAAGATATGCATGTTAAAATTATCCCCCCTGCATACAAATAATACATGCACCCCCAATAAACAGTTACTATCGCATTTAAATATCTCATACCTCAGGCAGAAGATGAAGAGATCAGTGAGGCATGCTGTACCTTAAAATACCACGATGTAGCCACTTATAAAATATGGGTTTAAACTAACTACATTTCTGATTTCTGGTATGATTAAAGACAGACATGAAGCAGACACACTGGTCAGTGGAAAAAGACAGTTTGCAATAAGAAAAATAATAATTTAAATGGAAAAATCAGTACCTTTTTCATGTTTATATGTTGCTGAGATGCTCCCATCATCTTAGGTTGAATTTTCTGCGAAAGGTTTGTGTCAGGTACATTTTGTATCCGTGCTCTCTCCTGCAGTTGTCTCTTCAGAGCCTCTATCACCTTGTTCAGCTGTACAATTTCATACTTTAGCATTGAGGTCTCCTTTTCACAGAGTACCTGACCCTCCTTCCCAGTCATTACCACTCCATGGTTCTCTTTACTTAAAGCCACAGAACACAGCAATGTCAGAAAGTAACTGCAGAACATAAGAGTCTGTAGTTCTTGAGCTGCTAAGCTTTTTTGTCCTGCTTCCATTTTTTTAAAATTTTAAACATTAAGAGTCTTATTTTTAATATTTTCCCCCACAGGACTAAAGTGGGAATAATCTTCTGGGAAAATGAGTATCCACGAAGTAAACTACACGAGCTTAGTATTGAACCTAGAACCAGGAAGAAAAAGGTGATTGTACTCTGCACAGTCCAGGGAAGCATCTTACAAACCTGTGCACTAGCATGCTATTATACTCATACCCCTCCCAATCACACATCATCTGTTGCTGAAGCATTACAAGTGAAACTTTGTTTCCCAGAAATCACGTGACAAGAGGAAACTGAAAGCAAGCAAGCAAGCTGCAGTACCAGAATCATCCTCAGAGGTGACCTAGTCTTCACTGTAACGAACATGCCATTTTATGAAATGTGTGAATTTTATTTTAGACTGTTCATAGTAACTAGATGCTATTTGCCATGTGCAGATGGGGCAACAACGACTAAAAAATATGTGACAAGCAGTCAAGTTAAACTACCTTCCTACCTTTCACCCTCTTAAAGTAAGAAGTACGGACACAGCTATAAATAATCGGGGGACAAAGGGCCGAAATTAGAAAAATGTTTTAATATTGCTCTTACAAATGTAGAATAGTGATAGAATAACAGGTTTTGCATTATCATGAATTTTCTGAAGAATATGAAGTCTGAAACCCAGATATCTGTCAATATTTTTTTACTTCAGTTCTAATGATTTGTGAAAGATTGGCCAGAAAAACAACATTTTATGAGGAACAGACCAAAAATAAGATGCAAAAATCTGAACAGTTGAAAGGTATGCCTAGCTTGTATCCTTTGTCAGGAGCATACCACCTTTACATGCCAGGATGGATTCGACTTTCAAGATCAATTATAAATGTGATCTGAGAAAAAGGAAAGGGCTCTGTATGTGTTAGGTCTAAGACACACTGCAGCATTTTGACAGTGGACAAAACAGAGTTAAATGAAGACAGTCATAACTGACTTCTATTTCAGTTTGTTCCATCTAAATGATATAAAAGCAGGCACATGATCAGAGGTCAGTAACATGTCATAAGTCTTAAGTTCAATTCCCACCATGGAAATAGATGAGCCTTCAGTAAGTGTGCCTTGTACCAGGGACTGTTGCAAAGGATCTTTGCATAGATGTCTAAGGAGAGTGGAAAAATATGCAGCTTTATGGACTCTCTAGTCCTAGGTAGTGTACTGAATTTACTCTATCTGTAATTCATACAAGTAGAAAATAATTCATATGCTAATACAGTACAAAGAAACATTAGGTATAATACAAAGACAGATCCGCTGCCGATGCTAAAACAGTGCAGATGTTGCAGGTTGTAAACACAAGCTGAGTCTATGACAGGAGCAATATCACAAATGTGAGAATCTTTGTTGAGAAGAGACTTGCACTAAATGTGTGAAGCTGGGACTAATTAATTGGAAGTGGTGAATCTAATCAGGGCAGAAAGGCAGCATTGCCTCAGGCCACATAAACTGAGGTTAGGGAGCTTTATTACATTTTTATTTATTTCTCATTTTGTTAACCGGTCCAACTGAGCACAGGCCCATATTCAGTGGCGAAAAAGCTCCAAGAAAAATAATTACAATTTTTGTTACTTTTTGTGAACCCTATTACTATAAGAAAATTTCTTAGTATACATATATAGAAAGATTGCACAATTTTGCATAAGTATGAAAAAAAAATTAAAGAAAAAACTGTAACTTGGAGATCAAGTAATACTAATGATACAAGTATGAAAAATATGATCCAAAATAATATACAAGAAATAAGCATGATACGGTTGTACAGATTGTATAGTTCAACACATTTCCTAAGTAGGGAAGAGGAAGAAAACTTACAGCTTAAAAGTGGGAGAGAGAAATTTAGGATCGGGATTAGGTAGGGTCCTGGCAGGGGCATAACAAAGTGTTCTGGAGAAAGATTTTTAGTCCTTTTTTGAAGCTGTTACTGTGTGTAATGCTATGCAAACTGGCAGGGAGTGTGTTCCAGAATTTTGTTATGGAGGATTTATATAAGAGCTTGCCAATGTTCATTTTGGACCTCTAAGTTTGAAGAAGGAATTTTTCCGCACTGTGCAAGAGATGGGAAGGGGCACAGTAAGTGATTAGATTGGAGAGAGACGGACACACAGTGGGTTTATTGAGAAGGAAGTGTGTTATTTGAAGTTGGGAAACTGAGATGATGACGAAATTAAAGCCAGTGTAGCTTAATGAGAGCAAAACAATGGTGGGTAGGATTAGGTAAGTTAGCTCAAATTTTGCGATTTTATTGTAAGTTTGTTCAAGTTTGTAAAACCAAGAGAGAGTTGTGCTGGCAAGATGTAGGTTAGCCAGTTTAAGTAGTTTGGAGTGTGTTTATATTACATAAACACAGAGATGTGATTATGGTAGGGTGACTATGCTGACATGAAGTTAAAGGTACATTTTGGCCTTGAGAAACATAATCAGTTTACTGCTGTTATTGAAACAGATGCAAGTAAGGAAAAAGAACAAAATCATAAACTCAGAAGTCTAACATGTTTTCACCTAACTACCAGTATGCAGCTGAGGCTTCCTCAGATCAGTGTAGTACAGTACAATGGTATTAAGTCCATTTATATGGTTAACTCCACTAAATAACAAGTGTACATGACAGACCAGAAAAAAAAATCAACAGACTTAGCAACATTAAACAATGAGTGTATGTAAACCAATATTAAAATATTATATAACTTAATGCAGGAAGGTTTTAACGCTTATGTTTACTAGTAACACTATTTCTGACAAATGCATTGGGATTTTATTTATTGACATCTGATTACTGTGAAAGTCTGAATGGATAGGAGCCCACTTTCAGCAGAGGCTCAGGAAGAAAAGCTCCAAAGTATTACAAAACATTTTAAGAATAATAATTTTATAGTCTAAAATAATACAAAAAATACAGTTTAAATAATTATACCAAATTAGACATAATATGATGACATTGGTTAAGAGGAGAAGAAAGTTAAATGACAATGATTTAACAGTTGGAGACATGTTTGGACCATTTATAGAGAAATTAAATGTACGTTAGTATAATGCAAACAGGAATTGCAGTACAAAGTGAGAAAAGCAGGCTGATGGTACATTTAAAGAGAAAGTACGAGAGAGAAATTGATAGAAGTAAGGAAGTAAGTGAAGAAAGGAGAGTATGGAGATGTAAGGTACGAATATGAATCTGTCCACATATAGGGATATACTTTATCCTGGTACTTGAGCTAGGAAGTCTTTCAGAACAGTTTTGAAGGATGGAAGGGAGGGTATTGACCTGACGGACAGAGATAAGGCATTCTAGGCCTTAGCAACATGGTTGAAAACTGAAAATACTGAGCAGATTTGATTGGTTTCTGGACAGACAGGAGCTTTTCATCATTGGATCACAGTGGCCAACTAGGAACATAGTTGTGTATAATGTTTAGTGCTGGACAAGCAGATGGATTCTGGATAATTTTGTAGGTGTATGTTAGTTGATGAGGTAGTTGCAACCAATATAGGCTTTTCTGTGCTATACGATGTTGGGTTCTGAAAGGGGTATTTGCTGCCAGTTTAGCAACTTTATTATAGCATTGCTCAAGTTTTGATTGATGTGATACCTGGAGGTTAGCATGGATGGGAGCCTTGTACAGAAGTGTGGGGAGGAGATGCACAGTGGCAAGTGTAGCTTTAGTTGCATCAGTCAGAAAGTTTTTGGTGAGTTGTTCTTAAACAATTTTTTATACACAGGTTGAATTTAAGATTATCATCCACTATCAGCTCTAATAATTAACTTTGATAACTGACTTCAATGGTTGTGTTATGACAGAGATCTTTAAATTGTGTGTGTGTTTTTTTTATGGGAGAAGAATTTGGGGAAAAAAGTAGTTTTTTTGAGTATGAGTTGTAAGTTACAAAGCCATGTTTTAGTTTCTATTACAGCTTCCTGAGTAAATTTTTGGAGGTGTGCCATATTGTCATGTGTGCAAATGTTTTGTTTTGATGACTATCTGTGTACTGTATTAGGGATGTCTGTTTTGTGGATGCATGGAGAGAATTGGTGTGAATGTTAGAGGAGAGGACCAAGGATAAAGCCTTGTGGTACACCAGTGGAGACTGGGGAGGTATGTAATGATGGGAGACAGCCATTTTTACTGACTTGATATGTATTGGATAGGTAAATTTTGAAGTGTAGAACGGTGAGCTGAGAGAGACCTAAAGAGGACATTTGTATTAGAAGTTTACTCTGACAAACTTTAGTGAAGTCTTTAGACATGTTTATAAAGGAGGAGGAGACAAGTTTGCTGTTATCCTAACTTTATTGACAGTATCTATTTGTTAGAAGTGCAGTGTTAGTACTATGGGAAGGACAGAAGCCATGTTGTGTGGGGGACAGGAGTTCTTCCTGCAGGGGATAGTTTAGCAATTGCTTTTGAATACATTGTTCATGTATTTTGGAGAGGGGGATAAGATTGCTATAGGTTTAAAGTTAGTAATGTTTGTTGAATTTCTTCCTTTGTGCACAGGTATAAATTGTAATTTATTTTGTGTAGAACAGAACTTGAGTTTCCTGGAATGACCTATTTATTAGTATTGAGACAGGGTAGGCAATGCTATTGAGGTGTTCATGTGGAAGGTGATCAGCTAAAGTAGAGCACAGTTTGTTTAATAGTAGATTAATATAGGATGTGAGCACATATTTGAAGGTGAAAGTGGATGTGATGATATGTGGCTGCTGAGCAGGGTTAAGATTAGATGTTGGGAAATACTTGGTTACATATGCTATACTATCTGTGAAATAAGAGATTAACTGGATTGCACTTTAAAGTTATGAGGTATTGGGAGAGGGGTTAGGTTTGAAATTATGGTCACTATGCAAGATTTCCTTAATGGCTGTCCAGAATTGTTTAGGATTGTGTTTACTATTGTTCTGAATATTGTTATGTATTCTTTTATGTCTTCATTAATTTGCTTTTTAGTATGATCACAAAAGATTCTGAAGTTTTCAAGATATTGTGGTGTTTTAAATTTTTGCCACTCTTTCCATACTTTTTTCTCTGTCCTACATTAGCATTGTATTTTTAGATAGCCAAATTGTGTTATTTGTTTTAGTCCCTTCCTTTTAGGAGGTGCAAGGCTATTTAGGATATTCAAGAAAGTTGTACTGAATTCATTTACAGCTTCATGTAAGGGGAGGATTTTTAGGAAGTTCCAGTTAATAAATGAACATTTACAGGTTAAACTTGGAAAATTTGTATGTTTTTATAAACACACAGTCTACGTGGATGTGTGAGTCGTATGGTTGTATGCACTGGGGGATGATCACTGACACTATCAGACATTGTACCTGAGGCAGTGCATTTGCTTGGGTGTGATACTAGTATCCAGTCTAATAGGGAATTGGATGCCTTGCTATAATGTGTGTGGCTATTAATTAGTTGTGTGAAACCAAATACGTTCACACTAGATGTAGGGGAGTTAGAGTTTGTCCAAAAACTGACATTCACATCGCCTAGTAGCAGTAGTCCTTGTGGAATTGTTATGGATATCCAGTGTAGAATATCTTCCAGTATAGCTGCATTGTCACCAGAAGGGATGTAAAGAATAGTTATATATATTTGTTTATAGTTGTTTAATTTCAGGAAAGTTATAAGAAGCTCTGCTGAGCTGAAGTTTGCTGTTCATTTGTTGTAGGGGGAAATGTGTTTGTTGTTGGAGAATATTAAAGCAGTACCACTACCTTTCCTCTTTTTATGGTCATTACAGGTGATATTATAGCTGGGAGATGTAATTTCAGTGACTTTTATGCTGGGTTTTAACCAAGTTTCACTTACAATGAGAAATTTATGCTTATGTTGGGTAATCCAGGCATATAGTTCAGCAATTTTATTTCTTATGGTTCTAACATTTATAGCAGCAAAAGTTAGATTACTGGGATTGGGGACTGACTATTTTAGGGTGTGAAAGAGAATTGTCCTGATGCTCATTGTGATGGGTGGGGTCAGGATTAGGGTGAATGTTTCCTCCTAGAAGGATTTTAGCATACTGGGGCATTATTGATGCTTGCTTTTTGATGATTATTTTTCCACCTAATTTTGTTTTGGTTTATGTTGAAAGTTATCAGTCTATATTTTGAGTAAAGGTGAGAGAACCATTAAATAGGTTTGGTACAATGCTTGGAGAGTATATTGAAGAGGTATGAATAGTTGGTTGGAAGAGTTGAAGATATGTTGAGAGCTATTATAGGGTCATAATAGGATGAAAGATGGCCCAGTAGTAGGAGAAGAATAGAGGATAAGCTGAGTATTAGCTTGATTAAGTAAAGGGATCCTTATGTTACAGTTGTAGGTAGTGAGGAAGTGGGGATCAAAAAGGAAAAAAGTTGCATGGTAGAAGGAAATTTAATGGTGGTGAAGTCTGAAAGCTGATAGACGGTAGATAGGAAAGAAGTATATTTTATGAAGGAAGAGAGTTAGATTGTCTTTGTATCTTCTCTGAAATGTAAGGAATAAGGGAATTTAAAAGACTAGTGATTAAGAATGTAGGTAAAATAGGAAGAAGTGAGGGTTTATTTGGTAAAAGTAGAAGATACAATGTAGAATAGATAAGTGCTGTTAAGGAGCAGGTGTGACTATGAATGCATATAGAGCAAAGCAGTATGCGAGGCAGAAAGGTAGTAGGAAATGGTGCTAAAAGATTAAATACATGTTGGGAATTAGGAAAACAAAAGCAGGAGTGTTTATATACTGGCAATAAGGTTGTTTGAGAGGGTTATGGAATAGTAGTCACACTTGTTATATATATGTAGGAAGTATAACAGTACAGTAAGAGTGGTGGATGGGAACTGGTTGTAGGGTAGGGGAACGTAGCGGGCTTCCACCCTCAGGTCAAAGATAACAGAGAGTAATCAGTTTATAGGTAATGGAAAGCAATTAGCAGAGATATACCAAGTAGAGCAGGTTTTTATCTCATTTCCTGAATGCAGAAATCTGTTTGCCAGGAAAATTAAGTAAGTGACATATACAGTATAATCTGATGTTCAAGAGAAAGGGCAGTTGTCAGTGGTCCTTATAATCCAAGGACAACTCTGCAGGGGGATATTAAAAACTAATTTCTAGTGCAGGAAGACAACTATTTGACTAGATGTTGTTAATACACAGCAAGGTTCTTAAAGTGTAATTTGTTTACATTGTACAAAGACAAAAGTTCTCAGTGAAAAGGTTTGGGAGTTGGCCCTTGTGGCAGAGCTTCAGCAGTAACTGGGTTGAATATAGTGACCAGAGGCACTGTACTGTCCAGAAAGAATTTGAAATGAGAGAATTCTGTTTTAGAAAGCAATGTTACATGTAAATATAAAAGTGCTTCTAAGCCCGTGATATTAACTTACCTAATTTTTTCTACATGGTCCTGCAGTAGTCAACCAATGTGAATATAATGCTAATTAAAAATACAATGAAGGAATGTAAAAAATGTAGTATTTTCGAAATGACTCTTATAGTCCAGTTTTCTAAGTTCAGCTACAAATTTGATGGAGCAGTTTGTGTTCAGTCCTGGGTGCCAGTAAGCGTTTAGGTCATTTTGACACTCTGGCTCCTTTTTCTCAAATATAGCTCATGTGTTGTCATCAGGTGGGCCTGTTGTTCAATGTTTCTGCAGTGTGGAAAATGTCTGGTTAGACGATTATGAAGGTATTTTAGATGGATATCTGATAGGGCATTAATAGTCTTGCCTAAGTAGAATGCTCTACTTGCTGTACAGCTGGCCCTGAAAATTACAAACTTGCTCTTGCAATCATCTCTCTCTGTGCTTTAATGTCTCTTTTTTTTAAGTTCAGACAATAAAAGTAGTTTCTCTTACACAGTCACAGCAACTGTATATTGGAGGCATGCAGGGAAAGATGTCAGCATTTGACTCCATAGCTAGCAAAGCATTTCCTTCCATCACGGGATTAGAAACACTTGCATATGTAACACTGCCTTCTAAAACAGAGTTATTTCATTTTTGTCAGGAATAGTATTAGAAAACATAAGTGTTGAAACTTTCCTGCATTAATTTATATGGGATTTTAATACTGGTTTACATACACTCATTGTTTAATGTTGCTAAATCTGTTTATTTTTTTTTCTGGTCTGTCATGTACATTTATTTATTTTTATTTATTTAACATTTGTTTAATGGGAAAGTCCGACTTGGAACGAGCCAGTTTTCAGAGGAAGCCCATGGAGAAATGCTCCAGACGCATGTCTTTGTAAAGTGGGAAGAAACTGGAGCACCCAGAGGAAGCTCACATGAACTCAGGGAGGAAATGCAGACTTGGCACAGAAGGCAACCTAGCCAAGAATCGAACCGATGAACCTCTCGCTGTGAAGCGACAACGCAAACCTTCTCACCACTGAGCCATCCTACAGGAAGTTAACCATATGAATGGACATAATGCCATTGTACTGTAATACACTGGTGTGATGAAGCCTCACCTACTTACTGATAGCTAGGCAAAAGTGCTTTAGACTCCCGAGTTTATTATTTTGTTCTTTTTCCTTACTTACATCAGCTTCAGTAACAGCAGTAGATGTTTCTCAAGGCCAGATTGTACCTTTGACTTCATGTCCGCATAGTTAGCCTACCATAATCATATCTCTGAGTTTATGTAATAAACCCCCTTAGTCTCCGTTTATGTGGCCCGAGGCAATGCTACCTTTTTGCCTGATTAAATTTGCCACTTTCTATTAACTGGCCCTAGCTTCACACATTTAGTTTGTCTCTTCATCAAAGATTCTCACATTTGTGATACCCTCCCATCATAGACTCAGCTTGTGTTAGTTTACAACCTGTAATATCTGCATTGTTTTAGTATGTGAGACTATTGGCAGTGGACATATCTTTATATTAACCTGTTTCTTATCTATGAATTATTTTCTACTTATTTCAATTACAGATGACTTAGTATCTTACTTATACTTAAGTAAATTCAGTACACTACCAACGACTAGAGAGTCCATAAAGTTGCATATTTTTCCACTCTGCATACACATCTCTGCAAAGGAGTTTTGCAACAGGCCCTCCTACAAGACATACTTCCTTGGAGGCTCCCTGATTCTCATGATGGGAACTACACTTGGCTGTTTTAACGGGATTACTACTGTGACAGCTAGGACAACACATATTACTGACCTCTTATACTGTACATGTTTTGATAGTGCTTAGATGGAGCAAATTGAAATAGAAGTAAGTTGTGTCTTTCCTCATTTAACCCTATATGGTTCATCTTAGGCCTAGCACATACAGAGCCCTTTCATTTCTCTATGAACATACACAATTGATATATAACTAGAAATTTGAATTTGTCCTGTCATGGAAAGGGTGGTATGTTCCTTTCATAAAACATACAAAGGTGCTTCCATTCACAGGTACAGCCATATTAACCTGACTAACTTCAGTTACAATTCCTACAGTATAATAATTTGGGATTTTTGTTTGACTGGTTGTCACATATTTTTTAGTACTGGATCCATCTAAACATGGCAAATAGCATCTGATCTGTTTATCACATCACAGATACAATGATGTCCTAATAATTAAACATAGCCAGGGACAAGATTTATACAAAGTGTTTTATCAACTGGGCACTAACCACATAGGATAGCAATATAGCACATGAACCATAACCTTTTAGCTACCAATAGTAGAGATTCAGAACAGGCATGAAAGATGAAAATTATCCTATGTCATGCAAATTGGGTTTAGATCTGCTGACGCTTGTTTAAATGTGAAAGTGCTCAACTATTTGTTTTTCAATAAAGATGTTTTGATTTTTAAACAAGTTATAGTTGCTTGATTAATCAGAAGTCTCAGCTGAGCTTGTGTACAGTGCATGGTTCTTTTTCATAGGTAGGTACTAGGCTATTAGCCTAGGGCCTATATAAGCCCAGCCAAAAAGGTGCCCTGGCTTTCACCACCCAAGAAAATTATTCTCCTGTGCCCCTGTCGAGCAGAGCCACAGAGGTGATCCCCGGGGTGAATTTCCTATTTCCCATCCAATCATCAAGATTTTTCTTGCAGTGCTAATGAGGAGCTTTGTTTGATATAGATAAGTAGTTTGTTCCAGAGTATGGGAAGACACTGGGACGGGAATCTATCCCTCCAACATGTTCTGTTTATTGTGGTGAGAAGGTTTAGGTCCCTAGAGCATGTAGCTCGGAGGGATTGGGATTTCTTTAAGTGGAGCATGTGCAACAGTTCTGGGTTTGACATAGCGCTGTATGTTAGGCAGAGATCACCTCTGATTAGGTGATATGCGACGGAGTAAAGCTGGAGTTTTTTGAGAGGGTCTGCGTAGGACATCTGTTTGAGGCCAGTGATCCTCTTTGTGAGGTATTTCTACGGCCTTCCCAGTTGTAACTGTCTTGTGAGGTACATACCAAAAGGGGCATTGTACTCTATAATGGGTCTAATGAGTGATGAGTAGAGGGGAACAATGATCTCTTTTTTCCTGGATGAGAATCCTTTTGTGATGAGGTTTGCTACATAGAAGGATTTCCTGACTACTGTGGCGATGTGATTATCAAAAGAGAGACTACTGTCCACCTGTGTCCCAAGGTCTCTTATCACTCTTTTGGTGTTAAGCAGACTACCACCTATGTGATAGTGCATATGTACAGAGTTTTTACTAAAGGGGATGACAATGCACTTTTTTGGCATTGAGCTTGAGGCCATGGCTTTGACACCAGGCATCTGACTCAGTGAAGCCTTTTTGTATGATGTCCACATCGTTAGGAGTTTCAATTATGGCTTCTAGTTTGCAGTCATCTGTGAACTTTGTTAACCAAAGACCTTCTGTGTTACCCTGTACTTCAGAAAAGTAGATACCAAACAGGAGAGGACCCAGGACTGAACCCTGTGGTAGTCTGAAGTCAGATTTGGAGTCTGCTACTTTCACAGTGTGGGTTCTGTCAGTGAGCCATTTGGCAACCCATCTTGTGACATAGGGATTTATACTTAGTTTAGTGAGTTTATCTATAATTCCAGAGTGGGGGATGGTGTCAAAAGCCTTGGTCAGATCTAGATAGGCTGTATGAACCACCTTACCCTCGTCTACAGCTTTGGTGACTACTTCAAAGAAGTCTATCAGGTTTAGGAGACATGATCTGCCTTTTACAAACCTGAACTGGGTGGGGTCCAGAGTTTGGAGATTACCAATGTCTTTGTTTTATACATTCGATGGTGATGGCCTTGCAGACCAGGCTCGTTAGGCTAATGGGACCATAGTTTCTGGGGTCTGTGGTGGCTCCCCCCTTGTGGAGTGTGGTAACTGTTGCTGTGCACCATTCAGTGGGCACAAATCCTGAGGTGAGGCTATGATTGAACATGGTGCTTAGCCAGCTCATTCTGTAGTTCATAGAACGCAGCCTGGGATGTTGTCAGGTCCCATGGATGCTGTGTTCTTGGCTTTGGAGAGTGTGGTTTTTACCTGTGCAGCCATGATTACAGGAACTTTGCATTCTTCCAGTATAGAGATGGGCCCTTTAGGGGCTGAGAAGAGGATAAAGTTAGCACTGAACCTATCTGTCAGGATGTTGACAATATCAGTTGGTTCTGTATATTTAGTGCCATTGTGCTGTAACTCAGAGCAGATCTGAGTGTTGCCATTGAGAATCTTGACATAGCTATAGAATGCTTTGTGGTCGTCTTTAGAATCAGTGGTGATTTTGTTTTTGTAACTAGCTTTGGAGGGATTTTATGAGGGATCTCAGCTTCTTACTGAGGCTGACCAGGGAGTTCCTCCAATCATGGGATTTTACTCTTTTTTGCAACAGTTTCTTTCTTCTGTTGTAGAGTTTGTTTATGGCAGGGGACAACCAGATTGGCTTCCTTTTTTTGGAGAATAGCATCTTGGTTCTGTTAGGGATAGCACAATCCATGCACTCATGTAAGTGCTTATAAAGTGCATTTGTGTAGGATTCAGCAGTTGTACCTCTATTGTCCGTCTGCATGGGTGTCGTGAAGTTTGCCACTTCTGTCTTAAGAAGCATGAAGTTTGCTTTGGAGAAATGTTTTACGGTGGTTTCCCTAATGGAGGGTGGGGGTGGGATGTGGATGTCTAGGGTGATTAGCTTGTGGTCAGATCTGACCAATGAGGAATTGACCTCTGGTGTGGAACACTGGTCGCCCATGTTGGTAATGACCAGGTCTAGGATATTGCTGCCCCTGGTGGGGGTGTGGATAAGTTGATCCAAGATGTTGGAATTTATGAATTCAAGAAAACGTTGAGCAAAAGAGTTGGTACATCAGTAGTTTTCCCAGTTAATGGTGGGGTAGTTGAAATCGCCCATTATTAGGGTGTTGAGTTGTACCCTAATATTTGTTTCAGTGGATCAAGAAATGAGAAGTGGGAATCCTGGGGTATGGTGGGGAATCTATAGCAAGTTGCAATTTGGATTGCGATCTTGCCCAGAATTAGATGCACTTGGATAATCTTGGATGCATTATGCTGAACACCTACCCTGGTGGTGTGACTATCCTTAATGAATATGGACACGCCTCTGCCTTTAGTGTTTCGGTCCAGGCTAGGTGGCTGAGAGGTGTGGTATGAATTATAGCCTTGGTAATGCAGGGGTGCTCTCGGGAGCCTTGAACCAGGTCTCTGTCACTGCACAGATGTCGATGTTCTCCATTTTAAGGAGTGCCTCGAGTGAATGCATTTTGAGGTTTAGACTTCTAGCATTGAGTAGCATTACCCTCAGTTTTGCTTGCTTGTACCTGTTATGGTGGTGAATTTGTCATTTGAACCTTGCCTAAAAAAGGCACTATAGGAGTGGCAAGAGCCTTAGCCAGTGTCCAGAATCCCAAGGGCGACAGGTGCAGGCCATCTCTGGTAAAGCATCGTGGTCTGAAGATCATGTCATCCCAGGCCGCCAGATACTGGAGTCCCTTAGAATGACACCAGAAGCTCAGCCAATTATTGAAGTCAATCATTTTCCTGATATTTCAGGTTTCTAAGCCAACACACACACACACACACACACACACACACACACACACACACACACACACACACACACACACACACACACATATTTAAACTGGTGTTCTTGTGGCTTTACCTTCCTTGACTGGCAATTTTTTATCCTTAATTTGTGATGGGTTCTGCATGATTTTAGTTCTTTACTACTGTAATACCTAAACAGCGCATTTAGTAATCAGCATCTAGTCATTACTGCTGTCTCTATTTCTGTAAATGCTTAGGCATAATAAACATTTTCTATTTTTTTTTAAACATAAAACATTTTGATGTGAATGTGCCCAACCCCAAACAGTTGTGGAATAGAAGATACACATGAAGATGTTTCAAGTCCCTAAGCATTTACCTCATTTTTTTTTATATTTTTAAGTTCATACGTGGTTAATTGGCACGCAGTCCAAAAGATCAGTAATGAGCCAAAATTTCCAATCGTCCATAGCATTGCCTGGTTTGATGACCTTGCTTAAGGTCACACAGTAGGAAATGAAGGCTGAGGGAGTCTAACACTGTACCACAGGAAGTAGTATGTTAAGCAAATAATGCCCAATATGGCATGTTTTATTAGAAAAAATAATGCCTACCCAGGGGTGTTGAGTGGCATATAGGGCCTCTACACTCCTGGAAGGTGTTATTTCTTCTATAACACATTTGCTGGAGGGCATTATTGGACTTTGAGAGTGGGCTGTTAAATTGATTTGTACTTTATTACTATATACTTTCTATATTTTAAGGTGAAATAGTTCCTCCAACTAATGTTTCAGATTTGATATACCATATGTAATGCTTGTTGGGGAAAAAATATTACCTCCAAAACATAATTTATGTAAGTATTTAATATGTGTACACACACATGTACATTCAGAAGCATAGACAGACTTGTACATGAATTTAGAAATATGCACACATACTCAGCAGTTAGTCACTTTTTTGCAGCGGTTAGTGTTGTCGCCTCACAGCAAGAGGTTCTCCGGTTCAATTCTTGGCTGGAGAGCCTTCTGTGTGGAGTCTGCATGTCCTCCCCATGGTCGAGTGACATTTAAAGACATGCAGTTAGGTGTGTGTGTGAATGGGTGTGCCTTCGTTGAAGGCTGGGCATCGGGCTGGAACCTTGGTACCGTACAAATCTACTGCCAATCATAAGTGGACTGGTGTTCTGCTGTGGCAACCCCTAACGGGAAAAAGCTGAAAGACCTTACATTTTTACTCCACAGTTAGTCACTTTAACGGAATCATCTGCAGTATCTCATTGTGAGCAAATGAATGAAAAACAAAATCCTAGGATGCAAGGGATTGCTTGTTGCAGATGGAAGACACAACTGTGTATCATTTTCACTGTCTCACACACACATATAGACACTCGGGTTTCTTTCTTTTTTTTGTATGTATTTACTTTTTAAAATTTTGCATGTGCATAGGTTAATACTAAGCTAAGTGCCCTTGCAAGCCTAGCCAATTATCCCTTGTGAGACTCAAACCCTGCACTTTGTGTTTGTAATGCAAACACCTTAACCATTAGGCCACCCTCCCTACCAGGATAAAATAGCAAAGCACTGTTTAGTGACCTTATAAAATAAATGGTAGGATTTTTTTTTTTCTAAGCTTAACAGCAGATTAATATGCTGCCTTAACTTGTCAGACTAATTCTTTCTGCAGTATTACCTGTATGTTAACACCCTGCTTGAGAATGTTTGTTCTTCAGACAGAAAATATATAGACTACCTGTTCTCTAACCATTTATAAATGTACTCCTTTGTGCTCCCAGACAAAACAAAGTGCATCCTTCCAGATAGGGGCAGTTGGCCAGTCCCAATGGTTGCACTCACGCAGGTTCATATTCATATTTTACAGTTAACTAAATAAGCCCACTGGAGAAAGAGGTCCCATCTTTCTAGAAGATCTATGAGCATAGCGTTAAGTGTTTTTAGTGTGAGGTATGAGTGGGTAGAATTCAAATTTGGCTTTTTATCTTTGTAGCTCATCATGTTAACCTTGGCTTTCAGTGCCAAAATCCACCATGCAGCTGTGACTCTTGCTGTACAGTCATCTGATAGAGCTTCTCAAGAATGATAGTGATGGCAAAACCTGAGCAAGAGGAAGGGGCAGTGATGTAAACTTCAGCCTCTGCTTCTTAAACGGGCACAAAAACAGAAACGCTAAGCAAGGAAGTAAGAGTATCTGTGTGTGTGTGTGTGTGTGTATGTATAGGTGTAGGGCACTGGACTGAATGGATTCTGTTGATCGAGCCCCCCCCCACTGCCTTTTGGATTCTCCTTTCTAAATACTTCACAGATAACCTATAACTTCTGCCTTACTAATCCTTTTTAGTACTCCACCCCCCCTTTGTTTTCTTTCTTTCTTTTTGTATTTTGAAAGTTTCCATATCTGGGTGCCTGGGCTATTTTTCTCTTCATATACATTTGGAGGTGCAGTTTTATATTTATTAGTTTGCCTTTCTTCATTGTGTATATATGGCAGCTTATTGGATCTCTTTCTTTCCCATGTCCTGGTTTCATTTTTATACCTTTTAAGAAGCTCAGGATTTTGTTCTTTACACTTTCTTACTCTGTCATTTCTTTTTTCTGGTGGCCCAGTGTTTTTGTCTATATAATGATTTCTGTAATTCCTTTCTATTAAACAACAACATTTGTTTGTAGCTTTTTTCGGTGTTTTTTTTTTTTTATGCAAGTAATTTCCTATCCTCTTATTTTTTTTTCTCTTAATCTTTCGTAATCTTTCTGAATATCCTTTTCTGGAAATTCTGTGTTTTTTGTATAATAGTAAACATAGATACTGACTTCCTTATCCTCTGTAGTCCACTTTTGTCACATCTGTGCCTCTTTTTGGTCTGACAGTTTTTGTGAACTACTACTTCCTTCAATCACAGAGTGACCATCCTCCCCTTGATCATGGTCTGAACCTGTGCTAGGAATGTTTCTATGTCTTAAGTATTCTACAGTCCCTTTTTTCCCATTTCTTTCACCATTGCATAGAGCAGGATTGGGTACTTTTTTTATCCTGTGCCCTGTGCACCAAGCCATCTTTCCTTTTTAACCAACCTCCATGCTGTATAAAAGACAAGTCTATATATTAGTGTCATCTGGGTGATATTTTGTGAAAACCAGATCCAGTGCGTGAAGATACTCACCAAGACTGATGATGAATTCATTTCCAGGAGTACGGTGATACCACTCTCCTTTTCTTGCTGAATTCGTCTCTCACTTTTCACTCTGTTTAATTTCTTCAAGTCTTTTGAGTTTCTAATACTGGGAAAGGTATGGACCCCATTCCTACTCCTTCAATCTTTAATGTTAGCCAAGGGGCTCTTGGTCTCCATCAGATGTCACCCTATCAGGATTTTCCCTTTTCTTTCCCCACTCAATGGGAGAGCAGAGTTGTCTGTCAGCCACTTCATCCTATCCCCTTGGCCAACCCTGCTGGTAGCTAGAGTCAGCAAATATAGAAAACCACGACAGTGCCACAGCTAGGAAATTTATTAGAATAAAACTAAATATAAGATAAAATCTCACAATACAAAGGCTAGTGCTTTCAGGGATCTACCCCTTCATCAGACAACTGTTAAAAATCCCACAATTCCTTAAATACTATAAAACAGTCAAATGATATTTTAAAAAATACTATAATTACTACCAGTTAGAAATAAGACACGATAACCAATAACCGCGGTGGTGGTGCTGCTGTAGCATTGTCGCCTCACAGTAAGTCGCTGTCCGGTTCGATTCTCAGCTAGAGCATCTTCTGCATGAAGACATGCATGACTGGGCATACCTTCGTTGAAGGTTGTGCGTTAGGGCTGGCAACTCAGTGCGTAAAAATCAACTGCCAATCATTAGCGGACCGGAGTTCTGCTGTGGCGACCTCTAACTGGGAAAAGCCGAAAGACACAACAACAAGAAATAAGACTGTATAGCATGTGTATGGAAAAATGTAAAATAAATAAATAAATGAAAATATATATAAAAAATTATATAAAAAATCATGTGTAAAAAAGCATAAATGCATATATATGTAAATAAGCAACATGTAGTCTATGCATACAATGGATACTATACAAATAAACCAATATGCAGAAAGCATATCATATAAATGTGTGTATATACAAATGAAAAATATATATACATACATATGTATTTACCCAATAAAGTGCATCATGGTAGCTAGAGTCCCTTCTCAAGTTGAATAGTCAGTAGCACAGGTGGATGTTCTGTCTCTGCAACATCAGCCCACCGAAATATTTACTTTTGTAAAAATACTTTTATATCCCTTCTTAGACTGGCTGTCTTCTGCCCCACGTACATTTTTCAGTCTAATTTTCACTTCATTTTCCAGTGTTTCTTTTGCTTAATCCAAGACCCACAACAAGTGCACACATAGATGCAGACATGCACACACTCACTCTCACACACAGACACACATATATGACAACATTTACACTACCACAATAGATTCTTCTTTTACTTCCAAATGACAGCATAAAGTATATTAGAGCAAAGCATGAGTAACAGAATGCCCGCTGGTACTATTTTGTTGCTTTCATTCTTTGAGTTAAAGGACTCCCTAGGGGCAAGTTACACTTCTCATTTGAGAGTCCTAAGTGCTGGAGACTATAACAAAATTGTCCAAATCTGTTTAATAAAATGGTGGCTTTGACAAGGTGAACATTACCAGCATCACAGAGACGTGGACAATAGAAAATGGAGACCTGCGTATGATAATTGCATTATACAATATGTTCAGAAGTGAAAGGAAGGATAAAGGAAAAGAAGACTGACAATTTATGAAAAGATAGCATAGTTTCATTGTTAATAATAATGAGGAAGAGAGGAGCACAGTTTAATGGAAGGATTTTATTAGCCAATTTATTTGTTAACTGCATTAATCCCACTAGACTAGTGACCACTTTTCAGGGGAAAATAACATGAGCTTACTGAAATTTAAAAATATCAACCTTCATTTGTTAATCATCCACATAACATCCTCATAACTTTTATATATATATATATATATATATATATATCAACATGTCAACAAGAGGATTAAATTAATTTATAAAAAAATATAAAATAAAATACAGTCAAATAAGTTAGCCAACACACTTGAATTATTTTGTAAGTAATCTGTTAGGTGTTAAGGTCAAGACTCCCTAGTTAGTGCCTTTTAAGTACAGGGCTGATAGAACAATGTTCGTTCAATGCAGGTCAATTGTAGGCAATCATAGGCAAGTACCAAAATATTTCCCATTTTTTCTAAAATAATTTCCCATGGATTCCCCCCAAGTATTCCTAACCATCCTTTCAATTGCAACAAACTTAAAATAATGCCCTGGGTGCATTTGAATATGTTTGTAAAGCACATTAGTTTGTTTTTTCCAGATTTCACACTCAGGTTCATATATTTACTCTCACAATTTGCATTCGGTTTTGCCCATATAAAAGCTGGAACAAGATTGGCACAGTGCACCATATAGCACCCCAGTCGTGTCACAGTCATATCTCCCTTATGTGGTGTATTCCTTAACTTGGATGGTATAATGTTCACCTGTATGAATGTACTTACAGTAATGACAATGACCACATTTTCTCATGGAGAGGCTCACCGATGTATTTTACTTTGGACTTTTTTCAAAAACATTTTTAAAGGTAGTTCCTATCCTGTAAATAACCTTTGGAATATCCCCCACCTTCTCTCTAACCTGGGAATCCTCACACAATAAGACCCAATTCTTTTTCAAAATCCATTTCAGAATGTCCTGATCGGTGTTAAATGGAGTAATGAAAGCAACAAAATAGTACCACGTGGTCCTGCAGAGGGGTCCTGGCAACAGAGAACTGAAAGAAGCGACCACTTTCCAGATTTAAGTATTTTTTGAATTTTTTTATCTGTATTGTCCTCTCTGGCTTTCATTTAACTAGCTATAACAGTTTTTGTGTCTATCTGCTGATTTCTGAAGTATCTGCACTTAAAAGTAGCATTTTGGTCGACTCTGGTCGATTAATACTGTTTTTTTGTTAATTTAACTGCTGAGGCTGCCCACTAAAGTGTGCTAGCCTGTGTAAATCGATTTTACTGTTTGCTTAATTGCATTTCTGTGTGCTTTCCTGAAAAAACAAAAAACAAAAAAAAATACTCCTTGTTTTCCCGCCTTTGCTCGACTAGTTTGGACCAGTATACAGGCTTTGCTGTATTCTGGGCTGTGTGTAGTTCCTGTGTTGGCCATTGCCTTACTTGGATAGAAAGAAGTTTCTGAGCTCACCAGTGGGAGTGGGGAGCCTTAAGCAGCCTGTCTGTCCCTGGGGGAAGTGACCTCAGCACTTGAGCTGTAAATTATTGGTTGCTTTGGACCATTTCTAGCTCTTTTCAAGTTCCCTGTATAAAAATCCACCTCAGGGCGTTTTTTTCTGGCTATATACCCAAGCAGAGCTCCACGTGGTCCTGCAGAGGGGTCCTGGCAACAGAGAACTGAAAGAAGCGATCACTTTCCAGATTTAAGTATTTTTTGGCTTTTTTTATCTGCATTGTCCTCTCTGGCTTTCATTTAACTAGCTATAACTGTTTTTGTGTCTATCTGCTGATTTCTGAAGTATCTGCACTTAAAAGTAGCATTTTGGTCGACTCTGGTCGATTAATACTGTTTTTTGTTAATTTAACTGCTGAGGCTGCCCACTAAAGTGTGCTAGCCTGTGTAAATCGATTTTACTGTTTGCTTAATTGCATTTCTGTGTACTTTCCTGAAAAAACAAAAACAAAACAAAATACTCCTTGTTTTCCTGCCTTTGCTCGACTAGTTTGGACCAGTATACAGGCTTTGCTGTATTCTGGGCTGTGTGTAGTTCCTGTGTTGGCCATTGCCTTACTTGGATAGAAGGAAGTTTCTGAGCTCACCAGTGGGAGTGGGGAGCCTTGAGCAACCTATCTGTCCCTGGGGGAAGTGACCTCAGCACTTGAGCTGTAAATTATTGGTTGCTTTGGACCATTTCTAGCTCTTTTCAAGTTCCCTGTATAAAAATCCGCCTCAGGGCGTTTTTTCTGGCTATATACCCAAGCAGAGCTCCACGTGGTCCTGCAGAGGGGTCCTGGCAACAGAGAAATGAAAGAAGCGACCACTTTCCAGATTTAAGTATTTTTTGGCTTTTTTATCTGCATTGTCCTCTCTGGCTTTCATTTAACTAGCTATAACTGTTTTTGTGTCTATCTGCTGATTTCTGAAGTATCTGCACTTAAAAGTAGCATTTTGGTCGACTCTGGTCGATTAATACTGTTTTTTTGTTAATTTAACTGCTGAGGCTGCCCACTAAAGTGTGCTAGCCTGTGTAAATCGATTTTACTGTTTGCTTAATTGCATTTCTGTGTGCTTTCCTGAAAAAACAAAAAACAAAAAAAAAAATACTCCTTGTTTTCCTGCCTTTGCTCGACTAGTTTGGACCAGTATACAGGCTTTGCTGTATTCTGGGCTGTGTGTAGTTCCTGTGTTGGCCATTGCCTTACTTGGATAGAAGGAAGTTTCTGAGCTCACCAGTGGGAGTGGGGAGCCTTGAGCAGCCTATCTGTCCCTGGGGGAAGTGACCTCAGCACTTGAGCTGTAGATTATTGGTTGCTTTGGACCATTTCTAGCTCTTTTCAAGTTCCCTGTATAAAAATCCGCCTCAGGGCGTTTTGGTTGGGTGCATAGCGCAGCAGCGGTTATACAGGTTTAAACTATTTCTGGCTCCGCCAAGTCTGCTCTTCAATTTTTCACTTAGAAAGCTCTACTCAGTCTATTTAGCTGTATATATTAGCACTTGTTTTCGGGACTTCTAGTCTTAGCAAGCACTCTTATAATAAAGTAAGCAAACTTATACTAAAGTAAGCACTACAGCCATCCACTACCCCCTGTGAATACCCACTTCCCTTAAAGGCACAGCACTCCTTATAATATTCTAGTATGTCGAGTGGTAGACCACTAGCATCCTCTCTTGTTCAGCTGGTTGACCTGGGAATCTTAAGACAATGTTACAATTGTCTCATGTACACAGACAACCCTCTCCTCCTTCCTACTAACACAAATACTTGTGAGAGATGCAACTATATAGCCAGACTGGAGGCTGAACTCTCTCAACTCAGGACTGGCAAGACCAGACAGGAGGAGAAGGTACCCACACCAAGCAAAACCGGTCACACATAAAACCACCACCACTACAAACCAAACACATAAGAACACAAAGACATACTCGGAGGCTCTTATAAAAAACTTACCAAAACAACAGAGGCCTCCAAAGCAGACACCCAGAAATACACCCCCACAAAACGTAACACCTACAACACATACCTCAAACAACAGGTGTGTCACACAATCACAGCCCCTAAGGCAAAACACTATGCCAGAGACATTAGTAATAGGTGACTCTATAGTCAGACACACCGACGTTCCACTTACCAGGCTGAATAAGGAGAGGGTAACGGTGAGCTGCCTATCAGGAGCTAGGATCCGCCACATTACACACACACTCAGGTCACTCCAAAGCAAGTACAAGTATGATGCAGTCATTGTCCATGCTGGTGTGAATGACCTGAGACATACCTCCCTGGACTACATGAAAAGAGACATTGAGGAGCTCTCCGGTTATGTAGCCCAGACTGGTATGACCCTGACCCTGAGCAGCATCCTGCCTTCACCAAGAATGATGCCTCAGTACAAAGACAAAATGATCAGTTTTAACAATTGGCTTAATCACTGGTGTCATTCTAGGGGGATCCAATGTCTGTCAGCCTGGGATGACATGCTGGACAAGCAGCGTTGCTTCAAGGGATGGCTTGCACCTGTCACCACTGGGCTTCGGATACTGGCCAAGGCTCTTGCCACCCCATAGTGCCTTTTTAGGCAATGCTCAAAAGACAAATCAACCTCCGTTAAAAACAAAAATGGAAAAAAATTAAGGGTAATGCTGCTCAACGCCAGAAGTCTAAATCTCAAGATGCAGGCACTCGAAGCACTTCTCAGTATGGAGAACATCGATGTCTGTGCAGTAACTGAAACCTGGTTCAAGGCTCCTGAGAGCACTCCAGCACTACCAGGCTATACCTCATATCATGCTTTTCGGCCTCAAGTTCCAGACCGAACCACAAAGGGAGGGGGAGTGTCCATTTTCATAAAGGACACCTACACCTCTCGATTGGTGGCTACCCATGAAGCATCAGAAACCATACAAGTTTTACTCACCATAGGCAAAACTGCCATACAACTGGTCGCATGTTATAGAACACCCTCCCAATCCCAGGAATCCCATCAAGCATTCCTGAAAACACTGGAGGATATGAATGTCACACCAAACACCATCATATTGGGTGACTTCAACTACCCCAACATAGACTGGGCCCACTATTCTAGCCCTAACACCCTAGCCCAAAGATTCCTGGAATTCATTAACTCAAATGCTATGGAGCAACTGGTCACTTCTCCTACGAGGAGAGATAATATACTTGACCTGATTATCACAAACATGGGGTCCAAATGCTCTGCACCGGATATAAACCCCTCACTAGTAAGATCTGACCATAAACTGATCACGTTGGATGTACATATCCCACCCCACCCCCAGAACAAAAGACTACAGTGAAAAATTTTTCAAAAGCTGACTTTACACTCCTTAAGTCAGAAATGATATCCTTTAAGCCTACTGGGTTAATGGAAACCACATCCCAAAATGCTGAATCCTACACAACAGCCTTCTACGGACATCTCCAAGAATGCATGGATCAAGCAATCCCAACTAAAACCAAGACCCTCTCCACCAAGGGAAAACGCCCGGTTTGGTGTACCCCGGCTATAAACAAACTGTACAACAAAAGAAGGAAGCTACTGCAGGATAAAGCCAAATCCCACAAGGGAAAGGCTTCCCTGATCAGCACAAGTAAAAAACTATGTTCTCTCATAAAAACATCTAAAGCCAACTTTGAGAGAAAGATTGCCAAGGATACCAAAGACAATCACAAGGCCTTCTTCAATTATGTCAGAACCTTGGGAGGAAATTCTCAGATATGCTCTGAGTTGGTACACAACGACAAAAAATTCACTGTCCCTACCGACATTGCCAATATTCTGGCAGATAGGTTCAGTGCAAATTTCTCCCCTCCCTCACCCCCTAAAGATGTAGTAATTATCCCTGCTGAATGTAACCTACCTGTCATCTCAGACATACAGGTGAAATCAGCACTCAACAAAGCAAAAAACACAGCATCTATGGGACCCGATGGTATCCCCGGTTGCGTGTTACGTGAACTTCAAGATGAACTCAACCCGCACCTAGAAACGCTATTCAGTCTTAACCTCACTACAGGATATGTATCTGAACACTGGCGCACAGCAACAGTGGTCCCACTCCACAAAGGGGGAAATTCTACTGACCCTGGTAACTACCGCCCCATAAGTCTGACCAGCCTGGTCTGCAAGGCTATGGAAAGAATCATCATGGAACTCATAAATGGCGATATTGGAGATCTGCAGACCCTTGATCCCACCCAGTTCGGTTTTGTAAAAGGCAGATCCTGCCTCTTAAACCTGGTTGACTTCTTCGAGACAGTCACTAGTGCCATCGACGAGGGCAAGGCTGTCCACACTGCCTACTTGGACTTGGCTAAAGCCTTTGACACGATACCACACTCTGGCCTCATAGACAAGCTCAGCAGCCTAAATGTAAATCCATATGTCACAAGATGGGTAGCAAACTGGCTAAAAAACAGAACCCATAAGGTCAAAATTGCTGGAGCCATGTCAAATTCAAAACCAGTCACGAGTGGTGTCCCACAGGGCTCAGTCTTGGGACCACTCTTATTTGGCATTTACTTCTCGGATGTGAAAGCAAATATGGGAGGATTATGGCTGACAAAGTTTGCAGATGACTGCAAACTGGGTGCCATAGTTGATTCACCTGCTGACACACACATCCTACAGAAAGGTCTCACTGAAACGGACAACTGGTGCCGGAATCATGGCCTCAAACGTAACGCCAAAAAATGTATAGTCATCCCCTTTGGGAAAAACAAAGTACCCACAAATTATCACATAGACAATAACCCACTGAGTACGGAAGAAGTAATCAAAGACCTGGGGACTCAAGTCGATAGTGACCTCTCCTATGACAACCATGTTGCCAAAGTGGTCAGAAAGACATTCTACCTTGCCCATCTCATCATGAAGGGATTCTCATCCAGATCAAAGGAGGTCATTGTACCTCTATATTCCTCCCTTGTCAGGCCCATGATTGAATATAATGCTCCATTTGGGATGTATCTCACCCGGCACATGCAACAACTGGAAAGACCCCAGAAGTACCTCACCAAGAGGATCATGGGTCTCAAACATGTGCCTTATCCAGCTAGATTAAAGAAACTCCAGCTCTATTCAGTAGCATACCGCCTGCTCAGAGGTGATTTGTGCCTAACATATAGGGCCATGTCCAACCAAGAACTGATGGACATGCTCCATCTCAAAAAATCCAGATCCACCAGAACCACGCGAGCTAAAGATTTCAACCTCTGCACAAATATGAATAAAACATGCTGGAGGGATAGATTCATAACACAGAGGTTACCCGTACTCTGGAACAAAATCCCAGTTCATGTGAGACAGAGCCCTTCATTGGCACTGTTCAAGAAAAATCTCGATGCATGGATGGGAGATCGTAAGTTTACCCCGGGAGTCACCTCAGTGTCACTACTAGACAGAGGTATAGTTTACTAAATAATGGGGTCCCACATGTGTCACTACTAGAGAGGCGCAACTGTATAATACGGGGTGGCGTAAGCCACATCATTGTTGGCTAGGCTTGTAAGTGCCCCAGGGCAGATAGCCTAGTACACTACTATGAAACTATGAAACTACTATATGTAAAATCGCAATTATTTTCATTTAGGCTTGGTGGATTCTGTATTATAATGAATGAAAAACACTAACTTAAAAACAACAAAAAAGCACTGGAAATGATGTCCACAGCCAAACCCGGAATTTATTAACATTAAGCGCTTTTCGTTTGATTTAGTAAAACAAACTTCTTCAGATAAAATACAAGATTTCAAAGAACACTTAAATATGTTCAGATCATGTGGATACTCTCATTTACATAATTACTTCATAAGTTAACTCTGAGAATCAAATCTTTTAAAAAGCACATATAAAAATCGCAAATAGAATTCATGTGCGAATAAAGCAAAGTGAAAACACCAAACATCATATAAACATATTAGAATTGTAAAACATAAAATCATTTTTTATGAAATAGTAGCCTAATTATGAAAAATATATGTAAATATGTGTAATAAATATATGGTAATATATATATTTATGTAAAATTTTTAATTTATATATAATCTTACTTGAAAATTCAACCCTGCTATATTCATAGTCTTAACATTCCACACTTCATCTAGTTAGACTTTTCAACTTTAGAAAACATAAAATAGAACAAGTTTTGTTTAAACTTGGGTATGTGGATGCATTGGTCTGTAACTGCCATAGTAACTCTAATTTTCCTAACAAAATAGTGGTCGGACCTCCCCGAAATCCATGTTTACTTGATCAATACCCCTAAATTTAAATTGATGTGAGGGACATTGGCTGGTGTCTTGCTAATGCATTTTCCATCTTATTTTTATTGATACAATACAAACTGCTGCTCACTCTTTTCCAGGGTTAAATGAAGCCTTATCTATCATAGGTTCATAGGTTCATAGGTTCATACTAGGCTAACTGCCTTTGCAAGCCATTTTAAGCCCAGCTGTGAGATTCAAACCCTGTACCTTGTGTGTTTGTAAGGCAAACACCTTAACCCTATCAAGAGCTTGTTGAAGCTTAAAGCCCTGGCAAGATAGGGGTGGAAGCTTATTTGTTTCACACAAAAATGTTTAAAACATCTAACTGACTTTTCTTCTTTTTATATTTGTTTATGAGTAAGACTTTCTATGGTTTTATATGTTTTTACATGTATAACACCACAAGGCAGGGTATACGAGTCTTGTATGATGTATTTACATGTTGTTTTTTTACATTAACATAATGTAACTCAATTTAATAACATAACATAATATATTTCTGTGCTACACATTTACACAGTACACACTTTATTATCATTATTTTTTATTTTTTATATAACAATGGCTTATTTTTAAGCATCATATACCATCCCAATTGTATCTGTATTTATTTTTTTGTCTTGGGTTGGAAATGGTAAACTTTTTTATTAACTTTTTTAGATGCTTAAGACTATCATTTGGGCAACATGGTTTAATTAGTCAATGTTGCTTTAAATATTTAATGCTGCATGACATCATGTACTTGGGCTGGCCCAGCCCATTGGCTCAGCAGGTTTGTGTTCGGTTTTAAACTGGGAAGTGAATAGTTTTTACTTGTCTGAAGATGCTGAAGTCTTTTGTTCAGTGAAAGCGCTTACGTACAATAAACAGTTGGATATTCCACTGCCTGCTCGTTTTCTTTTCTTGTTTTGGTTTTGCTAGTTTGGATTTACGTTTTTTAGTTTGTGGTTATGGCTGGCGGCTTGGATTTATCGCAACCGTTATTTTCCCAGCATGGTTCTACAAACAATGGTTTAAACAGCACCTCTGAAATGAATACTGTGGGTGATTTAACACTCCTGGTACAAGAGTTGATGAAGAAAGTTGATTCTTTATCTCAAAGAATCAACAATACACAGTCGATCTCGCGAGACATTGGAGCATCTTGTTCTTCCACTTCTCCACCTTCTGCTGAGTTGCCTATACTGGTTCCTGCTAATCTACATAGCACCGGGCAGCCTGCACAGGCTGCAATTCCTTTGACTAGTTCAGGTAACCAAGTTTCTGCTTGTTTAAATCCAGGCAATGCAGTGAGTAACTTGTACCTGCCTAGACACACGGCAGTGGAAACACGCATTTTATTTAATGTTTCTAGGGTGAGTGACATTCCTACTACTGATTCCTTTTAAGGAATGTTTCCTTTTTTAACACCGATGTACCTCTTGGTACTGCGGTTACCAATGATCGTGATAACAATGAAAATAATTTAATTGTTAATAACTTGAACAAGTACGATCAAAAGTTATTGAAGTGTAGGAAACTGCAGTTGGAAGTTTCCTACCTTGAGGAATGCATCCACAAAAAAGTTATTCCAAATGGTTTGCACCAGTGGCGCTATCCAGCAGGGCTTATTAATGGTTCTTCTTTCCATCTAGAACTTATAGTCCTTTTTGACAAACAAGGCATAGAGGTTTTGGGGTGGTTAATCAATAATTACAAATCCCAGATTGCTTCACTTAGGAGTGACTTGGATAAGCTGGAAAGTGCTATCACAGATGCAGAAGATTATGCAAGGTATCGGTTTGATTATGCACACATTTTTTCCAGCATAGATGCCAATTTAAGCAAGTTTATTGAGGTCAAAAAGAAAAAAACTATCGAGAGACCTCAACAACTACTCCAAAAGATGTGCTTATACACCACCTCCCCTTGCTGGGAATTCACCTCTTAGTAATAATAGCAATGCTCAGTTGGACCATTTGGGCCACAATGACAATGCCAATGGCAATGCCATGGCAAATGACATTGGAGACATAGTTCAACCTATTCATCACAGTGAAAGAATTAAAAATAATCAACAACCTCAGGCAGCCCAACATTCAGGACAACAGCATTAAATACCTTTGAATGTTAATTTCCACCAGGATTTTCGGGAATCCAATGGGCCACAACCCCTTCATTCGAACAAACCTACCAATAACAGGAGACAGCCCCAGAACAGGAAACGCTAAAACAGGAAGAGGAGATGAGTTCGGAATCTCCTAACATCTTTTCTAGTTCTGAAGGGGACTTTAAAATCTATAATTTTAGTTCCCTGCATATTGAAAAATCTATGGTGGACTTTTTTTCAAAAGGCTTAACATTTGTACCTGATAGGAGGGCCAGTATGGTCAAACTTATCATTGATTTAAAACTTTTCATTTATAAACTTAATCTACGATTACTCATGTGTGCCAACTCACTTCTCACACAAGGTCTCAGGATGTCCAGCCTCTTCAATGCTCCTATGCCTGAATCTCTAGCACTCTTTGAGAAAACTTGTGAAATTGACTTTCGGAGAATGTTCACAAGCAATCATCATATCAGTAACATCCATAAAAATATCACTCCGGATGAATTTGATTTAATCAATTTATTGAATATTTGTCAAGTGCATGTCATGCAACCTGACAAAGGAGGAGGGTTAGTGTTCATGGATCAACATGACTACAACTGTAGGATGAATTTGGTCCTAGACAGTACAACATACGAAAAAGTCAGTCGTAACCAGATCAATGAAGCATACAAGTCTATCAATGGGATTCTTTCTGACTTGTTCCTGGAAGGGAGTAGACATTGATACATACCATTATTTGTCTATGCCTGTTCCAGTTATACCAACCTTTTTCGGAACCCCAAAGATACATAAAAATCTAACTAACCCACCGTTTAGACCTATTGTGGATGGTCATGGTTCCATATCGTATGCTTGTGCTAAATACGTTGACTCCGAGCTTAAACCAATACTCAAGTTGGAACAACAAATTTGTCAGGACTCATGGCACTTTCTTAAGTCCATCAATAACTTGGACTTTAATGACAATTTAGTGTTTCTTACAGTGGACATTAAGGATTTTTATACTGTAATCCCTCAACTAGTTGGTATTGACTGGGTTAGGGATTTTTTGCACATGAGAGGCATGGACAACCAAGAGGTGCAAGTCATTGAAACTCTCCTTGAGATTGTACTACTTAACAATTCTCTGTTTTTTTAACCATGAATTTTACCTCCAGACAAGTGGCGTTGCTATAGGAGCTGCATGTGGCAGCAGTTTTGCCAACACTGTCATGGCTTACTGGGAAAGGTCCTATTTGTTTAATTCCCCTACCTTTAAGAACAATGTGGTCTGGTACACTAGGTACCAGGATGATATGTTCTTTCTATGGAAGGGTGAAGTAAACTTGAAAAGTGAATTCATCAGTGAGATTAAAACTTATACTACCATTTTGGATTTTACCTTCCAAATAGGCACAGACTACATTGATTTTTTGGATATTCATCTAGCAAAGGACCTTGTTAACCACAGATTTAGAGCCACTATATACCGTAAGCCAACCTATTCCAATGCCTTTCTGCATTTTTCTACTTGTCACCCTTTACACCAGAAAAAAAGCAGTGGTGAAGGGACAAGCAGTAAGGGCTGCCAGAATGGTTAGTGACTTCAATGATTTTATTACTGAATGTGACTTAAGATCCATGTTTAACAGGAGAGGGTATCCAATGGCCTTTGTGGCCACTGTGTTTGAAGAAGTCATTAGTAAAAGGTCATCAGGCCACTTTACCCCCCTGTTACACAAAGGTTATAACATGCCAGAGTCACACACTAACATTTTAGCATCTACTGCTTCAACAAACATACAGGAGGGAGACAAATAAACTAGACTGTTAACAACTTACTCACTTGACTCGACTCTGAGTCATTAGAGAAATTGTCAACAAGAACTGGGCATTTATTTCGGAAGATCCCCACTTTAGAAGTTTTTTAGGTTTGACACCCCAACTAACTTTTTGGAGGGGCGTAAACCTAAAAGGTTTGGTTGAAAGGCCGAAAAGGACTTCTAAATTTAATACAGGCAGGACAAAATGTGGGAGATGTCGTCAATGCAAGTTCATTAAATTAACTGACAGAGTAAAAATCATAAATAAAGTATATTACATCCATGATAGATACAACTGTGACTCTCTAGGGGTTGTTTATGGAGCTTTCTGTGACAGTTGCGAAGCATTTTATATCGGGAAAACAGAGAGGAAATTAAAACAGAGGATTTATGAGCACCAGTACAGCATTATAAACAAAACTAGTACTAGTGCTTTAGCGAGACATACCCTTATTTTCCCAAGTCACAATTTCTTATTTGTGGTTTTACAACAAGTAGAACATAACAAAAGAGGGGGGCCCTGGGAACTCAAATTAGAAGAGGCTGAAGTGGAATGGCAAATTGCAACTGCTGCTTACTCTTTTTCAGGGTTAAATGAAGCCTTATCTATCAAGAGCTTGTTGAAGCTTTAAGCCCTGGCAAAATAGGGGTGGCAGCTTGTTTGTTTCACACAAAAATGTTTAAAACATCTAACTGACTTCTCTTCTTTTTATATTTGTTTATGAGTAAGACTTTCTATGGTTTTATATGTTTTTACATGTATAACACCACAAGGCAGGGCGTACGAGTCTTGTATGATGTATTTACATGTTGGTTTTTTACATTAACATAATGTAACTCAATTTAATAACATAACATAATATATTTCTATGCTACACATTTACACAGTACAGACTTTATTTATTATCATTATTTTTTTTATTTTTTATATAACAATGGCCTAATTTTAAGCATCATTTACCATCCCAATTGTATTTATTTTTTTTGTCTTGGGTTGGAAATGGTAAACTTTTTTATTAACTTTTTCAGATGCTTAAGACTATCATTTGGGCAACATGGTTTAATTAGTCAATGTTGCTTTAAATGTTTACTGCTGCATGACATCATGTACTTGGGCTGGCCCAGCCCACTGGCTCAGCAGGTTTGTGTTAGGTTTCTAAACTGGGAAGTGAATAGTTTTTACTTGTCTGAAGATGCTGAAGTCTTTTGTTCAGTGAAAGCGCTTACGTACAATAAACAGTTGGATATTCCATTGCCTGCTCGTTTTCTTTTCTTGTTTCGGTGATACAATACAAATGCTTGTATATCCTCTCTTTCAATTTACGCTTGGTTTTCCGATATAAAAAGTGGGGCAAAACTGACACTGGGCTAGGTAGACAACTAGTTTGGAGTTGCGGTTGTATTTCTTGTGTGTGTATTGTATGTTATTCTGCAACTGGAATTTGTTCCCTGTCTCTATCCACCTACAGAAGTTACACATTTCACAGTTGAACATGCCTAGATTGCGTACCAAGTTGACAAGCGTTTTTTCTATCTGGTTCTTTAAATTTAACCCTCTCCTAAAAATTGCTATTGGGTGGTTACCTATTGTGGTTAAGAACACCTTGTCCATACTAATTAGGTTCCAACTTTTAATTATCATTTTTTTTAACTTCTAGTGCTTGAGTGCTAAAAGTAGTGATGAAACTTATATTGTAAGTGGGACCACTAGTGTTGATAGGTTCAACACTTGTATCTAAGTAATTTAGGGTGTGTAAGTTGTCTCTAATGTGAACTATATTCCAATTCTCAAATAATTCCCTAAGGGGTCCTATTTTCAAGATTGGTTGATATACACCTCTGCATCTTTTATCTTGGACTTCCCTAATTAATTCTAGCATTAGTCCACTTGGGTAGCCTCTTTTCAAAAACATGTTTCAAATTCATGTTTGAAATCATTTTTAGAGACACCATTCTTGCTGCTCTTACCAATTGACCTTTTACAACTGATTTTTTCTGTTGGTAAGGGTCGGAGCTGGTGAAAAGTAAGAAGGTGTTCGAATACATTATTTTTTGATGAATTCTAGCTCTATAACCTGACAGATTACAGTCTTTTTAAGGTCAATATCTAGATAAGTTATAGATTCAGTGCCAAAGTTTTGTGTGAAATGTAAGAAATGTGTAGTGTTGTTCAAATATTGAGTTAAAGCATTAGCTACTGTTATATCCCCTTTTAAAATTATGAAAATGTCATCCAAAAATCCGGTGTAGTAATTTATTTGGGTCTTTATGTTAATTTGATTGAAAATGTATTCATTCTTCCAATGGGCTAATACCATGTTAGCAAAACTTGCTCCACATGATGAGCCCATTGCTACCCCGATTTTTTGATGGTAAATTTCATTATCGAATGACGCAATACTAATAGACAAAATGATGTCCAAAAGTTTCTCAACAAGTTTGACTTCATCTTGGTCACCCCTTGCTTGCCTCATTTGAGCTGACACCCATTCAATACTTTCCAAATGGGGTATTGAGGTGTACAAATCTCTAACATCTATAGCCAGGAAATTGTAGGCTTTATTCAGGTCTTCTAAAAAATACCACGAGTCATGACATATTTGTTTCTCCTTTTTGATATACTTTTTAAGAATTGAGTTGACTGCCTTTGTGCTCACGTATGTAATGGAATGTCTTGCTTCCACTAAAATATGCATTGGAGGAGTGTCAATACTTTTGTGTAATTTAGGTAGTCCAAATACCCTTGGTGTTCTTGGGTATAAGGTGGTAATGTAATTGAAAGTATGAATGTCAATTGAGCATTGTATAAACATATCATTGAAATATGAGTTCACCTGTCTGTATGCTAAATTGAGTTCATTCAAACTTATTTTGTCATAAGTAGGGTCTACTAATAGTTGTTTCATTCTCTCATTGTTGTGCTCTATACTCATTACAACAAGGCCACCGCCTTTGTCAGGCTTCATTACTCTTATGGGGAGATGTCTAAAATCATTTAAGATTTCCATTTCCTTCTTCTTTACATTTTTGACTTCATTAAATTTACCTCTGTTGTTATGTAATGTCCTGACATTATTAATAACATTAATGTGGGGTGAATCGGTGGATTATATGTACTAGGGATTTTAAAATCCACCATTGAATTACTTGCATTACCCAGTAAAACAGACAAGTTCAACTTTCTGATATAACATTTAAGATCTAACAAAGTGTTTGCTAAATCTAAGTGCCGTGCTGGCATAAATGATAAACCTCTAGACTGATTCTGTATTATAGGCAGTATGGATGGGTCCCCTATTTGAAGTATTGGGGTAAAATGTCCCCTATCCTTCTTTTGTTGCAATTCTTGTATTAAATTCAGTGAGATTCCCTGGGTATCCTCTTTTTATAAACCTATTCCTGAGGTTGATACATTCTTCCATAAATTGCAAATCCAAAGTAATCGTGTTCTGCCTTTACTATATGTCCTTCGATGACTACTCTTTTTTGATGAAAAGGATGTGCACTTGTAAAATGTAAAAAGTCAGAGTATGTAAATTTCCTGTAAATACGGGAGATCATAATCTTTTTCCAACAGGACATCAAGGTAATCTACCTTACTTATTTGTATATCGTGGGTGAAGGTCAAAAAGCTTTGTGGTTTTATCAGTGTAGTCCAAACATTCCCTCACTTTTTCTTTAGAGTCCCTCCATACAATAAAGATGTCATCTAAATAACAGACACACACACACACACACACACACACACACACACACACACACACACACACACACACACACACACTAAAAAATTAATTCAACTGGTAGTTAAATAAGTATCCCCATTTCCACTGAGCCATTACCACATTAGCAAATGAGGAACCAACTGGCCTACCCATAGCACTCCACTTTTTTGTATATAAAAAAATATATGCCCCTCATAAATGATGCTATTATTCTTTTAAAATAAGTTCGGAAAGATCGTCATAGAGGTTAATAGTGTTCTTGTGGTAGTCCTTTATAGGCTAAAAATTCAGTAAACCATTGTATACCCAGGTCCTGGGGAATAACAGTATATAACTGCTTTACATCGATGGTGATAAGTATGGCCTCAGGATGAAATTACAAGTTGTTAATTTTGGTTAGAAAATCCCAGGAATCCTTGTATATATATATATATATATATATATATATATATATATATATATATATATATATATATATATATATATAATCCTTGTCTCTTATTAGGGCTTTTAGATTTACATCTAGAAACTTGGCACATGCACTTGTTATGGAAATTTTCACATCAACTATAGGTCCCATAGGTGGATTCCTGATATTTTTGTGAATTTTTGGAACACAGAACAATCTTGGGATTTTGGGAGATACCACATTAAAGGTAGTCATACTCATTCATGTCAATATGTTCATCGATGAACATGTCCTTGATTTGAGTCCTAATGTATGCTCCCAAGATTTCAACTATTCTATTATAATCATGTTTGCCCATAAAAAACTTCCCCCTTTATCTGGTTTCATATTTTTTTTTTAATTTTTTGATTCTTAATAAATTTCCGGTTTTCATGTTCATGGGTGCTCATATTAGAATTCCTTTCCTTGCGAGCCATAGCATTCCTGATGTCCAGTTTGCATAGTTTTTTACATTATTTTAGTGCCGGATATAGTGGGGGATTCTAAGGCTGTTCTCTGGTTCCATGGTATTGCTGACCATGATTTTGAATTTTAATTTTCTCAAAAACATTTTCAGATCAGTGAGCCTTGAGGCAACATTTGCAATCTTTGTTGTAATGAACGTCATACCCTTAAACCACATGTTCACCCTCTCTTTGTTAATGCCAACAATAGAAAAATTATATAGTTTAAAATCTTGTTCTTCATTCATTATAATATCAAAATTGTAAGTGCCAATCTCATCTCCATTGTTCACAGTCCTGTTCAATTTCCTCTGCATTCAGTGTAGTTATTTCTTCTCTGCCCATTGCTGTTGGTACTGTTGGTTGAAATGGGAGGGTTGGTTCCTGTTGCTGGATTGCCATTGGCTCCTTCTGGAGGGTTTGTATGACTGTTGTTACTGCTATTGGTTGTTTCTGTTTCACTCTTTGATTCTCTTCAGAAGTCTCAGTGGAGGGGATTCTAAAGGGACACTTGCTGAAGGGCTTTGGCAGTTGCTTTTAACTGTTGCTGTTAGTATTATTTGGATTCTTATTGTTAGCATATTAATCATTATTTTGGTCCAAGAAAGAATGATTAATGCAATGCCAGGATTTCTTTTTACCCCATGTCTGGGAGTCGGGAGGGTTGGGTTGTGCTGCATTTTGCCTGTCACATCCCATTTTGTTTATTTTTACATCCCTCAGTCATTCCATCTGCTGCTCAGTACACAAGAAAATCCTGGTGTATTTGTATTTGGAAAACTTGGATTGTGCATCCTGCATAATAAAATTGTCCAAAACTTGGATATCTGCCATTAATTCTTCAATAAACATGGCATTATGTTTAATGAGCAGCTGTAAAAACTCCCACCCTTGTTTATCAAACAAGGCTAGTAATTCTTGATGTACCACTGAGTTTCTTTCTAGTCCTGTGGGAAATCACCATATTCTAAGCCTCTTCGGTATTCTATTTACTTTAACAGAGTCCAGAAAATAGACATTCTTGAGCTGGAGCTTTCTTACGTTAAGAAGTTTATAATCCATTTCATTCAACTTGCAATTCATGCTTGATTCACATACTACTGGTTCCACATGAAATTTAGACTTGTGCTGTAGCCATTCATTCAGTGATGGCACTCCTTCCTGAAAGGGATATTGTCTTACTATACAGTCCATGTGATTCATAAGATTGTTCATGGCGTTATTAATGATAATACCAGCATTGTGAATCAGAGGGGCATTGATTGCAAGTTTTCTCATACCTTGTTGATACTGTATCCCTCCCATTTGCCTAGAATGGCACTGTGTAGATAATTCATCAACTCTGTGGGTGAGCTGTTGGATACCCAGTGTTAAATTACCAACCAACTTGTGTAAATCACCCAACTCAAATTGTAGGAATAACGCAGGTGAAGAAGCAGGTCCTGCTGTAGGTATTTCGGACACAAAACAAACAAATCCAAACAGTACTGTAAACTTACTACAAAAAAAAAAAAAACGTGTTGCCAAAACAATCAGATACAGAAGTTAGATTAAGAACCACCCATTTAAACTATAAACCACATTACATGACCCAATTCAATAACTTTTTCCCTTAAAGGTGTATGTTTTCAAAAATTTAAATGAAGTAAAAATTGTCCATCAAAAACATGAGCCTACTGAAATTTAAAAATATCAACCTTCATTTGTTAATTGCAGGGCTTGCCCCCTGCAAAAACTTAAAAATAGGTTGAATTCAAGGTAAATAGAAGAGTACGTTTATGATTTCAGTTAAAGAATTGTAATGCAAAAAGTGCTTTGTATATAACATAGTAGTTGTAGAAATGATAGGTTAGTTTAAAGAGACAGACTTGTATTTCTCTGGAGTGTTTATACATGTGCAAGACTATTGGATTGAATGTGTTTGTTTCGGTTGATATGAAGTTCAATTTTGAGAACATTTGTCCTTCTAAACATCCATTGTTATTGTTTCGTTTTTTTGAATTTCAGTCTTGTGTAAATTCAGTGAAGTGATAGGGATCCAGTGCTAATATATGTAAGCATGATGTATACATATGAGCTGCGTAATGATGTCCTGCTAGTGTATGAAAATATGGGCATACATATCGGCTGAGTCATGATCATATAATGCAGGTTTAGGTTAATATGTATACATAACTGATTCATCGATAGTTTGTAGGTCCATGAGGTGGCTCCCCATTGAAATGTTGGGACTCAAAATGCTTAGTCCTGACTACATAAAAAACTCAAATCCAGAAATACTGTAAAAATTCTCCTTTAAACTTTTTTTTTTGTGGGGGGGGGGCTAGTAAGCCCCCTTGCACCCCTCAATGTGGGGAGCAGACTTGTATATATCAACTCCAACATCACCATACACTGGAAATAAGAATTTTACAAGAAATAACCGTCTTGGACTTCGTATATGTAAGTCAGGATTTTTGTCTGTTCAGTCTTCACATTGCTGGATTTATTCATGTGGGTCCCAAAATTTCAAACAGTTACCCCTTGTAGTCCGTTGTATCTTAATATGAGACACAGATAAGAACTGAGCTATAATCATGTCATCAAGGTTTATATAGATATGATGTATAACCATCAGATGACTCATGATTGTATCTTTGTTGAATGTGAATGATGTAATCATATCAGCTGAGTAACGAACATGGTGTGTTGATATATGTTTACAAAGCATATTCATATTAGTTGAATTTAGATCATATTTTGAATGGTTTTAAGTCTCTGCAGTTCTGCAGGTACCCCAGTTGACATGGGTAACAACCTTTATAGCATCACAGAATGCCACACATGAATAGTTATAGCACCACTGATGTGATCAATTCGACATACTTCTGAGACAATGCATGTAATGTGATTCTAAGCCCATGCAGTCTTGCTATTGCATGTAAGAGTTTAGAAATACGAGTCCTGATACTTAGAAAATTTAACTGCAATTTCTGAAAAATCAGCAAATTTTGACACTCAGTTTTTAAACCTTTAAACTTTTGTAGGAGGATTTATTCCATTGCACTGCCATGCCCTCACTACTTGCAAATATTAAATGCTGTATTACTGTACTACACAAAAATGGAAATTATCTGAAATGCTGCATGTTCATAGTTAAAATATATTTCACCAATCTTTTCTGAGGGCTAAACATAAGGTTGTCTATATTATATGACAGGCACCTAGTATCTTTTGACATGATTCTGGCATTGGACTGTTGATACATTATTTTAATAAAGTGCTGTGCTCCCGTATTGTTATAGCTACCAGCAGTTACTTGGTTCTGAACCTCCTCCTGCACTATTTCAGCCACACGTGACATAACTCTGAGCTGTTGTAACGTAATGAAATGCCACATGAACAGACTGAGTCCCTCTAAAATGTGACATGTTAGCATGACAAGGGACAGCACTCCTGAGAACTACTAACACATCAGACTGCTGTATGTAACATACTCTAAGCTCCTATAACATAAAGTAGTGCTGCAAGTGACACAGCTCTGATCCCCTGTAACCCAAGGAGATGAAGCAGGTGTTGTTAACCCCTGCTTATGACATGATTACCTCATGTGACAAAGCTCCTAGCCCCTTTAACACAGAGTGACACTTGTGACATAACTGAGTTCTTGTAGTTTAGCTGGTGCATATAGGATGCGGCTTTGAGCCCTTGCAGCACTGTTAATGTTTTTTACATGATTCTGAATGTTTCTAGTGCTGTCACAAATAACATAATTACAATCACAAGGAACATCACAGAGTGCCATATATGATACCGTTTTGAGTACATACGGTACTACAATCATACCTCCCAATCATCCCGAATTACTCGTTTTTTAGGGTCCAAATGATATGGTGCCACGATTCTCGAGTGACACCCCATCATTTCTGATTTTTTTTCCAATTTATTTTTTACATTCCGCTGACGCCATCATGTGCACGATGATGTCAGCGCCGTTGGTGCTTCCAGCCTATCGGAATTGAGCTCTGCTCACATTTCTGGCTGGACTGTTCAAGCAGGCTTCTGTTCAAATGCTGGCTGGGCTGAAAGGAAGTTATGCTGCTGCTGCTTTCATCGTGGAGCGGAGCCTGTCGTTTTATGTGGAGCTTAAGGTTTGTAAGCTAGTTCTTTGTTCAAATGCTTTCAGAACTTCGTGGAGCCTGTCGTTTTATATGTGCAAATGCTGCTGCTTCAGAACATTTGTTTTATATATGTAGTTGTGGAGCCTAAGGTCTGTAAATGTTCATTTTATATGTGCAAATGCTGCTGGAGCCTAAGGTGTGTAAACATTCATTTTATATGTGCAAATGCTGCTTCAGAGCATCATGGAGCCTAAGGGTTTGTGTGTGTTTCCCCATCTAACTGAAGAGAACATTAGTGTAGCTCTCTGGGGGTTCCATTGTATCAAAGAACAAACAAATGTTTCTTGTTTTGTGTGCAAGGGGCCAATAATTTGAAAACAGCCCAAAGGTAATCTTTATCCACCACTGACCAGATGCATTGTCTTTGGATGTGGTGTAGGTTTCAATGTAATTTTAATGAATGTGAGTTTCAAGGGCAGAGAAGTTTTAATGCCAGTTCTATTTTCATTGTGAGACAGTATTGCTTTAACAGATGTCTATTGGTGTTTGTGCATTGTGCTGTGTAAAAATAAAATCCAAATCATTGTAGAAGTAAAGCAGTATGCACACATTGATGTTTATGGTAAATGGGGTGAAATAGCCAGGTAATGGAATGGCTGCAGGGGAACTCTGGTGCCATATTTTGGTTGTCTGTTCTTCAGTTTGCATTTGAAAGTTGGTATCCCACAATTCCATTGGAGTGGGCAGGGTTACATAATTATGTATGCAAATTTTATGTTAAACAGTGTGCAGATTTGTACCTATTTTTCATGGGTCTTGTCCAGATTTTTTTATGTTTCCAGGTTGAGAGGTATGCCTACAATTCATTTGTCATGGTTCTGAGCCTTTGCAGCTACTATTAAATATGGCAAGCTTCTGAGTCTGTGACCTCACAAAGTGTCACATTTGTTACTATTTTGAGACTGCCCTGCAATGTTGATGTATTTGACATGATTCTGTACCCTTTCAGTACTCCTGATATGAAACACACACACCGTTGGTCTGAGCTATCACTGGATTGTGGACATATCTGATTTTGCACCAAGTCTCAGAAACTGTTTTAGTGCTAAATGTGACTTAATTTTGTGTATTTGAAGGACTCCTGAGTATTATGACATGCCTTTGACACTAAGTGGCATTAGGGAGTTCTAATCCCCTGCAGCAGTATGGTGGGGGTAAATAGGGTAGCAATCAGTTGATCCTGATTTGCTTTTTAGTGCACTGCATTTGTGGTCAAAACTATTATATGTAGTAATTTGGGTGGAGTATAAACTGTAGCAAAACTGTGTTTTTTTGCTCTTCATGCAAGTTCCTTCTGACAAATGTTTCATTTTGGGGAGTGTGAGAGTTGCAAGATTGGAAGTAACATCTAGAGACCTGTGGATTGTTGGCAACCCATCTGACATGAATCTAAGCCAAGTGGTAGTGTTGGCACCCCATGTGACATGGCTATAAGCCATGTAGTAGTGTTGGTGAGCTGTGTGACCTGTTCCTGAGCCCTATGATACTGCTGATGCTCCTCACATGATACACTTCTGATCCTCTGCAGTACTTCTGATGGTCCTCACATGATGCACTTCTGATCCCCTGTGGTACTGCTGATGCTCCTCACATGATACACTTCTGACCCCCTGTGGTATTGCTGATGCTCCTCACATGATACATTTCTGATCCCCTGTGGTACTGCTGATGCACCCACATGATACACTTCTGACCCCCTGTGGTACTGCTGATGCTCCTCACATGATATACTTCTGATCCTCTGCAGTACTGCTGATGTCCCTGCATGACATGGTTTTGACCCTGTGGTACTGCTGATGTCCTCTTTTGACATACTTTTGATCCTTTGCCAAATTGCTAGGAATGAAATGTAGAAGGGTTCAAACACTTTGGAGTACCATATGTGACTTGAACAAAACTTCATGAAGCATTGTGAGGAGTTGCATTTATTTATTTTTAATTTATCCTTTGTTGACCTGGTTAGTGTTACTAGGCTAGTAGCCTGTTTTCATGGGAGACCAGAGATGGTATTTTATACTGTTACAGAAAATTTGGCCAGGGCATCAGGGAACATCCTCTACTTCTCATTATTATAAGTATGACCAGTCTTGAAGGAGCACGTCTTGGTTCCATTCCAGGCACAGAAGCAGACCAGAGAAACAGAGAGCCAGATGGTTATGATACAGATTTTTAAGACATATATATTTTTTATACATCATGTATTTACTAATGCATAGGGTATTTATGACATGTACAGGTTATGCATTAATATATATATATATATATATATATATATATATTTATTTATTTATTTTTAATGGAATGTATTGAGACTATCATATTATATATTCCTTGGTGAATTGTACATATATATAAAATGAAATGCACAGATATGTTATGAAATGTATAGTTTACACATGACATGCACTGAGTGTCCACAGATTGCTTAGACATGTTAATGAATTCGTACTGATCAGCTTATGAAATATTTTAGTGATGTTAGTTTTAGTACAAGCCTCTCAACATTGTTGATTTAATTAAGTTATTAATTATATGCACCTATTTTTATTTAAATTATGAGGGAATATGTATTGTTTGTTTGGGGTACAATTTGAATTGCCAGAATAGGCATTGGATCACTTTAAATGAAGTTGGAGTGACTGTTTGGCACCATAAGATATTTAAATAGCCTGAAAAACAGCTGTTCAAACATTCTGATGAAGTCCACTATAGAGTGGATGAAAGCGCTTAAAGAGAATGTGTATGTGTTCAATGTGATTTTTTTGGTCTATTAAAGAATATTTTTGTGCTCACTTCGTGCATTGGCTTTTATTTGGGAAATGGTAGCATCTGCTACCACGTGCTGTTTCAGCTTGCTTATTGTGGATTTACGAGGTCGTAAGCTGTTTCCTGTTTTGGCTTTAGATGTAACGCTAGCAAAAATTAGAAGATTAACCACTGCAGATTTAAAATGGAAAGGAAAAGAATATAGAATTATAACATTATATGCTTACATTAATTGTAAACAAAGGGAAAGTTCATTTCATCAGATTTTAGCCTATGTAGTGATAAATATGAATATTATAGTAATGGGACTTTAGTTGCAATTTGATAGGCAAAAATAAAAAGAAAATGATATAAGAAAAATGTTAGAAGTTATAAGATGTGGTAAGTTAAGACTTGGAGACAAAAATTTATGGACTTACAATAGGGGTCTGTATAGAACTGAAATAGATTGTTTTCTAGTATCAGAAGGTTTAGTTATAGGAGAAGGGGAGGTAGTTGAAACTATGTTTTCTGATAAACTTGAAATATGGCTAGAGATAAAGGAAAACAAAGAATATATAAAAAATAGGCAAAGAAATAAAAATGATAATGAGGAAGCATCTAATGATGAAAGATTAGTAATATAGTTATGGAAAGATCATATCACTATTATAACATTTTATAAAAATTGGTCCAAATGGTGGATGATGATTAAGAAAAAATATAAAAAAGTTTTTTTACAGTGGCGATATGATGTGAGAAAACTAGAGAAAGAAAAATATAAGAACATATAATGACGCATTGGAAGATTTAGAACATAATGATAGTACTTTTGACAAAGAAAATTAATTATGTGAAAGAAATCAAGAAAAAATACAAGAATTGTTATATAACCAAAAATATTTTACAGGGAAAAAGAGTAGTATTGAGATACTTAAGCAGAAATGTAAAAGGAGAAAGAGAAGGAACTTGGGAAAAGATTATGAATAGTTTATTACAATATGTGCAAGAAATGTTTAAAGAAAAAATGTAATGAAAAACATGGAAAGTAAAAAGTTAGAGAATAAAGAGTTGGAACAGGAGATTTATTTAAATGCGCTAGATAAAGTATTAGGACAAGTAAATATAGATGGAATAGGGCAAAAAATATTTTGTAAGTGTTAAAGTAGATAAATGAAAAATATGAAATAGTAGTAAAATTATATAGGTTCATAGGTTGGTACTAGGCTGTTGGCCTTAGGGCCTATACAAGGCTAGCCATAACATTTCCTCAGCTATTTTTCCAGGATTTTCACTTCCCTGGTCCCCTGTCTAGCAGGGCGACTAATGTGATCCCCGGGGTGAATTTCCTATCTCCCATCCAGTCGTCAGGGTTTCTTTTGAAGAGGGCCAAAGAGACGCTCTGCTTGACATGTATGGGCAGTCTGTTTCAGAGAATGGGGAGTCTTTGAGACAGGAATCTATCCCTCCAGCATGTTTTGTTCATTGTGATGACCAGGATTAGATCCCTGGAACACGTGGTTCTGAGGGATTGGGATTTCTTTAAGTGTAGCATGTCCAGCAGCTCTGGGTTTGACATTGGCTTATATGTTAAGCAGAAATTGCCTCTGAGTAGATGATATGTGACAGAGTATAGCTGGAGTGTTTTTAGCTGGTCAGCATAGGGCATCTGCTTTAGGCCTGTGATTCTTTTAGTGAGGGAATTCTGCGGCCTTTCCAGCTGTTGCAGATGTCTTGTGAGGTACATACCAAATGGGGTGTTGTACTCTATAATGGGTCTAATGAGGGATGATTACAGAGGGACATTAACCTCCTTTTTCCTGGATGAAAAGCCCTTAGTAATGAGATGTGCCATATAAAAGGATTTGTTGTGGTGATGTGGTTATCGAAGGTGAGACCACTGTCCACATGTGTCCCTAGGTCCCTTATTTATTTTTATTTATTTTATTTATTTGCAGTTGATTTACCAGGATAGTCCATTGGGCCAAAAGAACCCGTTTTCAATGGAGTCCTGGGGAGAAAAGCTCCAGTACAGAAAAATTAGGTACATACACAAGATTGCTAAATAATTATACAAAATGGTAGATCACACAAATTTAGGTTCATACATAAGATTGCTAATATTTATACAAAAGTGGTAGATAAAACATTTAAACTCAAAATTCAAAAACATTCAGAACAATACAAACAATGAGGATTAATGTGAAGTAAATGAGCTTGGAAATAATGAGATGGTCCACACACCCTATCTGGTACCGTAAGCATATTGGTGGTAAGATGGTCCACACACCCTATCTGGACCTTGCCAAGGCCTTCAACACCATCTCCCACTCTGGAATCATAGATAAACTTACTAAGCTGTGCAAATTTAGGTTTAGTGGACTGCCACTTATGTGGTAATTCATGGGTACATGGTTTTTCCCAAAGGGGGTAACTATACATTTCTTGGCATTGAACTTGAGCACATGGCTCTGGCACCAAGCATCTGTCTCTCTAAGGCCCTTTTGTAGGATGTCCACCTCATTTGGGGATTCAATAATGGCTCCCAGTTTGCAGTCATCTGCGAACTTTGTTAGCCAGAGTCCCTTGGTGTTGGCCTGTACTTCGGAGAAGTATATGCCAAACAAGAGCAGTCCCAGGACTGAACCCTGAGGTACTCCACTTGTCTGGAGCTGGATTTGGAGTCTGCTACTTTCAGTGTAGGTTCTGTCAGTAAGGCAGTTGGCAACCCATCGAGTGATGTAGGGATTAATGCACAGCTTAGTAAGTTTATCTATGATTCCAGAGTGGGAGATGGTGTTGAAGGCCTTGGCAAGGTCCAGATAGGGTGTGTGGACCATCTTACCCTCATCCATGGCTCTGGAGACTGATTCAAACAAGTCTGTCATGTTGAGGAGACAAGATCGGCCCTTCACGAAACAAAACTGGGTGGGGTCCAGTGTTTGAAGGTTGCCAATATCCTTGTTTATAAGTTCCATGATAATGTGTTCCATGGCTTTGCAGATCAGGCTCAGGCTAATGGGACGATAGTTCCTGGGTTCCAAGGTGGACCCCCCTTTGTGAGGTGGGATAACTGTAGATGTGCGCCACTCATTGGGCATTAATCCTGAGGTGAGGCTATGATTAAACATGACACTTGGGTGAGGTGCCAATTCATTTTGTAGTTCATGCAGTACACAACCTGGGATGTCATCTGGTCCCATGGATGCTGTATTCTTAGCTTTGGAGAGTGAGTGTTTTTTTTACCTATGTTGCTGTGATTACCGGTATTTTGCAATCTTTTGGTATTGAGATGGGCCCTTTAGGGTGTGAGAGGGGGGTGAAATTGGCACTGAATCGATCTGCTAGGATATTGGCAATATCCTTGGGATCAGTATATTTATAGCCATTCTGTTGTAGCTCAGAGCATATCTGAGTATTGCCATTTAGATTCTTGGCATAACTATAGAATGCCTTGTTGTTGTCCTTAGAATGTTTAGCAATTTTATTTTCATAACTAGCTTTGGAGGATTTTATGAGGGACCTCAGCTTCTTACTGAGGCTGGTAAAGGAGTTTTTTGTATCCTGGGATTTTCCTTTTTCTGTAACATTTTCTTCCTTCTGTTGTATAGCTTTTATATGTGTGTGTGAGTGTGTGTGTGTGTGTGTGTGTGTGTGTGTGTGTGTGTGTGTGTGTGTGTGTGTGTGTGTGTGTGTGTGTGTGTGTGTGTGTGTGTGTTTGGGTATGGCAAAAAAAGTGAAAGAATATATAAATGAAATAAAATGTTACCAAGAAAAAATATTTTTGTGGAAAATAAAAATTGATAATACAGAAAAGGAAAAGTATGGCAGAAGAATGGAATGATAAAACATTAGTGTATAAAACCATTGGAAAATCTAACAAATGAAAACTTAAAGCTATAAAAATAAAAAGCTAATGGTGAAATCAGAAAGTAGAATGCCAAGAGTTTTTGTGGAGACTGGAAATAGATAAATTGCCAGTAACAGAAAATGTGCCATATTTATTTTGAAATTTGTTTACGGGGAAAGTCCAGCTGGGCCATAAAGAAAATATTTTCCATGGAGGCCCTGGGAAAATAGCTTCACAAGACAAACTAGTTTATATATGAACAAAATTAAACAAAAAGATTGGTAGTATGGACATAAGCATTCACATGATAGTAACTAAAAAAAAAATCACTTTAATAGTAGCACAAATATAACAAAATGGTTACCTACATAGCAGAGTATTTTACGTTTAGAGACCATGCTAGCCATGGCATCATTTATTGGAGTAGTCATAAGGAAGATGTGAAGTAGTAGAGATGGTAGTTTGAGAAAAAGGAGAGGATGTAGTAGTAGGAACATGGAAGGAGATGTAGAATAAGGGAAGATAGTATTAGATAAGAAAGATGATGTTAAGAGTATGATGGAGAATGAGAGAGCAAGGGGAAGAGAGAAAAGTAAGGTGGTTAAGGCAGACAGAATTAATAGTAGGCATGGAGGTGTGATGATGCAGTTTGAGTTATCAGCCTGGGGATGAGCAGGAGCATATCCAGGATTTAGAAAGGTGTTCCTTAAGTGCAGGCTTGAAGGATGTGTGAATGAGGTTGGATCTTCAAGATAAGGGGATGGTGTTCCAGATTTTAGCTATGGAGAGGGAGTTTAAGTTTTGTCCGACTGATTTAATTGGATGATGCTCTTGTAAAAGCTGCTTGTTTTCTGACCTAAGAGATCTGTTTATTATGTAGGAGTAGACGATTGTATTTAAGGATGGACAGGGAATGGGTGTATAAATGATTTTATGTGTTGTGTTGAGCTGGATGAAAGTAAGGTAAAGTGGAAGTTGAAGCCAAGTGAGATTGGGGGGACTATGCAGTGATGAGAAGAGTATTTTGCATAGGTGGCAAACCTAGAAATTTTGTTGCAGCAAAATTCGAGCTTTGATTTTTAGGCAGGTTTGTAGGTTATTGAGAACTAGTGCTCCATATAACAGAGATGATGGGTAGTGGCTAGTGTATGTTCAGTGTGAGTATCTAGGAAATGTTTGTGCTGATAGAGAGTTCCGAGTTTTTGGTGTGTTTTCTTAATGTTATTTTGTATATGTAGGTCAAATGTGGGGTGTTCATCAATGGTGATGCCTAGCAGTTTTGTGTGGGAGACATCTTAAATTATGGTGTTCATTGAGAGAATAGTAAATTGTCTTATAAAAAGTAATATAAAAAGAAAAGTGATAGTCTGTTTACATTGTCAAGAAGAAGAAGAAAAGTACAGAATTTTGAATGCAAATGAATAAAAAAGTTATGGGAAACTATATAAAAAGTTTTTTCAAAGATATTAAAGTGGATAAAATAAACATGAATATGATTAAATATGGATATTAGAAATATGTTAAAAGAATAAATGTTTTAAGTTGTATGAAATAAAGGAATAAATGAAATTATGATTAGTGGTAAATGGATTTTTTGTAACAATATTAAGTAAAATCACGTGGGTTATAGAAAAAGGAGGGGTTTAATAGAGATGAAAATGTATGATTGTAAAGGAAATTATGAATATGTGTAAAAAGGTTTATATATCTATATATTTGTACATTTATAAATGTATAAATATCTTGTAAATTAACAGTTATTTTTGTTTATAAATAAAGGACCCTGTACTAGTTTGATTCCATAATTGCAGAAAAACTAGCTCATAGTTCATAGTTCATAGTTCATAGTTCTAGTACAGTTATTTGTGCATGTCTTAATCCTAGAGCAGTGGCAGCTGGGAGGATGGGGCTTGACATGGAGGAGTTGGTGGGAGTGTGTGAAGGCAAATGTCAGCTTGCACTTGCCACAGTTATTTATGCCTATCTTAATCCTGGTGTAGTGGCAGCTGGGAGGATGGGGCGTGACATGGAGGAGTTGGTGGAAATGTGTGAAGACAAATAGCCTGCACAAGAGGATTGTGAGATACTGTTTCAGAAGAGTTTATTTGCCAAAGCAGAACCAAAGAAGTGTGTGTGTGGTTGCAGCCCTCCAGCTGTGAGGTTTTCAAGATGATAAATTCCATGAGATGCTATTATAAAGTGAACTGGAAAATGGAGGACATGTATTTTGGGGATAAAATTCAGAGTGAAGAGTTAGAGGAAATGAAAAAAGGTTAATGAACCAAAGAAAAAATTGTATGTGCAGGCAGTTGGGAGTATGTAGGAATAGAAAATAAAGAAAAGTCGATGGTGCAAAAAGAAAATAAGTGGTGAGAATATAAAACAAAAAGAACTTTGGACTAAACAGATATGAGGTATGGGATACTGTAATTTTACCTCTGGGTGTCAAGGTGCAAGATATTTATATCTGATAAATAGAACTTCTTTGATATTATTTTTAAGACTGTTCAGGGAATGGAGAATTTTGTGTGGGAATATGAAAAGAAACAAAATTATAACTCATAGAAAAATTGTGATAAATGTTTTTTTCATGGAACAAAAAAAAAATTCACATACAATTTCATACAAAAGTAGAAAGAAAGACTTTAAAAAAGGTTTGCAAAGAAGTAATGGATATTTCAAAAGTTTAAGACAGTAGAGGTTTATGGACTGGGGGATGGGATTGTAATGCAGTTTTGAGAATGGAAATGGAAGATTGTGCACGTTGCAAGTGTTAGAAATGTTGATGGTTATAGGGGAAGAGTAAAATACTGATGACAGCCAACAACATTTTTTTGTGGGGAAAGAATGATACTTTTGTGAATAATGGATAAAAAATGTTATATGTGGGAAAATGGATCCCCTTTATTATGTCAACTTACCATAACATTGACTTTCATAACAGCAAAACCACAGTGTTGGATCTTTAAAATCACAAACTCCCGGAACATTGTATTTTCCCAACGGGAAAGTTACCACTTGGCCACCATGGTGAATTTTTCCCTTTTCTCCACTGTAGCATGATCTTGGAGTTAGTATATTTAGTTAGGGGGTTTTGGGGGTGCAGCCCACTACTTCGGTGGGTTTAATTTGCTTAAATTTCTAATTTTGTTGTCGGTGGCCAAGTAGTAACTTTTCTGGTGAGAAAAATACAATGTTCCAGGAGTTCGTGATTTTAAAGATTCATCATTGTGGTCTCTCTGTTATGAATGTTGATATGTTAACTCGACATAATGAAGAAGATCTTGGAAAATGTAGCATGACACAACAAATGTAAGTTAGAATGTTATAAATGCCAAAAAAACTGTATATATATATAAATATATATATATATATATATATATATATATATATATATATAGACAAAAAAAGAGGTTAATGACAGTAAAAATGGGGGAGGATATAGAACAAACTGAAAAAGGATTGGGAATTGATACTGAAGATAATATAGAAGAAGAAAAATATAAAAATAAAGAAGACAGAGAGGAGGTAGAAAGACTCAGGAATTTGTAACCGATATAAGCTGGAAAATCGGGAAAGGAAGAAGAATTAAAGACAGAGAAAGAAGGTTTAAAGGAAAAAAATCAAAGAAAGAAAGGGAATTTTAATAAAAATAAAAAGTTTAAATGATTTCTCTTAAATTAAGGAATAAAGAGAGGCATTTAAGAATTCTTCCAGTAAATGCAAATTTTATAAAAATATAGGAAGATAGGAATTTTAGAATGGTCTAGCATATATATAATTGTATTAGAAAACATAAGATGTCAAATAGAGGAAGTAAGATTGCAAAAAGAAAAGAATCTGGGATGGAAATGTAATCCGGAATTTGGGAAATGAATGTTGTTCAGGAAAAGCGGTATTATGTAGAAGAAAGGTAAAGATATTAGCTGTAACATTACTAAGAATGAGAAGTTAACCATTACTGATGTCAGATGACAAACGCATAGAATTATAGCATTATATGCATATGTAGCATGCAAAGAAAGGGAGAGATTATTTCAACAATTACTGGCTTATGTAGTAAAAATAACACAGGATTGTAATTAAAAGGCATAAAGAAAAAGAAAGGAGAGATCAGAAAATGTAGGAAGTAATGAAATGGTAGCTGGTTATTGAGAATAGAAAGTTCTGGATGTATACAAGAGGTATTCTTAAATCAGAAACAGATAATTTTTAATATCTGTAGGAATAAAGATAGCAGAAGGGGAAGCATTTGTAACAGGATTTGCAGATCATTTAGCAGTTTGGATGGAGGTATATGAAAGTAAAGAAGATATAAACATAGGAAAGGGAATAAATGACAAAACTGAATGAAAAGGAAGAAAAAATCTTGCAGCGAAATCCAAAAGCATGGTTTAAAAAAAACAAGTACAACTTTAATCCTGCTGTCTGCTTTTTTAGTGCTGCACCTGATTTCAGGTAGTATGAGAATGGGAGATCTTGCCAATAACACAGAGGAATGTGAAATTAGATGGATTATTTTGTTTGAAGTTGTGTATTCAAGCAGTGTGTTTGTGCTGTATTTTTATGGTCTAATGAGTTGTCCTTACATGAAAGCACTTATCTACTTGTACAATTAGTTGTATTTGTTTTTTAAGCCATGGTTTTGGATTTCTCTATGTTTTTTTACCTTTGCTTTTGCTGCTTTGGAAGAGTCTGTATACCTGCACCTGGTGAGTTTTTGCTGCAGAAGAAGAAAACTTACATTTATGGAGAGAGCATGTTACAATGAAAACATTTTTTGTCATTTGGTTGTAAAGGTGAATTACATTAAAAAATATAAGATACATTTTTTAAAATGTCAAAGGAGACATAGACAAATAGAAAAAGAAAGATGTATAAAAATATATAGAAAAAATGGAAAAGCTAGAGGGAAATTGCAGTATTAAGAAAAAGAAAAAAGTTATGTAAAATTATGAAGAAATTAGTTATAAAAATATTGATATTACAAGAAAAGAAGGAATATGTGTCAGCATATTTGGATAACATTGTGAAAGAAGGCAGTAGTGGGATGAGAGAGAGAAAAATAAGGAAAAAGATGATAAAAAACAGATGATGGAAACTGTAGTTCACTATGTGGAAGAAATGTTTAAATAAAAAAAAAGATTGTAATAAAATATGGAAAGTTAAAAGCTATTTTAGATCAAGTCAATAAGGAAATTGAGAAAGAGATCAGTATGTATGAATTAGATAGAAGTTCTTACACAAGTTAATATAGGTTAATTAGAAGGTCTAGATAGAATAGGCTATGAAATGTATAAAAAGTTAAATTAATGTCTTGAGTATTTATTGTATGTTTTAAATGAATGGTTGATTGAAGGCTTTTGTTATAAAGAATTGTTTAGTGGGATATCAATATTCATTTGGAAAAAAGGTGAAAAAGAAGATATAAAGAACTGGAAACTAATAGTATATGCTACAGATTATAAAAAGACTAAAAAGTAAGATGGAAATATAGTGGAAGAAAATTTATATGGTATGAAAGGGAAAGGATGCCAAGAATTATTGACTGTAAGAGAAATTGTTGATATTGTAAATAGAAACGATGGACAAATTATGGTAGGTGATATTTATAAAGCATTTGATTCAGCAGAGCATACAACATTGGAAATTAATAGAGGCATACAATTTTAAAGATGCATATAGGGATAAGACAAAGCTGTTCTTTGAGTAGTATATTTGCTTTAGTTATGAGCATGGTAGTAAGTAAGGTGAATAGTAAAATGAAGAATGAAATTATATAATGCAAACAAATGTACATATTCCAGTTTTAATGTCATATGCAGATAATATTATTATAGTTTCCAAAATAATTTTTAGATGAAGGAAGCAATATTTTGTGTAGCAGATTGTTTAAAAGAAAGGGGTATGACATTAAACAAGGATAAAAGTAAAGGTTTGGGGGATTAGATAAAAATAGGAGGAATACCATTTACAATGAAATCTCAGGTTTATAACCAAAAGTTATTCCCAATACTATCTGTGAAACACAATGTGAAAATGTTGTTACAAGAAGTGAAAGAAATCTGTTGTCTGTGGAGAACATATACATTACATTACAAAGAAGAACACTAATTTGATAAATTCAGCATTAATGGGAAAATAGTGTATTTATTAAGTCTGTATATGATGACTCAAGGAAGACATGAAAAACAAGTGTTAGAAGTTATATTCACTGTTGTATGGGGTCTAGATTAAATCCAGTCAAGGGAGAAAGGATGAAGGGGGATTAGGATTATTAACTCCAGTAAATGCATATAAAGTTTTAAGATGGATAAATGAACAAAATAAGAAAATAGGAACATAGTAAGACTGTTTAAGTATAAATGTGAACATTTTGAGGAGACTGTAAAGTCCCTGCTCTGGTCTAGTAATCAAGGAGCCCCAATCCTTACCACTGACACTGGTGAGAGATTTTCACTTGGAACAAAGATAGATACAGTATTTCCAGCAGCTCTCTGCACAAAGCACAATTTCCTTTAAGATCTCACAGGGAAGACACTCCATTCTGGGGCTGGGTTTCCCTTCCTCTCTCTGGACCCCAAATAAGACTCCCCACTGACATAACTGTAGAGTTGACTCCTCAGCGAGTGTTCCAAGTTAAGTCCTCCATCACCATCTATGGAATCAGTGAGCTGTATACCTGCTCTAAGTAGCTGACACACACACTTTGAGGTTTGATTTTCACACACACACACACACACACACACACACACACACACACACACTTGGGAAAGGCTGGTACAGATTTACCAGCATTACCCCCTCTGCCCAGACGTTAAGGTAGATACTTAGTAAAATTAATACTAATGCAAATGGATGTGTTTGATCAATGCAGCAAGGCTTCGGGAGCTGCCACAGTGCCACCAAATAAATATATGTACTCAAAGTTAAAATATTCCCTAAAAGACCAGTCACATGAAAAGTTTAAATATATTAAATAGTAAAAGAACATGAAAAGACTAAATATCTATTTACAATAAATGCCAGCATTTCAATCACAGGAAATATTAAAAATAGCAGATGGATAAATTTACACAGATGCAGAAAAACAATACTTAACTAATCTCACTGTATTTTCCTGACTGATCTAAAGAATTAATATTCCCTGGTTACTTACTAAAGCAAGGCAAGATGAAGTAGGTGCATGGTCCTTTGTCTGTTTTCAGAAACAGACTGCCCTGAGAGCTTCTGTCTCATCTACTATTAAAGCATCATTTCAATGTGGATTACAGAATGATATCACATAGATCTGGTCATCAGACTTGGTTCATACACTACCAGCTTTTCTAGAAACTGAACCAGAATCTACATGTCATCATACATGTACACAGAGCTTTGCTAAGACATGTTATAGCATCTGGAAGCTATAAAACCATTTCAAAAACTTCAACCGTTCCAGGGTAGTAATTATTTCACCCCTAAGGGCAATACAGTAGGAATCCTAGTCCTGGTTTTCATAGACATTTTGTCTCTGTTTGCAATCAGAACTGTAGGATATGATCTTTACAGCCTAAATCAGGTAATTTAATTTCAGACTATTTTTCAAAGTTAGCCGAACTGAGATTAATCTCTTCTCTTCCAATATCTTCTGTTGCAATATATTCATTTCAACAGTTACCATATAGTATGACATACAGGTGTATTTATTTTCTGTCCAGCAGGACCCACTGTTGTACATTTTTAACACAAGCAGCTTTACAAATACATTTTCAACACAAACACCTGTACAAACCAGTTTGATATACACATGACATATATTTCTTTACAAAACTCCAGCTAGCTCTGCTGGCATATGTTAAGCACCCACTGCCCTACTTCTCTTGACATAGCTGGCAATATCTCGCATCATCACAGAGGCAATAAGAAGAATGCATTAATGAAGAAATAAATTACCAAGAAAAAATAAAAAATGTGGAAGAATAAACATTGATCAAATAACAGACGATTGATAATATGGTATAGGATTATAATGATACAATATTATTGTGCTGACCCTTGGAATCATTTACCAGAAGAAAAGATTATTGTTATAAAAGAAAAAAACAAGTGATATAGCAATAAATAGAATGTTAGGATTTTCTAAGGAGATTTGAGAAAAAAGAAGTTGCCACTTCAAATGAGGCCCTTGCGTGTAGGTGAATGCATGGCTCCCAAAAGCAAAATTCAAGAAAATAATGAGCCAGCAACCGTATGCTGTAACAAATATAAACATATATTTATTAAATTACATAAAAAGAGCAAAAAAGAAGAGACCAGTTTCGTCTAGAATATTTTCATAGCCTTCATCAGTGTTAAAGACAGAAGCATTCATTTGTTCCTTTTATACAGTAATATAAATTAATTACATACCGTGACTGGTTACCTCATAAATATTCATTTAATCCGGGTGGAAAAAGTCCACCCAGTTTGATGATCCATTTTTTCTCTTTAATATCCAAAATAGAGTGCCATCCTGCTTTGTTTGATCTGTTGCCCAAGATGCTGTCAATAATCATGAAGTTGAATGAAGCTGTGGGATGTTTGATGGTATGCTTACACAAAGCATTACTGATTCTCTTATGTTTACTATCACTTAGATGTTCAGAAATCTGCAATCTAAGTGGCCTTGATGTCTGTCCTATATAAAATGCAGAGCAACTACATGCGGCCAGATAAACTAACCAGTCACTACTACAATTTGCAAAGAAACCAATATCAAAAACCACACCACAAATCCTGCGGTCTAAGTGATATTAAACATAAGAAAATCGGTAATGCTTTGTATAAGCATACCATCAAACCACCCCACAGCTTCATTCAACTTCATGATCATTGACAGGATCTTGGGCAACAGATCAAACAAAACGGGATGGCACTCTATTTTGGATATTAAAGAGAAAAAATGGATCATCAAACTGGGTGGACTTTTTCCACCCAGATTAAATGAATATTTATGAGGCAACCAATCACGGTATGTAATTCATTTATATTGTATAAAAGGAACAGATGAATGCTTCTGTCTTTAACACTGATGAAGGCTATGAAAATATTTTGCTGAAACCGGTCTGTTCATTTTTGTTCTTTTTTACGTAAGTTAATAAATATATTTTTATATTTGTTACAGCATACGGTTGCTGGCTCATTATTTTCGGACCTCTTTTGATGTGGCACATTTCCTCCCTTGCTATGGGTCTGTGGACTGCTGTATGTTCAGGTCATGTCGGCCTGAATCACTGTGATTGGATTTAATACAACTGTAATACAAGGTTAACTAAATTTTGGTTGTTTATTTCTGGCTTATGCAAGTAGTTGTGATCATCTAACTTCATGGATGTAAGCTGTTGGGGTCTTATTTTTGCTATTTCCGAAGTTGTGGATTGTCTGTTTTAGCATACTAGGACAGGGGACCTGTACCAGCACAATATGCATTCTGCTTTCTACAAATATTTATCCACTATAAGCGTTTTAGGGATTTAATGGACTGGAACGCTTATTGAGGTAACTGCGGGACATTGGTAACTCTTTTTTTTTTTGGACTCGTGTGCGTCATTTTCTATAACTGCCTTTCTGTATTGGTTTATTTTGGTGGTTGACCCTAATACATCAATACAATAGGGGGCTACCCACCATTTATGGTCTGTTTTCTTTTTATTCATTTGGCTGCCTTTTACTTGGGTCACTGAAACAATGAGCAGGCAGTCGTCGTATGTTTGATCAATCTACTTTACTGCTAAGGGAGTAAACCAGCACGGATTTGCCTTTTACAAAATATATTTTCCTTTTTGGGTGTACCAGTCACTTAACGGGCATGTGAGGTCATTGTGGAGTTCATCTGCGTATGTACTTTTCTGTATATTTGACTGTGTTACGTGGAAATTTTGTTTGTAAAGGGATCCATTCTGTATGGCGACAATGTTTGCTACAGGATATGCATAATAATTGCATTCCATTGTAGTTTATTGCCATTTTGGATTGATTAAAACTGATTTATCCTGCATCTACAGTGTGGCTTCTAGCTTGCAGGATTTAATGGACTGGAACACTTATGGAGGCAACTACAGGACATTGGTAACTTTATTTTTTTGACTCCTGTGCACCATTTTCTATAACTGCTTTTCTGTGTTGTTAATACTACTTGGAAGTGGTTTATTTTGGTGGTTGACCCTAATACATCAATACAATAGGGGGCTACCCACCAATTATGGCCTGTTTTCTTTTTATTCATTTGGCTGCCTTTTACTTGGGTTACTGAAACAATGAGCAGGAGACTATTGTTCAGTCGTCGTGTGTTTGATCAATCTACTTTACTGCTGAGGGAGTAAACCAGCATGGATTTGCCTTTTACAAATATATTTTCCTTCTTGGGTGTACCAGTCACTCAACGGGTCTGTGAGGTCACTGTGGAGTTCATCGGATATCACAAATTGGTATTATTCTAATTATTTGGACTGTGTATGTACTTTTTTGTATATTTGACTGTGTTAGGTGGAAATTTTGTTTGTAAAGGGATCCATTCTGCATGGCGACATTTGCTACAGGATACACATAGTAACTGCATTCTGTTGTGGTTTATTGCCATTTTGGATTGATTAAAACTGATTTATCCTGCATCTACAGAGTGCTTTTAGCTTGCGATTTCAGCTATATTTTTTGGACATTAAGCTCTCTGAAAGATTCCATTTTTGTGAGGGTGTGGACTATAGTAATGACTGTGGATTTGCGTTTGATATTTTTCGTCATAAATTTAGGATTAAGCCAACTATTGTTTTGATTGTGAATGGTTTACAGGGACTCTGATGCAATTATAATTGCTGTCTGCATATTTGTACTGTATACTGTCTAGGAGGGCTTATTGCTTTTATTTACAGTTATAGCTTTATGAAGGGCATTTGTTTTTGCTTATTCATATTGAATCTCAGTTTTTAAATATAACTGTACTGCATTATATGGAGACCATTCTTTCTAACCAGGAATAACAGCAGTATAATACCCGCTTCCTGCTCTAAGTGGATGGTTCGTTTTTTGGGGTTTCATGTTGGTTCTACTAATTCTGGGTTTATCATCTCATTCTTTGGTAGACTGTTAGTTAGATTAGGTATGTTTTTGGAAATGTTTCATTATATATGGTTCTTACTAAGGGTGCCTTGTTGTGACTTTTGAGCTATTTGATCTATCACCAACCTGATTTACAAACAATATTTTGACTGGGGGCAGTGCATTTGTTCGATTAAAGACCAATACATTTGATTAGGATTGATTGCTCCTATTTGTGGTTCCAGTTTACTTTTTGATGATTTTTGCAGCTGAAGCTGGATGTTGCATGAATGCAAGGGCCACTATTGCCCATACCAACCATATATCTTATTGAATGGCCAGAACTGGTTTTGATGTTCATGTGGATGTGGCATTGCATGGAGAATAGATGTTTTTGTGAGTAACAGTACTTTTGCTGTTTTGTTGGAACACATTTTTGGGGAATCAACACCAACATTTTATTATCACTTATAGCACTGCAAGGACCATTGATATACTTCAGGTTGTTTGTATAAGTTTTATTCTGTGGACATAGCATTGTCAATCCTTATTGATAAACCTTTAGTGGGGATATTCTGACAAGGGCTATCATTGTCCACAATCAATATGAAATACATATTATTTCTGATATTTTTGGTTCCTTGAAAAATTGTTTGTTCTTTGGTTGCTGGTTTGATCAAACCAATATTTTTCGCAGTTGGTTGCACCCTACATAGTTGGTTATTCTTATCACTAAGAGTGTACCATTTGATGATGGATTTAACCAGGATTTTAGCAGGATTATGCTCTGATAGGGAGGATTTGGGTATATTCAGACTGGACAATAATAATAATGTCGAGACTAATACTCTGATCTTTAGCCCAGAGAATAAGTGTGAAGCCTTGTTTCAGTAATTGAACAAAAACATGACACCCTTAAGATCCAACGTCTGGCACTGCAAACTTTTCAAAGCCTATATGGCCAAGGGTATATCCACTAGAGGTCTAAGAGTTAAGATACAGCTTCTGGTTACTGACATAGATGCTGAATTAGCCAAAGAATGGTCAAGTATACAACAGCAAACATCCATGGGGTTTGTAGAAGCATTAGCCAGATATCATGAATGTGTAATAGACAAAGAGATAGTCTCTCACATAATTTAGTAATATTGACAAAGGTCTATGAGGGCCAGCCTTTATATACTGCATGTCTTAACAAACTTAGTATAGACCTTTTGGGCCTTGAGCAACAATTACAGGATGGAAAGGTCCATAAATTTCAATGTGACCAATCGGATTATAAGGGGAATCTGTTTAGTTACAATAGACGTGAGGTTTGAGAGGGGCACCAGTAAGACTAGTCAAACTATTAAATGCAAACGCCCCAGATTTATACTCAAAAAAATGAGGGATGTATACGGATTCATCCGGGGCAGACTCCTTATCAGGCACAGACCTGGACATGCAGCAGACCCCAGACTCAAAAGGAACAACACTGAAAGAGCAGAAACACAACAAAAATAAACAGCATGGAGGGGTTATTGGAACTCCTCACGAAAAACTGATTGAATGTAACAAGACCAATGTGTTAAACATTTCAAATGTTGTTTTGACTGATACACAGACATCTTTGCTTAATAAAGGTCTTAGTTTTATCCCCATTTTTTTTGTTTCAGAGGATATGTTAGCACAAGATGTTATGGCATTCTGTAGATTATTGAATCTTAATTTGCATTTTCATGACAAGGTTTCCAGTTTTGACTCTGATAAAACATTCACATATCATAAATCTAGTTTTGTACCACTGATGCACCATAATGTTCATCTCTTTCAATCCTGTGTGCTCAGTGATCTACATTTCAACTTCAGGGGAACTAATGTTAAGGTAAATAACCTCTCAAAGACTGATAATGGAAAGTCTACGTGAGATAATCGATAACAAGGAATTGGTGATTTTTTTCTGCTGACAAGGGAGGGGCTGTGGTAGTTATGAATTGGCAGCAATATGATGCCAAAGCACAAAAAAGCAGCTGACAGATGGTAGATATTATACCAAAATGCCTTTGGACCTTACACTTATGTTTAAAAAAACAAATAGATGAGTTTTTAGGGTCAGCATTGCAGCAGGGTTATCACCGACAAAACTAAGCGCCACCTCACAGTATCAGACCCCAGCAGCCAGTACATATACTTTCTTCCTAAAATCCACAAGGATCCCCTCAATCCACCTGGTAGACCCATTGTTTCTGGGAATGGTTCACTTACTGAGCCTTTATCCCAATTCCTTACAATGCACCTTCAGCCTTTGTTGAAATGGGTTAGATCAAGGATTCAGGATACTACGAAGTTTTGGACATTGCTTCTGGGATGCAACTTGAGAAGGGATGGCTCCCTTGCACATTAGATGTATGTGCTCTTTACACAAATTCCACATTGGGCAGGCCTTGATGCGATTGAGTATTGGTTATATAAATCCAATTTGTACGAACCTGGTTTCAACACCTTCCTGATTTGTGTAACGGAATATGTGCTAACTAAAAATGTCTTTTTCTATCAAAGTCAATGTTATCGGCAGGTGCAGGGAACAGCTATGGGGGGCATCTTTTGCCCCCATTTATGCAGACCTTTTCATGGCACATGTTGAGGAACACATCATTTATGATGTGACACACAATATCTATTTGGATGAAATAGACATATGGAGGAGGTATCTGGATGATTGCTGGATGATGTGGAGGTCAGATGTGGACTATCTAATGGAATTCGTGGGGTACTTGAATGACAAATGAGGTCTTCAATTTACGGTGAATTATCACACAGAACACATTAGTTATTTGGATATTCTGGTTAGCAGGAATGAAGATCATACACTACGTACTGACGTTTTCCGTAAATACACACAGTATAACTCCCTACTCCACGCATCCAGCTTTCAGCCACCCCATATTACTAGAAATATCCCCAAATCCCAGTTCATCAGGATGAGACATATCTGCTCACAGGATTCCACCTTTGAGACCTTTTGGAAGGATCTTGTTAACAGGTTTGGTGAAAGGGGTTATAAGATGGGTTATGTCTTGGGAGCCAGTGACTATGCTGCCATCCTTAATAGGAAGGATTTACTTAAATATAAGGACAAGCATCAGGAGACTGGTAATGTCATACGATTTACAACTACATATGGCAGGAACACCAATACATTGATGGATAGTGTATGGAGACACTGGAATATACTATTGGCTGACAACACCTTATCACAATTTCTTGGGTATACATGTCATTTTTAGTTTCGTAAAGGCAAGAACCTGAGTTCACATTTGAGCGATTATAAATGACCAAGTAGGTCCACTTCTACAGATAGTATTCAATAACACTCTCAGGGGATAGATTGATTGGATCCATGCCCTGTGGTCACTGTAGCCACTGTAATAAGGTCACCAAGTCCAAACAATTTTCAAGCAGGAATTATGGTGTGTTTTTTTATATTGGTTTCTTTGCAAATTGTAGTAGTGACTGTTTAGTTTATCTGGCCTCATGTAGTTGCTCTGCATTTTATGTAGGACGGACATCAAGGCCACTTAGATTGCAGATTTCTGAACATCTGAGTGATATTAAACATAAGAGAATCAGTAATGCTTTGTATATGCATGCCATCAAACACCCCACAACTTCATTCCACTTCATGATTATTGACAGGATCTTGGGCAACAGATCAAACAAAGCGAGATGGCACTCTATTTTGGATATTAAAGAGAAAAAAATGGATCATCAAACTGGGTGGACTTTTTCCACCCGGATTAAATGAATATTTATGAGGTAACCAATCACGGTATGTAATTAATTTATATTATTGAATAAAAGGAACAAATAAATGCTTCTGTGTTTAACACTGATGAAGGCTATGAAAATATTCTAGCCGAAACCGGTCTGCTCTTTTTTGTTCTTTTTTATGTAATTTAATAAATATATTTTTATATTTGTTACATCATACGGTTGCTGGCTCATTATTTTCTTGAATAAAGAAGTTGCCAGTAAAAGCAAACATTCCTTCTAAGAAAATGTGAGAGAATGTTTGAACTGTGATGAAGAACAAACCCCAGAACATGTCTTTCTAAAATGTAAAATAAGAAAATATAAAAAAATGTATAGGAATACATTTTCCAAAATTAAAAAAAGAAATAGTAATGACTTAAACATGGACATGAGTGAATACGGATATTATAAGAACAGAAACAAAGAATATAAGATCAGAGAGAGTTATTTTATGTAATATGGCTAATTTGGAATGAGAGATTAAATTAAATTGTGTTCACTGGAAAGTGGATCTCATCAGTCGTACTAAGGAAGGGCAGATTGTGGTTATGGAAAAAAGAGTGGGGTTTAGTTTAAAGAAAAGTATGTCAAGATAAAGAAGAAATTATGTGAATCCTTTTGAGTAAAGTCTTAGAAACACTGTAATTCTCTAAATATATATAGAATTATGTAAAATGTCATGTAAATAATAGACCCCTACCCTATTCTATAGGTGCTGTGAGATCTTTTGCATCCACTTTAACTATAAGTTAATAGAATGGAATTACTTCCCAACATAGCAACTGTCACGCATGCAGCAGTATGTCAACCCCCCCTACCTATTTATACCAACTCTGAGATTGCACTACAGTGGAGAAAAGGGAACATTTCTTGATGCTCGTCAAGTAATTCTATTCCGTGTTGTAGTAAACCACTGATCTGATACAAACTTTGCGCTTCACGGCTCAATGAAGTTTCGATTATATGAAATCGATCCAGCATAGAGCATAGTATTTAATACTTTCAGTGCCACTGCATTTTAAATCCTTCTGTAGAAAGTTTAATACTAATGTTTAAGAACTAACAACTTACAAAGTCTGTTTCATAACGAGCAGAAAATAAAGTTATATTCTGAACTCAAACACTGTCCTGCTACGAGACAGTGACAGTGATTTTTTTTTCTGCAGATGAGAATGACCAGAGGCATGCAGGTATGTATCTGAACTCACTTTAGTCTGACAGTGCATTTTTAATTTTGACTGTGCCGTGATTTATAAATGAAAATACATTAGCGACAAATATCTAGCCCAGATCTTTGGTAATATCCCTAGACTGAATGCCTTCCCTTTCAGTGCTTTTGAAATAACGCTCCAGATGTTCATGATTTCTAATATGCCTCTTTATTAGCTAAGTCAAATATTTTTTCAGACTGGGATTTTAATATTTTAAGTATTTTAGTTGATTAGGTACTATTTGGTAGGAACAAATGCTTTGCTCCAGTGTAATTCCAGACCAAATTATGCTGCTGTGACATGCTTAGTCCATACCTCTCAACTGTACACATTTTTGCAGTATGTCCAGATTTTTGGCTAGTAGTTTTGGCCTGTTCCTCAAAAAAAGTTGTGGCTTTCCAGCAAATCGCTAGGATGATCTGAGGATTGAAGTCACTAAATAATGACATACATTTGAGTTTCAGATTTCAGATACTTCAGAAAATGTTTGTAAGAGCAATATTTAAAATATGTCCCTGTTTTTGGGCCTTTGTCTCCCCATTTTGTTGGGCTTTGTCCAGATTTCTTGCACTAAGAGGTTGAGAGGTATGGCTTAGTCAAACACTATGCTTGTGGAGGTACTGGGGGTCAAACTCAGATCAGCACAAGTTTTTTTTTCTGTAGCTTGCACCTATTAAATCATTGAGAAGGATGCTTCTTTATGTGTGGTGCTCATTTCTGAATCCCCCCCCCAAGACATGCTTTACTAAAATGTCAAATGAAAGACTAGAATGTAGACATCAGGAGAAATGTGCTTCTGGATGAGATGATACTAAGAGAAAAGAAACTCAACACTGCTGTCAAACAGCAGCAGCACAAAACACATTTAAGTTTCAGTTTCGTTTCTTGCATGTCCTGTTTCTGCCAGTGGTAATCAGAACTTGCAAAATGCCAATTTCTGTGTCATTCTTATACAATAATATTGTCGCTGTAAACACATCAGTCATTAACAGTCATACTAGCAATGTCTTCCAAAACTGTAACCCTGTCCTTTGGACTCTCTTGCTTGTAGAATGTAAACCCTCCAATGTTCTTAACTTGCTGGTCTACTAGTAAAATATAAAATCTGCAAGTTATTGAGGTTTATTCTGTTTTATTTTTTTTTTCTGTCTTGACTGTTCAAACACAAGCTGATCTTAATTGAAAGGCAGCCTCTAATCACTATGAGGAATAAACAAAACAACTAAATATTCACTCTGCTACGCAGGGTAAAGCAAACACTAGCAGCATGACTAAAGCAAGCATTGTGTTTTTAGACAAAAGTCATACCCCAGTGATGTTGGAAGGCTGAGGGTTATGCATCACTTGCTTATTTACTGACTTCTGAGTGAAAATAAATTCAAATAAAATTAATCTAACATAAAGTGGAATTTGAAGCTTATGACTATATAGTTGTGAAAATAAGATCAACTGCTAGTTATGAAAGTAAGCAAATAATATGCATAACTACTTAATTGCCAAGAAATTATAAGCAATTCATGTTTCATTTGCTCTCTTTTGCAGAAATGATGTGGACTATTTAAAATCTTGCTGATAATGAAAGAAGTAGTATAACACTGGAAAAACAAGTTATTCACTTCTCGCTCCAGCATACAAAGGATGTAGAAATCCCGGTATTATTGTGGACCTGTTATCCAAGGCATGCCATGTACTTGTACATTATTAATGAAAAGCAATAAGGACATTTCACATTGGCACAGGCACCCACCCTCATTCACTCTCCAGTGCACATGCACACATTCAAACACATATACAGCACCATACCTATTACCTGTCCCTGATGTAGCCTGTCATTTTTCCTGCCCCTTGTAAACCATGAATGATTACAGTTTAGTAATACCCTGACATTAGCATTCCATTCTTTTTCTTCTTCAGAAACTACATTGCGATGCTGGACCTCTTGTTCTATTAACTTTTTAAGTAACTCAGAGTAACAAACATTCTCCCTGATGTCATCAGTGTTCCTCCTGGTTTTGTGATTAAGTCTCAAGCCCAACAGCTTACAGATATGTATTATTTATTTATTTATTTGCAGTTGTTTTACCAGGATAGTCCACTGGACCAAGAAACCCGTTTTCAATGGAGTTCTGGGGAGAAAAGCTCCAAGACAAATTAAATTACAGTGAGTTTTACATTGAAAAAAAATTCAAAAAAAAAAACATTTCTTTGTTTAGAAAGTACAGAAGTATGAGGAGAAACATTGAAATTAATTATACAATTACTAAAATTAGAATGAGTCGAAAGTACAATTTATAAAATAAAGTAGTAGGAGGACATTAGATTTGGAAACATTCATTATCTGAAATGGCGAAGTAGGAACAAAGTACAATTTCTACAGTAAGATTGACACACAAAAGTACAAGTTCAGAAAATGAGTGACACATAAAAGTACAAACTCAGAAAATAAGTGACACACAAAAGTACAAACTCAGAGAATAAGAGCGACGCTTTAAAGGTTTGGACATGTGAAAAAGCAGGGGTATAGCATTTCATCAAGAGAAACAATGGCATTATGGGTGAAGTTATATTTGTGTGGATATATTATACTTTTATGGTTATATCGGTAATGTATTCCAAGTTAATTACAGTAAAGGGCTTACATCTTCCATTGAATACTTTTGTGTGACTATATTCTTTGACGTGTACTTAATACATTTTCTATATGGAAACCTTTTAATTTCTGTTTATGTGAAGCTTAGGTAGGATGGGAGCAGGAGTATATCCATTGTGAGGCAAGATGTGAGTGTAATGAGGTTTTGAATGAGGAAAGGCAGGAGATCGTGCAGATGGAAGAAGGAAGAGAGTTCCAGAGGCGTGCTAGGGAGAAGGATAGCAGGTGGTTCCCAGCTGGACGTGAGGGTTGCAGGTGATAGTGCGGATGGAAGAAGAAAGACAGTTTCAGAGGCATGCTAGGGAGAAGGATAGCAGGTGGTTCCCAGCTGGATGTGAGGGTTGCAGGAGATAGTGCGGATGGAAGAAGGAAGAGAGTTCCAGAGGCATGCTAGGGCGAAGGATAACAGGTCGTTCCCAGCTGGACATGAGGGTTTATGATGTTTAATTAGGTTTTGGGAATTGGATCTTAAGTGTCAATTTGGTATGTACATTGCAAAGATATTTGCTAGGGAGGGGCAGAGATATGGTTTATGGATGAGTTTATGGGCTTGGATAAGTTGGGTGTAAGTGAAGAAATTGGGTAGCTCTAGCCAGCTTAGTTGGTGAAGGGAATTACAGTGGTGGGAAGAGGATTTGTGACCGGCAGCAAACTTGGATATTTTGTTATAGCAAGTTGCAAGTTTTATTTTGAGGGAGGATTGCAGATTGGTAAAGATAGTTGCCTCATATAACAGGGTGGGATAAGGTATGTATTAGCTAGTGTGATTCTAGCGGAGGGAGAGATGAAACGACTATGGCGGTAAAGCATACCTAGTTTTTTATGTTTTTTTTATGTTGATTAGTAGATGCTTATCAAATTTTAACTGGTCATCAATGACTATTCCTAATAATTTTGAGTCGGAGACAATTTCAAGAAGAGTGTTGTTTTTGCTGGTAATTATGAATGACAGTTTGTCAAGAGGAGAGTTTTTGGTTGGGCTGAAAAGTATAAGTTTAGTTTTGGAAGCATTTAGAGCCAGATGGTTTTCAAGCATCCATTGCTCAGTTGCAGAGAATGCGACTTGAGTGGGATGTGTGAGATTTGTGAGGGAGGGGGAGGAGGAGATTATAGTAGAGTCATCCGCATATTGAATAAGAGTGAATTTAGGGATGGCTTGAGGGAAATCATTAATGAATATGTTGAATAATAGGGGGCCATGAATGGAACCTTGGGGGATGCCTGTTGGTGTATTGAGGAAGGGTGAGGAGGCCTTATTCCATTTTATTGCTTGCTGTCTATTTGTCAGTTAGCTTGAGAACCACTGGATGGTGGAAGGGGAAAGGTTTAGTTTAGTGAGTGTGGTAAGGAGTAGGGTATGGGAAATAGTACTGAATGCCTTGGAGATGTCAAGGAGAAGAAAGGATATGAAGTGACTGGAGTCACGGGCTTTGATTGTTTCAAGGAAGGAGAGGAGAGCTGTGGAGGTGCTGTGACCTGGTCGAAAACCATGTTGTGTGGGGGTTAGAAGTTGTTTATTGGTAAGATAGGGTAGAAGTTGTTTATGTACACACTTTTCAAGCAATTTAAAAATAGAGGAGAGGATAGCGATTGGCCAAAAGTTCTGAATGTCAATATTGTTACTGCCTTTGTGGAGAGGTATAATGAAAGCTTTCTACCAAAGTTGGGGGAAGTGACTCTCTGAGATGGGAATGATTGATAAGTATGCTAATATGGAGGGCAATTGCTTCAGAAGCTGCTTTTAAAAAGTAGGAGGGGATTTAATCGGGGGCATGTGAGGCTGGTTTTATTTAAGGAGAAGTTTTTTGATGGTACAAATAGAAATGGGATTGATAGGAAAAGGTGGGGGTTGTGGAGTTGAGGTGCTTGGGGAGGTGTGGGCTGGGGGATGAGTTATTGAGATATTAGTGAAAGTTGATGTTAGTTTATTGATGGTATTTATGAAAAATTATTTAAATTGGTTTGCGAAGTCCTTATCAGATGCATTTAGGTTAGGACATGGGGTTTCAGTTCTGCCTGGGTTGAGGAGCGATGAGATTCCTTTCCAGAAAAGTTTGGGATTGGTACTGTGGTTATTTTGGAGGGTGGTAAAGTATGATCTGCGATCAGTAGTGATGAGTTTTTTTAACTTTGTTACGTAGGCTTTTATATTCGTCGAGGATGGTGATGGTTTTATTTTTTTGATAACGTGCCCAGGTTCTGTCACGGAGTTGCATGGTATCTAAAGTGTTTTTAGTTAGCCATGGGACTGGATTACTCCTGATCTGCTTAGTTTTTAGTGGGGCAAATGAGTTTAGTAGGTTTATAAAGGTGGTGTTAAAATAGGTAAGGGCTGAGTCTAGTGGAAGGGTGTTTAGAGGGTTCCAGTTTGTGGTTTTTAGTGTATATGTGAAAGTGTCTGGGTTGAAGTTTTTTAGGCAGCGAGTGGTAATATAGGAATGGGTAAGTTGGACCGAAGAGGGGAGATGGTGAGCAAATGTGGGGAAGTGGTCAGCAAGTGGGTCTGGAAGAATGCCACTGTCAGAGAAATTGTGAGGATGGGATGCTAAGATCCAGTCTAAGATACTTCCATCGGTAAAGTTTTTTGTGAGTCTGGTGGTGAGATTGATTAACTGGGTGAAATTATATAAGTTAAAGTTAAGTGAGTTTGTGGGAGCTAGGATTGTGTCCCAGTTTATGTTAACATCACCCAGGATAATGGTTTCATGAGTGATATTAGAGGAGACTCAGGATAGTATGTCTTCGAGGGTTGAGATGATATCACCAGGGGGGGATATAGAGGGAGAGGACAAATATGAGTTTATGCTTGTTTATGTGTAATAGGGCAGGTATTAATTCTGCTTTACCAAAACTTGGGAGGGGTTTGATGTGGGGAGTGACAAGCAGGGAGGCAGAGTATAACATTGCAACCCCACCACCTTTTGTATGAGTTCTGTCATTTCTTAGTATACAGTAGTTAGGTGGAACCAGCTCAGAATCTTTTATATGGGGCTTAAGTCAGGTTTCTGAGATAGAATGTCTGGTTGATTATGTAGGAGCCAGGCTTGTAGGCTGGGGATTTTATTACAAAGGCTTTGAGCATTTAGCACAGCAAAGTGAAGGGATTTACCACTTGGCTGATAGGAATGGGGTAGAGGGGTTGGATCTGAACAGGAAGAGGGGCCGGGATTAGGGTGAATGTCTCCAGAGAGGAGGATAGAGATATAAGTTTTGGGAGCGATATTGCCCGAGGTAGCGTCGGCTGATGCAGTGAGAGATATTTGTGGGCATTTGGCTGAAATAGCTTATAGTTACATTTTTGGTTAGGACTCTATAGGGGAATAGCATATAGGTGTCGAGGGGAAAGAGACAAGGGGATATATAGATGGAGTACTTTCTGTCATTATTGAGAATAGATGTAGTAGTATGGAACTGGGTGTTGTGTTTTAAATTTGTAGGCTGGGTTGGTAGTTTAGGTAGGAAAGGGTTGTTAGCATAAGTATTTGTAGAAGGATGGATTGAGTTTTGAGGGACATGGTTGTTTTTAAATATGGATGGTGGGGTATATTTTAGTTTGAGCTTAGTTTAGGTTGCTGGGTTATAGTTTAAGGGTGTATCTGGGACTTAGTGGGAGAGGATAGCTTTTTTAATACTTTTGGTGTGGGAGGAGATTTAGAAAAAGATTTGATTGGGCTCTGTGAGAGATTGGAGTGGCTACACAAGTATAAATGTAGAGACCGTGGGGTGTGTGGGAATTGGGGGTAGGGTAGGGGAGCAGAGTGAGCCCGCAGGGTGAACGGAGCAGGTAGACCCAAAAGAAGTAACAAACAGGATGGTGAGAGAACAATCAATCAGTGTGGAAGAAGGTGAGTATAGAGGAAGGTACGCAAAGGAGGATAGAGGGATGGTTAAGATAAATGTTTGGGGGAAGGATATTGTGTGTTCACAGAATAGATTTTAAGTTTGGAGGAGGTGAGTGAAAATAGCTAACTTTTGTACATCTACCAGGAGAAAATGAAAAGCAAAACGTTGGTGGTGGGTAGAGACTGCCCTCTAGTGGTCGATCTTGTAATATTTGAAAGGGAACCACTTTAGGAGGCTGGAAGGTAGAGAACAGTGGGGGAGAGCTTGGAAGAGTTGGAAACTAGGAGGCTAGGATAAGGTAGGTCAGGGGGTACAGAAGCAAAAGAGGGATGTGGCTGCTGGCTGTTCTGGCAGGGATAGCTATAGTAAAGATCCTACAGGCTATACAGCTTTATCATATACAGTTTAAGGGGTTAGAGCAGCATTAACATACTTTCTTTTAATTTCCTTGTAGTTCAAGTTCTAGGAGGAGCTTTATTTTCCAGCTGGGAGATAGGCAAGTGGGGTGTGATAGATATAATTTGTTGGTCTTGGTTGTCCAGCAGAGCACGACCACTAGGAAAATTAGGTGAATAAGGTTGGAGAGCTAGAGAAAAAATAGGGGAGAAGAGTATTATAATTACATTAAAAGGGTAAATTGACCAGAGAGATGTATGTTAGGCAGCAAATTAGAACAATGCACTTTAAGTAGGTAATCCAAAAAATGAAGAACAAATAAAACTAAGCCTCTTTACAATCAGGTAGAACCCCATCAACAACTACATTGGCAGCCCTCCCCCATAAACAGACACCTCCATCCCTGTCACCTGTCCCTGATATTACTGAAGATCCCTGATTTTGATTCCTATACCTGCCCTGTCCCTCATAACTCGGACAACATTACAACCAGTCAATAATGCTGTGCATTAGAGTTTCATACTTTTTATTCAGAAAATGCATCATAATACAAGACTTATTGTTTTATTAAGTCTTTGGTTGCACAGAGGACTAAAACTCTGACTTATTAATGAGCTGATTTCTATGCCAAGGGTACAGGGTTTGAATATTTTTACTTCATTAAGCTTGTATGCTACTAAGGATAATATTTGTTTAACGTGTATTCCTGATGTCTAGGGTTACACCACATTTCGCATTTAAGACTAAAGTTCTGACTTATTAATCAGCTGCATTCTGTGCCAAGGGTACGCAATTTTAAACCTTTTAATTTATTGCAAAACCCACCGTTCTATTAATTTTGTAAATGACCGAGGGTAATATTTAAAGAGCGTATCTGATGTCAGGTGTTCTTCCCCATAAATATTACATCTTTTGTGCTACAACACCTTTTTTTATATTAACTCTTTGACTAAGTGTAGTATTAAAGGTTGTCCCCTGTTGTCTAGTGTCCCCCGCTCCCAAGTATTTGATTTAGTCTAGGGAAGTTTAGACAAATGACAATGGTCCCCCCACACAAACACACACCACACACAAACCTAGTATACCTTCCTCTACCTAGTACCCCCTAATGCAACCTCACATATACACCCCCACACACACACAACTGACCCACTGTAGACACATGAGCTTGCCTTTATTACAGTCTTTCCCATTGGCTGCAGTGGGGGACACTTCAGCTTTTCCGTACTCCTCAGAATGCCTCATTAGAATGTAGAATAGCTGTGGAAATGGCCCACTGTGGATTAGTGTCAAATAGCTGTGGAGATGGCCCACTGTGGATTAGAGTGTTGAATGGCTGTGGAGATGGCCCAGTATTGTGTAAGATCATTGTGGCGGGCATGTCTCTGAATCAAAAAGGGCCATCCCAGTGTTATGGCTTACTAGTGCTGGCACTTCTTTCTGAATGTGCAACCAGGCCTTTCTGAGTGGCTGCACATTCCTAAAGGATAGATAACATGTCTATACTACTAAATTGCTGACAGCATAAAACAGAAACCACACTAGTAGTGCTTTCAAAAAGAAAAAGCTATAGGGTAAATCAACATTTGGAAATTCAAGTCTGAATTTAAATTTCACGTACTTGACACTCCTCCAAGTGTAGAGTAAAGAAACTGGACTGCTGATTGCAATGTATATATGTGTCATATAATGATGTAAACAAATACTTGTTCTACAAAACTAAATGTTATCTCCTTTGTCTGCACAATAAAAATGCTCTTGTAGGATGAAGCCATAAGGCACCAAGATAGGATAGAACCAGTTATAATATAAAATCTCATTTCCTTTTGGTTAAAGTTCGAAAGGAAGTCTGCACACTTGGAGGTTTTCACATAAAAACCACGCTCAAGGCATTCTTGGCTGGAAGCATCAGATGAGCCAAAACTTGTTAGCGAAAGGTAGTTATGCTGCTAGGTGATACAGTGTTAGCGACAGGTAGTTATGATGCTAGCTGATACAGTTCTTCTTAAAGCACAGTGCTTAGGCAGCAACTTTGTAAGCCATAAATCTGCAAAAATGTTAATGTTCATAATGACAGAAGTATTGTGTGATGTGTGGTGTGCCAAGTGATTTAATTGTAATTTCATGAATTTTATGCAACTAGTATCTAAAGCACTCCCTCTTATGTTCTTAACATCTTCAAACATGCAAATCCTCATATTGTCACATGGGAAGCTTTTTTTTTTATCTGCCAGTCTCAGACTTAATGCCAGGAGTTGCCCAGGTTACTGATATGTAGAGGTTGTAGAGCGTATCTCCATAGGATGATGCTAATCTTCTGTCATCCTTCCCAAAAATAGTGCCTGAAAAGGGGACTATGTTCTGCTACCGAATTCTAAAAAATGAGAACAATGAAACAGCAAAAGTACAACAGTGAATGGGACAATCATCAAAGAACAACATCAAAAAAACTACATCAAATGGTCATAGTCCACCAACATCGTGCATACAACCAACCACATCTGCTCAATGTGGGGGGCTGCTTCCCCCACACCCCACCTAACTATATATACCAACTCTGAGATTGCACTACAGTAAGGAAAAGGAAACATTTAAAAGGTTTTCCTTCACTTACCTTATGTATTGTGTTACTTCCTGGTTGTTTGCCAACTATGACCATGAATGTATTTGCTTTTGAAGTTGCCGTAGTTTGAAGATTACCCCTTTTGCTGTGTTCTGTTTGTTATTTCATACTTCGAGTAGTTTAGAATTCAGTAGCTGAACATGAATCCCAAGGAAAGATATCAGAAATCCCATTCCTGCTTGCAACATAGTACACATCCATTCTTAGCCATCTGATCAAGCTGTTTGTGTTGTTCTGATAGCTATATTTAGGGACCAAGAATACATTCCATTCCCTGTGGGGGTGCTTCTTCCTCCCCATACGTAACCCCCATTTGTTCCACTCATACCAGATACCTAGTAGTATTAGGAAACTCCACCCACCCAGTCAGCAAGTGCTCTGTACCCTTCACCTGAACCCATAAATATAAATAATGGTGGATATCCAGTCTCTAGTACCCTATTTAGGGTGCAGCGATGGTGTCCAATAAAGAAGTAATTTGTTTTCTTCCTCTGAAATGAAGAACGTTGGTGTTCTTTTTTTCTTCTTGTGGCACTAAAACTTATTTATTGATTGATTTGTTGAAAGGACTTTGAGAGGAAATGGATGGTACAAACTCCACAAAGATCACTAAAGAGGTACATAATTATGTTAACATCATGGAGACATATGAGGGGATAATCCACATCTCATTTGATTGCTTAATATCAGAATGCACACTAGTTAGACAGCATTACAGGTGGTAACAGCTGCTTTACCTCTATGATCTTTAGGGCAATGACAGGTGTGCAGCCCAGATGTGGCCTGACCTGAAATGAAAACCAAAATATTTTTACTGACCTTCATTTTAAAAAAATTAAAGTTATAAAAAGACTAACAAACTTTGCAACCAATTCCCATGTTGTCTCCCTTATAATCTCATCCTTCAGCTTTGAGTTTTTCTAATCATGTCACCCAATTGGTTAACGATAGCTATAGAGCTATAGGTTGTATAAAAAGATGTATAAAGTCTAGGAAATCAAAAATAATGAAGTCATTGTTTATTAGTTACATTAGACCCAAACCGGAGTATGGAATAACAATATGGAAACCCTATAAGAAAACAAGCCTGAGTAAACTGGAAAGAGTACAGTGGAAATATACCAAGGGCATCCTTGGATGTGAAAATTTGTTATTATGAAAGACTAAAATTTCTGAACTTGTACAGTGTTTCTTACAGATATCGAAGAGGAAATCTTATTCAGGTATATAGGGAATTTAGAGACAACTACCTCTGGGAATGTTTAGGGTTATCAAAAAGTACTAGAGAATCATCAGATAACATATGTAGAAGATGCTATAGGAATAAGAAGTGTACTAACTGGTTCTCTGAGAGAGCAGCTGATGCATGGAACAGACTTCCAAATTATATTAAAGCAAGTACTAGTTTAGATATTTTTAAGAACAGCCTGGACACTTATGGGAACAAGTGATTTGGTATTTTGGCAGGCTAGAAGGGCATTAATGCCCTTGCTTGAAATATTTGTATGTATATACACTTATTTTTGCTGTACATGCGCTCCTATATTACTGTCTAGAATTGCAGGGTTCTCCTTGCACCCCTTCTTCCAGTAAGAAGAGCTTTACATCTTGAGACTAGAACACAATTTGAAGTAAATTCAATAATCCCTTCTTAAGGGAAATTGTGCTGCTCAATGGCCTCTCAAAGAATGAACTTCAATATTTCTTAAAATTTTAGCCTACATTTTCAACATGTCTTCTGTGCATATCCCATCTCAAACTCTGCAGGGATGAAGCACATTTAGCTGAGGTTTAAACTAGGTACTTGGTTCTCTGTAAAACGACGCCCACAGTGATTTTCAAAGTTAATTGATTTTAAACACTTGTCTAATTTAGCTTAATAAGCAGCGTTTTATAAGCATGTAGTTTTAGCTGATATTTATCTGAAGAAGTTTAGCCAAAGTGTTAAATGAAAAGCACTTAATCTTATTCAGTTTTCAGTACTTTTGTGTTCTGCAATAAAGTGGATTTCTGGTCAGTTGAAAAGACTTTTGTGTTTCCAAGTTTGTGTTCTTGTTTTCAGTTTTGGTTTAGCAATTATTAAATCTGCTAATTTCCACATGCTGGAGATGCATTCTAATGAAAACATTTTTTTTTTGTTAAGTAAGGTGAACTGAATGATATAATGCTGCTCAGGGAGTATTATATACCGGTTGTCCCCTGTTGTCTAGTGTCCCCGCTCCCAAGTATTTGATTTAGTCTAGGGAAGTTTAGACAAATGACAATGGTCACAAACACACACCACACACAAACCTAGTATACCTTCCTCTACCTAGTACCCCCTAATGCAACCTCACATATACACCCCCCCCACACACACACAACTGACCCACTGTAGACACATGAGCTTGCCTTTATTACAGTCTTTCCCATTGGCTGCAGTGGGGGACACTTCAGCTTTTCCGTACTCCTCAGAATGCCTCATTAGAATGTAGAATAGCTGTGGAAATGGCCCACTGTGGATTAGTGTCAAATAGCTGTGGAGATGGCCCACTGTGGATTAGAGTGTTGAATGGCTGTGGAGATGGCCCAGTATTGTGTAAGATCATTGTGGCGGGCATGTCTCTGAATCAAAAAGGGCCATCCCAGTGTTATGGCTTACTAGTGCTGGCACTCCTTTCTGAATGTGCAACGAGGCCTTTCTGAGTGGCTGCACATTCCTAAAGGATAGATAACATGTCTATACTACTAAATTGCTGACAGCATAAAACAGAAACCACACTAGTAGTGCTTTCAAAAAGAAAAAGCTATAGGGTAAATCAACATTTGGAAATTCAAGTCTGAATTTAAATTTCATGTACTTGACACTCCTCCAAGTGTAGGGTAAAGAAACTGGACTGCTAATTGCAATGTATATATGTGTCATATAATGATGTAAACAAATACTTGTTCTATAAAACTAAATGTTACCTCCTTTGTCTGCACAATAAACATGCTCTTGTAGGATGGAGCCATAAGGCACCAAGATAGGATGGAACCAGTTATAATGTAAAATCTCATTTCCTTTTGGTTAAAGTTCGAAAGGAAGTCTGCACACTTGGAGGTTTTCACATAAAAACCACGCTCAAGGCATTCTTGGCTGGAAGCATCAGATGAGCCAAAACTTGTTAGCGAAAGGTAGTTATGCTGCTAGGTGATACAGTGTTAGTGACAGGTAGTTATGATGCTAGCTGATACAGTTCTTCTTAAAGCACAGTGCTTAGGCAGCAACTTTGTAAGCCATAAATCTGCAAAAATGTTAATGTTCATAATGACAGAAGTATTGTGTGATGTGTGGTGTGCCAAGTGATTTAATTGTAATTTCATGAATTTTATGCAACTAGTATCTAAAGCACTCCCTCTTATGTTCTTAACATAATGTTCTTCAAACATGCAAATCCTCATATTGTCACATGGGAAGCTTTTTTTTTTATCTGCCAGTCTCAGACTTAATGCCAGGAGTTGCCCAGGTTACTGATATGTAGAGGTTGTAGAGCGTATCTCCATAGAATGATGCTAATCTTCTGTCATCCTTCCCAAAAATAGTGCCTGAAAAGGGGACTATGTTCTGCTACCGAATTCCAAAAAACGAGAACAATGAAACGGCAAAAGTAAAACAGTGAATGGGACAATCATCAAAGAACAACATAAAAAAAAATACATCAAATGGTCATAGTCCACCAACATCGTGCACACAACCAACCACATCTGCTCAATGTGGGGGGCTGCTTCCCCCATACCCCACCTAACTATATATAGCAACTCTGAGATTGCACTACAGTAAAGAAAAGGAAACATTTAAAAGGTTTCCCTTCACTTACCTTATGTATTGTGTTACTTCCTGGTTGTTTGCCAACTATGACCATGAATGTATTTGCTTTTGAAGTTGCCGTAGTTTGAAGATTACCCCTTTTGCTGTGTTCTGTTTATTATTTCATACTTCGAGTAGTTTAGAATTCAGTAGCCAAACATGAATCCCAAGGAAAGATATCAGAAATCCCATTCCTGCTTGCAACATAGTACACATCCATTCTTAGCCATCTGATCAAGCTGTTTGTGTTGTTCTGATAGCTATATTTAGGGACCAAGAATACATTCCATTCCCTGTGGGGGTGCTTCTTCCTCCCCATACGTAACCCCCATTTGTTCCCCTCATACCAGATACCTAGTAGTATTAGGAAACTCCACCCACCCAGTCAGCAAGTGCTCTGTACCCTTCACCTGAACCCATAAATATAAATAATGGTGGATATCCAGTCTCTAGTACCCTATTTAGGGTGCAGCGATGGTGTCCAATAAAGAAGTAATTTGTTTTCTTCCTCTGAAATGAAGAACGTTGGTGTTCTTTTTTTCTTCTTGTGGCACTAAAACTTATTTATTGATTGATTTGTTGAAAGGACTTTGAGAGGAAATGGATGGTACAAACTCCACAAAGATCACTAAAGAGGTACATAATTATGTTAACATCATGGAGACATATGAGGGGATAATCCACATCTCATTTGATTGCTTAATATCAGAATGCACACTAGTTAGACAGCATTACAGGTGGTAACAGCTGCTTTACCTCTATGATCTTTAGGGCAATGACAGGTGTGCAGCCCAGATGTGGCCTGACCTGAAATGAAAACCAAAATATTTTTACTGACCTTCATTTTAAAAAAATTAAAGTTATAAAAAGACTAACAAACTTTGCAACCAAGTCCCATGTTGTCTCCCTTATAATCTCATCCTTCAGCTTTGAGTTTTTCTAATCATGTCACCCAATTGGTTAACGATAGCTATAGAGCTATAGGTTATATAAAAAGATGTATAAAGTCTAGGAAATCAAAAATAATGAAGTCATTGTTTGTTAGTTACATTAGACCCAAACCGGAGTATGGAATAACAATATGGAAACCCTATAAGAAAACAAGCCTGAGTAAACTGGAAAGAGTACAGTGGAAATATACCAAGGGCATCCTTGGATGTGAAAATTTGTTATTATGAAAGACTAAAATTTCTGAACTTGTACAGTGTTTCTTACAGATATTGAAGAGGAAATCTTATTCAGGTATATAGGGCATTTAGAGACAACTACCTCTGGGAATGTTTAGGGTTATCAAAAAGTACTAGAGAATCATCAGACAACCTATGTAGAAGATTCTGTAGGAAGGAAAAGTGTACTAACTGGTTCTCTGAGAGAGCAGCTGATGCATGGAACAGACTTCCAAATTACATTAAAGCAAGTACTAGTTTAGATATTTTTAAGAACAGCCTGGACACTTATTATGGGAACAAGTGATTTGGTGTTTTGGCAGGCTAGAAGGGCATTAATGCCCTTGCTTGAAATATTTGTATGTATATACACTTATTTTTGCTGTACATGCGCTCCTATATTACTATCTAGAATTGCAGGGTTCTCCTTGCACCCCTTCTTCCAGTAAGAAGAGCTTTACATCTTGAGACTAGAACACAATTTGAAGTAAATTCAATAATCCCTTCTTAATTGTGCTGCTCAATGGCCTCTCAAAGAATGAACTTCAATATTTCTTAAAATTTTAGCCTACATTTTCAACATGTCTTCTGTGCATATCCCATCTCAAACTCTGCAGGGATGAAGCACATTTAGCTGAGGTTTAAACTAGGTACTTGGTTCTCTGTAAAACGACACCCACAGTGATTTTCAAAGTTAATTGATTTTAAACACTTGTCTAATTAAGCTTAATAAGCAGCGTTTTATAAGCATGTAGTTTTAGCTGATATTTATCTGAAGAAGTTTAGCCAAAGTGTTAAATGAAAAGCACTTAATCTTATTCAGTTTTCAGTACTTTTGTGTTCTGCAATAAAGTGGATTTCTGGTCAGTTGAAAAGACTTTTGTGTTTCCAAGTTTGTGTTCTTGTTTTCAGTTTTGGTTTAGCAGTTATTAAATCTGCTAATTTCCACATGTTGGAGATGCATTCTAATGAAAACATTTTTTTTTTTTTGTTAAGTAAGGTGAACTGAATGATAGAATGCTGCTCAGGGAGTACTATATACCAAAGAAAGCCACCAAATGGGTGGTGAAGTGGAATGGATATGACCAGAGATCAGAGGGGCAGAACCTCTTCCCACTAGCAACCAGGGAAGACTTGGGGAACTGATATGAGAACAAAAAGATTGTGAAGGGGTTATCTGGAAATGGAAGGAGATGGGGAAACAGGAGCATGAGCAGCTGTCTGTAGGATCTAACTCACCCCTCAATCTGCAGAGGTAATTGTGTGGTGGAAAGGGAAGCCACAGAGGCACTGAAAAGTGTATGAGGCAGACTAAGAAAGGATAACAGGAAAAACAGAATGTTAGATGTACAGATGTAGGACAGACTAGACATTAAGAGTAATGTAACCATGTCAGTATTAGCAGTTCTGTCCTGAAAGCTAATTTTGCACAGTGGTCATATATTTATTCTTCTGCATAAAACTACTCAGTCACATCATAGATCATGAAACACTCTATGGGCATTCTAAAAATTTTCTCCAAAACATTGCAATTTAGTTATCTGTTGTCAGTCTTAGATGCTAATGTCGGATGTAGGCTTGATGAATAATTATTTTTAGTACTTGTTTTTATCTCATTGCTTCACCTACTCCATTTCCTACCACTGCCCATGTTTCCTACATTCCTCTGAATTCTGTGCTAACCAGCTCTTTGCTAGAATAATTTTAGTATATTCCCCTTCTCACCCATTCTGAATGTAAATATTTTTATACACAGGTCTGTGTTTTGCCAGGATACTTCTAGATGTATAATTTCTGTATCTCTTTTAGGATTTCATTTCTATCTTATTTGGGACCCGAATCCCTGAGATGATGATAATAGTTGCATTCAATCAAGTTTCACATAACGCATATCAATAAACATAGCACTAAACTGTGTCAATATCAAATGAACTGGTTACATTATTAAGAGTTGTGTATAACTGACTAACATATTTCCTCTTCTACCTCTAAATGAGAAGTTCATAGATATTTTGTCACCCTCAAAGTGGAACAGACTAGAAAGGATTAATCCATATAAAATCACTTGGGCTAGAAATCTAGGACACTCTCTCTTGCTCTCGCTCTCTGATGCCCTTCATTTGGGGGGAATAAAGATGCCTTGTTGAAATTTCAAGTAGTTTATTCAGTTAACTCATTAGATGGATGAATGTCCTTGTTCTAATATATTACATTCAACAGTTTGATTATTTAATGGTAGTTACAAACAATGGTGGGAGGGTCAATGGAGCTGATTGGAGGAAAATCTGGGAGATGGAAAAACAAGGAGCCAATCCCAAAGCTTAGAGGTTAAGCCATTATTTGAATATTCCTGAAAAACTTGTAATGGTTTCCTAGCTCATCAGCTTGTGGAACCTCATTCTTAATTGACAGGTTTTTATTTTTAACAATAAATAAAATAAAATAAATAAACTAAAAATAAAATAAACAAAAAATGACAACACACCATGAACTACTACTATAGAACTATATTTAAAAAAAATTTCACCTGAGCTTCATCAGGTCCAAATAGAGTGGTTTGTAAAGTGGTTTACAGTTTGATCATTGAAAATGCGTGCTTTTACGAGACTGTCACCAGACTTTACTAGCTAGTCTTGTATCAAATGTAATATGAGAGGCTGTCTGCCTTCGTTGGGGTCATATTCCTTGAAGCAAATTATGAAAGCTTTATTACAGACATTTTTTTCACTTTGACTTGTCATTATCAGTGCTTGTATAACATGTGGTTAAAAATTAACTAAGGATGGAGTAAATATGTTTTTAAGACTATCTGCTTTTTAAAAAGTGAACTGCTCCTTATTATTTAAATTATTACTACAGGGCAGGTGAGCATACGCACAGGTTCATTTTTCTGGCTGTAGTAACTTACTTTGGCCACCAGGAGGCAGCACAATGCCAGCAGTCTACCATATTGCTTGCTGTTTTAACTAACAATAGTACCAATAGCTTTTAGTTTAATGTTAACTCTCAATAGTTCCAGTATATGTAGATGTAATATTGCCAGCCCCATTCTAGAGTATTATTTAACCCCTAGTATTCCTTCCGTACCCTTTGTCTCCTTTTTTTAAATTTATATCCGCAACATTTCCATCTCTGGCTTGCTCTCTCTTTACCACTTCTGCTCTGATTTTCACAGTTGCTTCCTTACTGATTGTTATTTTCAGTGCTGTTTCACACTGCTGACCTGGCCCTGTCAGTACTGGTTCCAACCATCTAGGCCACAGTGACATCCATCTCCACTCTCTCTCTCCAACCCCTCCCCCAGTTTTTTTCACTTTCTTTTCTTTCCAACCCCTCCCTCCGACTCTCTAACTTTCCTTTCCTTCCTGCAGTGCCATCTTTACCTCTCTGAACCACTCTAATCCTTTCCCTATACCACTGTTAGAACGTCCCTTACCCCCCTTGCATACTTTCCTCTGAACTTAACTTCCACTCCACTGATTGTTTTTTTTTTTTTTTTGCTGCTGTTGTTTGACCTTGAGTCTTCCTTCCCTTGGCTCTACCCCGAGTTTAGTGCCAAACACTACTTATCCTGATAAACTAGTAAACAATTAACCTAAACCATAATCTCTTAATCAAATAAACTAACTTCCCAACTTAACTCACTCCTTACTACTATCCTAAAACCAACATCATGACCCTCAAGCCTCTATCTCTACTTACTCAAATAATACTTCTAATTAACTTAACTTACCTAAACTATATCACCCAACCTACAAATGCAAACCACTCCCACTCATTTCACACTACTTCCCCAGCCTCTACAAAGTACACATTTACTGTTACCCTTATATCTCCCAGTCTCTACCCCTTCAACATTAGCATGATCTTCCCCTATTGGCTGCTACCTAACGCTGTTCCCAACTACACTAGTCTAATGTCCAGAAAACTCTCTACCCATACACTACACCCCAAACAAACCAAATACCGCATCCATCACCTTATCTATATCCTTCTCTCCGGGGGCATCCACACAAACCCAGGCCCCTCTACCACACTAAATGCAGCCCCCCCAACCCCACCCCCCCCAAGCAACAGGCAACCCCCCTCCACTTCTCAGCTCTAAATGTTCAGAACCTATGTAACAAAATTACAGACCTTCATGCCTGGCTTCTACATAACCAGACCAATATTCTCTCCATCTCAGAAACCTGGCTTAAGCCCCACATAAAAGATTCTGAAATAACTCCTCCCAACTACTGCATGTTAAGGAATGACAGAACACAAAAAAGGGTGGTGGTGTAGCACTCCTTTACTCATCATCCCTCTTAGTCACCCCCTATACCAAGTCCTTTCCCAAATTTAGCAAGACAGAAATGATACCAGCCCTACTCCACCTAAATGAGCATAAGCTCATATTTGTTCTCTCCCTCTATATTCCCCCTGGAGACAATGTCTCATCCCTTGAAGACATTCTCTCCTGGGTCTCCACCAACATTACTCATGAAACCATAATCCTGGGGGACATGAACATAAACTGGTCCACAATCCAAGCTCCCACTAACTCACTCAATATTAACTTATATAACTTTGCACAACTAATCAATTCCACCACCAGGCCTTCCAAGAACTCCATTACTGGAAGTACAATAGACTGGATTCTAGTATTCCATCCTCACTATATGTCTGATAGTGGTATTCTCCCAGACCCACTAGCTGACCACTCCCCCACTTTTGCCCACCGTCTCCTCTCTGCCATACAACTAACTCACACCTATATTTCCACTCGCTGCCTAAAAAACTTCAATTCTGAAACCTTCTCAAATGCACTAAAAAGCACAAACTGGAACCCATTAAAGAATCTTCCCCTAGATAATGCTTTCTTCTTCTTTAAGACTACCTTCACAAACCTGCTCAACTTCTTTGCCCCTCTAAAAACAAAACATACAAAAAGTAGCCCTCTACCCTGGTTAACCAAAAACACCTTAGCTACTATGCGACTCCATGACAAAGCCTGGACATGTTACCCTAAAAATAAAACCACTATCACCCTTAACAAATATAAAACAGTATGAAATATAGTCAAAAAACGTATTACCTCAGACCACAAAGCCTATTTCTCTACTCTCCTAACCAACCACTATACCAATCCCAAAATATTTTGGAAAGGAATCTCATCTCTCCTCAACCCAGGAAAAAAAAACCCTTTCCCTAACCCAGATGCATCTGACATGGACTTAGCCACCCAATTTATCTCTTTCTTCATAGAGTCAATAAGCAACCCAACATCGTCCTTCATCAGTACCTCTATGACCCCCTCCTCAGCCTGCATCTATCCTTTCCTCTCCTAGCATTCCTTGCCCCCAGCCTCCACCCTTGTCTATCAATCCCATCTCTGTATCCACCATAAAAAAAAAACTTCTCCTAAAATTAAAACCTGGTTCCCAATGCCCCTGATGAAATTCCCTCCTACTTTCTAAACGTAGTGGCAAAAGCCATTGCTCTCCCTATCAGCATACTAATTAACCAGTCTATCTCAGAAAGCCAGGTCCCCCAGGTCTGGAAGAAAGCCTTTTTTATTCCTATACATAAAGGAGGTAATAATAATAACATTCCAAACTTCCACCCTATTGCATTATCCCCATTTCTAAGCTTCTTGAAAAATGTATCCACCAACAACTCTTACCCCATCTCATCAACAACCAGCTTCTTAACCCCACACAGCATGGATTCAGATCCAGTCATAGCACCTCCACTGCCCTTCTCTCCTTCCTTGAAACAATTAACAAAGCTAGCGATTGCGGCCATTTTGTGTCTGCTCTTCTCCTCGATCTCTTCAAGGTGTTTGGCCCTATTTCCCACAACCTGCTTCTTAATAAACTCTCCAAACTAAACCTATCCCCTTCCTGTACCAAATGGTTCTCCAACTACCTCACAACCAGACAACAAGCAGTCAAATGGAATAAAGCCACTTTACCCTTCCTTAATACTCCCAGAGGTGTTCCCCAAGGTTCCATTTTAGGCTCCCTACTATTCAATATATTCATTAACGACTTTTACCAAGCCATTCCAAACTCCAGCCTCATCCAATATGCTGAAGATTCTACCATTATCTGCTCCTCCCCTTGTATCCCCACTCTAAATAAGCTTACCCAAAGCACCTTCTCCTCTACTGAGCAGTGGATGCTAGACAACCATCTGGCTTTTAATGCAACCAAAACTAAACTCGTTATTCACCGCCTCCAAAACCTCCTCCCTTGATAAACACTCATTCATAATCACCAGCAAAAACAATACTCGCCTAGAAATAGTCTCTGACACTAAACTACTAGGAGTACTTATAGATGATCAACTAAAATTCGACAAACATTTACAAGTAAATATCAAAAAACCCACAAAAAACTTGGTATGCTATACCGCCATAATCGTTATATCTCTCCTTCCGCTAGGCTTATACTAACCAATACTTATCTCATCCTATCCCTCCTATATGGTGCATCTATCCTCACCAACCTGCAATCCTCCCTCAAAACAAAACTCTCCTCTTGCTATAACAAGATATCAAAATTTGCAGCAGGTCACAGAGCCATTTCTCACCATTGTAATGCTCTTCAACTAAATTGGCTTGAGCTACCTAACCTCCTCACTTATACCCAACTCATCCAAGCACTCAAACTCATTTACAACCCCCCTCTTTGTCCCTCCCTAGCCACTACCTTTGAAATGCATGAACCAGAATGACTTCTAAGATCTAATTCCAAAAACCTAATTAAATTGCACAAACCCACATGTCCAGCTAGGAATCACCTAATGTCGTTCTCTCTTGCACACCTCCGGAATTCTCTACCATCTCCTATCTGCATCACCAGCAGTCTCTCCTCATTTAAAACCTTGCTGCACTCACACCTAACTTCACAATGGAAGTGCTCCTGTTCCCATCCTACCTAATCCTTCGAATACCACTTCCTACTCTCCTAGAACTAAATATACCATCACTGCTTCCTGTAGTTTCACAGCTCTATTGAACTATTTGACCAACTACTTAAGAGTTACCCTATGCTGCTACTTTTGTTTAAAAAAAAAAAAAAGTGTTTTTTATTGCTGTTTAATGAACTATACTGATGTATTATATCATTGTTAACCTTTTCTTATCATATTTACTTTGTATTCCTATGAGATAATCTATAATGTATATGTGCAATGTGTACTATGTATTTGTATTTTTCTGGAGCTTTTCTCCCCAGGACTCCATTGAAAATGGACTCCTTGTGGCCGAATGGACTATCCTGACAAACAAACTGCAAATAAATAAATAAATGCAATATGAGAGGCTGGGGTTCCTATTAGATGATCGAAGATGAATTCTTTCGAATGTGTCTTGGTCAAACTTGAAAAGACGAAAAGGCAAAATGACGAAGCGGCATGTAATCAAATTCTTTCCCTGAGAAAGAAATTGCTTGGCTGCATCCGTCACTTTGCCATTTTTGTCACTTTTTTTGAACAGAGATTATTTTTTCCCTTGGAAAAAAATCTCTGTTCTAAGCATTCGAGTTTGTAAGCTTTCACTTACATGGGGTCGATAATAATTTGCTTTTCTAAGCATTCGATGATTTAATATAGACCCAGAGGCTGTGCCCACTGTGTTCATATCTCCTGAAGTACATTATGAAAGACGAAGCTGGCCTTGTTTGGCAAAAAGGATTACATACATGATTAATTTTTCTTCCTAACATCATGCTATATAGTTTTTGTTTCAGTTTAACAGCAGCAATTATTTTTTTTATCATTCACAGTTTCAGGTTTTTCTTACAGGAATTATAATATCCAGAGTTAATCTGCATAGGGTTCACCCCCCCCCCAACTTCCACCATACTAGTACTGGCTAATTGTAACAGTGTACTTTACCTTTCAAAAACACTTTCTGTAACACTACCCCTAATCTAGACGGCTTGGACACCCACACACACATATATACACAAAAACTACAATATAGCTATATGCCTTCATTTAAATCTACCCTAATCTTAACCTGCCTACATTTACAAAATACTCCCAATCCACTAATGACAGCTCCTCCATAATATGAGGAGGTTTGGGCATTGGTTTCCCAAACCCACTCTAAACTGACCTGCATGTAACTGATGTTCCATTCATGCGAAATGTTACACATTTGCTGACTAGAACTCTCTCAGATTTTGGAATCATTCACTCCTTTGATGAGCTTCCAGTTTGATGGAGTGAATGGCACTCGTATATAAAATGTGTGGATGCTGATCGGTACAACCTCCCTTTAAAACATTGTAGTTAAGGGCATATATTGTCTTTAAACTTAACTTGCACTTAAGTATATATATATTTTTTTTACAATTGCCAGTCGTGACCATTTGCTTTTTCTAAAGCTTTATTTGTCCAAGCAGATAAAGTAGAACTTTATTTCAGTATCTACTGTATATATCTGTTTTTATATCTGTATTTATATTCATGAGTGTATGAATATAATCAGAAAATAGTCTCATGTTGTTATAAGAACAAATATCTTGTAGTGCTTTATACAGACAATTCATTTGCATAAATCATACTACACAACTTGCTCATGTATAGATTTCAATTAATTAGTTCTTTGGCAAAAAATCTCATGTATTGCCTTGAAATACATTGCACACACAAATCGCTCCTTATGATTTGTTTCTTGATGTACTTACTGATCAGTACCTTTCTTACTCTACAGCCTTAAGTCATCATCATACAGCAGCCACATGGTCATAGTCTGTATGCACAAAAGCAAATGTTTTTCATCTGTTTTGCAGTGCACTCATACCCTGGTACAATAGGGACATACAGAGCTGCCAGACCTGTCTTACTCCTGACATTTCCTTTCTGCTCAAACATCACAGAATATAACCTCGCTGCACATCTGCTTAGTACAGTGGAATATGTGACAGCTGTTCATAGTTATGATTCCACTCCTCACCTGTTCATTTGAAGGGAGGGAAAGTTAGGAGTTTAAGGAATGGCTACTCTCATGCAGTAGGCATGGGAGAAATTTAAGTGTGTTCAAGTGTACCAATTTATCCCCCCTGCCACCGTGTGAACTTGCTTGGATAGTGATGAATTCACACACAAGCATTCTTGCCACCCAGCTACCAGTTAAGGATGGCCATGCTAGGTCAGTGAAGCATTTTCTCTCTCTTTCTACCACTCACACACACACACACACACACACACACACACACACACACACACACACACACACACACTCTCACTCTCACTCTCACTCTCACTCTCACTCACACTCACACACACCTATTCCTTTACATTACAGCTTGTACAACCACCCAACCACTTGCACATGATGTCCGAGTGAAGCACACACACTTTACATTACATCTGGTGCAGTTACTCCCCAGCAGCAGGGACATGCTGAGATAGTGAAGCATCCTCTGTCTACACATTCCTACACATTACAGCTGGTGCAACCCCCCCCCCAACCCACGATGGCCATGCTAGTGCAGTGAAGCACACATGCGAGCACACACACACACACACACACACACACACACACACACACACACACACACACACACACACACACACACACACACACACACACTCTCACTCTCACTCTCACTCACACTCTCACTCACACTCACACTCACACACACCTATTCCTTTACATTACAGCTTGTACAACCACCCAACCACTTGCACATGATGTCCGAGTGAAGCACACACACTTTACATTACATCTGGTGCAGTTACTCCCCAGCAGCAGGGACATGCTGAGATAGTGAAGCATCCTCTGTCTACACATTCCTACACATTACAGCTGGTGCAACCCCCCCCCCAACCCACGATGGCCATGCTAGTGCAGTGAAGCACACATGCGAGCACACACACACACACACACACACACACACACACACACACACACACACACACACACACACACACACACTCTCACTCTCACTCTCACTCACACACACCTATTCCTTTACATTACAGCTTGTACAACCACCCAACCACTTGCACATGATGTCCGAGTGAAGCACACACACTTTACATTACATCTGGTGCAGTTACTCCCCAGCAGCAGGGACATGCTGAGATAGTGAAGCATCCTCTGTCTACACATTCCTACACATTACAGCTGGTGCAACCCCCCCCAACCCACGATGGTCATGCTAGTGCAGTGAAGCACACATGCGAGCACACACACACACACAAACACACACACACACACACACACACACACACACACACACACACACACACACACACACACACACACACACACACACTTGCTCTCTCACTCACTCTACTATACATTACAGGTGGTGCAGTCTCCCCCCATGATGGCCATGCTAAGGCAGTTAAACACATGCATTGCTATACATTACAGCTAATGCAGACACTCCCCACTAGCGTGGCCATGCTAGGATAATGAAGCATTCCCACACACACAAACATTCATTCCTGCACATTACAGCTGTTGCCTCCCCCCCCTCAGCACAGCTATGCTAGGGTGGTGTAACATTCACACAGACTCTCATACATGTACATTCCTGTATATTACAGATAGTGCAGAACTCCACCTGCAAGCATGACCATGCTTATATAGTGAAGCCTTCATACATATAAATTCCTGTGTGCTAGACCTGGTGCTAAGCCTTCCATGTGAAGTATTCATGCACCTGTATTCTTAAGAGCTGGCTTTGCCAGAACAGTGTAACATTTATACATGTACTCCTGCATTTGTTGCATGTCAAAACTGATGCTAAGCCCTTTCCCAGCATAGCTATGCTGTGTAGTATTCATGTGCACACATTCCAGTTGGTGAAGCATCCATAAGCATGCATTGCTTCATATCAGAGATAGTACAACTGTACCCATGTGTTATATTCCTGCCTACAGTCTTTCTTAGGCATTTGTAAAGATCACTGTCTAATCATTATTCCCCATATGCTCTCCCCATAAAAAAGAAGGAGATCTTTAGTTACCCACTCCATCTTCCAGTGGCCACCTAACACTTGGGTCCTAATCATACTTCCATATCAAGCAGAGGGGGCTGACATCTTGTCCTGTACCATCAGATTAGTATACTTTTTTGATGGGTATAAATCACTGAATTCCACATACAAAGTTTTTCATCCAGTAGATTTTCAACAGGGTCTGTACCTCCCTGATTTTTTTTTTATAAACTAGCATTCTTTTTATACTAGAAAGTAATACCGCATAAATTGCAAACACAACCAAAAAAGGAAATGAACACATGACCAAAAATATATTGCTGTTTCTATTCGATTCCTTTTACTTGTAATAGTAGCAGAAGTTAGAATATAGAAATCACATTTCACCATCACACTTTAAACAGCTTCATTTGTTATCAGTGTTACATTTCAGTATATAAGTTTGATTCCTATATTGTAACAGCAGATTAAAACATAAGTAATCCACTGGCCGAATGCTTATGTTGATGTTGAAACTTCATATTACTCGTTGTGGGCATAACACTGAACAATTGTTCTGATACCATAAAAAGCAAACAACTGTTCTTGGCTCTGAATGTGTTCACATTCATCCACTCTTGGTATTTCCTGCTGCATTTAAATTTCTTTTATTATTGACCAAAGCAAAACTAAGAATTAGTTTCTGTTCATATGAAATCTGCAGCTTTTACACTATTATGACTAAGGATTCCCACATAGCACCCTTACCACAATGACACAGTCATAAGCTATCTACACATTCAGAAAACAATATTCCCCAAACAGTTTTTCAGAAGTTGTGTTTTTCTTCGTTTAGTTTTTCTTCCATGTCCAGAGTATATTCTTGACAGCAGAAACTGGTATTTAGCATTTTACTTTGGCACTCTGGCTTCTCATGGCGTTGTTGCAAGGAATTTGGGTTTTTAACGATATCCTTGAAAGTTAGTGGTTTAATTTGCAAAAGAAAACAATAGGGCACCGAATAAATTTTACAGCTGTGTGTATTTATGTTCAGGAGAATGTTCTCTTCTAGTACTGTTTCATTTCCCCAGATGGGGCCTCTAAAATGTTACTGGCATAAGGTGAGGAGATGCCCTTAGAGGTATATCTGCTTGATAACTCTATGTAAATCTTAAGGTAATATAGTGAAGAGGCCCTGTGAGGAAATGGTTACTGTGGAATATGCATATCAGTGGTGTCACACTGCAGTTTTATTACCTCCAGATATTTACCATTAACCTGAGATTGCCACAAACATTACTGCACCCCATTCCTTTCTCTGACTGTACTATGAATGAATAGAAAACCAGTAACAATGGCAAAATATTCTTCTTTTATACAGTGGTAGTGGTGAATAGGTGCACACTCTATACATCAATAGGGTACATTGCTTCTTATCTCTTCAGAATGTAGGCAGCAAAAGTAATAGTATAAATAGGTTATTGATACGTCTAATATCATAAATAGGTTATTGATACTTCTGTAAAGTACGAAGTTATTGACTGTCTTGCATGAAAAAAACTGATAACACACGGGTTGAAATTTAATTAGGATTTACTTTGAAGAATCATAACCATGTATTGCACTTTACTGCTGTTCAGCGTACAAATTTACATGTCACATGGTGAATGGACAGATGTGCTGGGTGATGTTTTACATGGCTGTTGGACACAATGCAGCACTGCGTCCTAAACCTTGTCCCTGCATACTTTACACAATGCATGGTACAGTTCACACTTGTCCCCATCCCAAACAATATGTCCCACAGCCTTGTAGAACTGCAATGTTCTCCATATCGTTTCCTATTCTGAGCGATTCTTTTCTTTTCTCAATTCATAAAATCATTAGAGAGACAGAACATGTTACCCTGCAGCAGTCTTATTTCTTCTTTAACTGGACAGACCTAGGTGCAATGCTTCTTTTCTGTGGCAAACTAAAGGGGCTGTTAACTGACTTTCTTACAGTCCCCGCCTTATAATGGTGCAAATCAATGTATAATGATATCTTTACACATGGGCTGATTACTGTTTCTGCATTTGTTCAGTCTTTTCATACTGATAAAGTAGGTACCAGACACATACCTAGTGCCATCACCTCAAAATACATTTGGTAACTTTGTTACCACTTTATACCCTATTCACAAAAAACATATTCTAGAATACAGGGGTCCCCATAATTATAGAAATAATGGCAGGACACTAATCCAAAGCCACTTCTGGTTAGTGTAAGTACATTGTTGAAGTTTCTATAAATATTATACTTTACCATTTTGATACTGCAGGCATATTTATATTTTATGTTTTTTTTAAATAAGTACCATGCAAGCAAAATGGCAAATTGTGTATATGTATGTGCAAGTATGTGTGTGTGTGTGTGTGTATATATATATATATATAAACACACACACACACACATATATATATATATATATATATATATTAGTATGGAAAATGGAAACAGAAAATGCAACTCAAGGCAGGCTTTGGAAATGTTCTGTCTGTCCTTCAGTTCTTTTTCCGATATGAAAATAAAATCTGTCACAGATTAAAGCAATTATGCTAGTCGCTAGAAAAAAATCAAAACTGAAAGCTTTGTTTATCACAATTAAAAGCTGTAATAAACACTACAGATCACTGGTCACTTAAGAAATGTGTTTATATATTCGTTTGCTATTTAGTTGCTAAGAATAACTTTAGTTGGAAATTACCCTTTTCAGAGTTAGCCTACGGACAAAAAAGTGTTTATTAAAACAAAATCGAATGTTATATTTTAAGTTACTACTATACAGAACATTATATTATCCTTCCATGTCACTGTAGAAGTATTCCTTACAGTAGGAATACCCTGACAAGGGTAGACCGACGTCTGTCCAGTATAGAAAAGCCTTAGGTTGTCATACGGGCATTGTGCATCGCACATATTCTCTCCACACTCAATGTAGGGCATAAAGGTGACATACAGTCATACCTTCCTCAGAACTTCTTCGCTGTTTGTCCAAATGCCATTTCTGATCATCAGTTTGAATGTTCTTCATCTGTTGGTTGTCCAGCTGTTTTCCAGATAAGTGCCCCATTGGCGTTTTATCTTATCTTTTTTTTTTTTTTTATTGTTGCTTTCCAGGGTAAGGGATGGATTTGCCACGGCTATTCTGCATGGCTTTCTTGAGGGCTGTGCTGGACCTTCCTCCTCATCTCAACTTTTCTCCTGAGCTTTTGTGCTCTCCTTACTGTAAGGAATACTGCAACAGTGATATAAAAGGACATAGCAAGTTGTGTAAAATCTTACCGTAACAGTAGATGCTTTCTCTTCACTGTTGCAGTATTCGCACCCCCCCCCCCCTGTTTTCATTTCTCCTTCAGGATGCACATGTTCCTCCTTGTTCCTCCTGGGGCTTTTCATTTCTGAAGAAAGTATGTAAGTCATCCCTATGCTCTACTCTGAGCATGAGGAGCATATATGTGACATATAATGTCCCTATTATCACCTAAGGTTTTAGTATACTGGAAAGACATTGGGCTATCATTGGCAGGGGATCTCTATTGTAAGGAATGCTGCAACAGTGAAGAGAGAGAGAGAGACATCTACTGTTATGGTAAGATTTCATACAACTGAACTTTTTCTAACACTATAATCATTTTTTATCAAAAAATAATACATAAACAGTGTATTTTGCAGTTTAGGATGCAGAAGAGAGAGAGAGTTGTTGACAATTTTGACATTTATGACTTATTATAGGTTCATAGGTTCATACTAGGCTATCTGCCCTAGGGCATTTATAAGCCTAGCCGGAGTGTGTTTGGCTTTCGCCACCCATTTTAAATTCATTTTGCTATGCCCTTTTTTGAGGTTAGTATACTGTGCCTCTGTCTAACAGTGACACAGAAGTGATACCCGGGGTAAACCTACGATCTCCCATCCACTCATCAAGATTCCTCTTGAAGAGAGTCAATGAGGGACTCTGCCTAACCTGGACTGGGATTTTATTCCAGAGTGAAGGGAGTCTCTGGGTTATGAATCTGTCCCTCCAGCATGTCCTATTTATTTCAGTGCTGAGGTTCAAGTCTCTTGAGCGCGTAGCTCGATGGGATTTGGATTTTCTGAAGTGCAGCATGTCCATTAATTCTGGGTTGGACATGGCTTTATATGTCAGGCACAGATCGCCTCTGAGCAGGCGGTATGCCACTGAGTAGAGCTGGAGTTTCTTTAACCGGGCAGCATATGGCATCTGTTTGAGCCCTTTCATCCTCTTGGTGAGGTACTTTTGGGGTCCTTCCTGTTGCTGCAGGTGTCTGGTAAGGTACATCCCAAAAGGGGCATTGTACTCAATTATGGGCCTGATGAGGGATGAGTAAAGAGGCACGATGACCTCCCCTGATCTAGATGTGAATCCCTTCATGATTAGGTGGGCTATATAAAATGTTTTTCTAACCACTTTGGCCACGTGGTTGTCAAATGAGAGATTGCTATCAACTTGGGTCCCCAGGCCCCTAATTACGTCTTCTGTACTTAATGGATTACCACCTATGTGGTAATTTGTGGTCACTTTGTTTTTGCCAAAGAGGATGACTATACACTTTTTGGCATTTAGCTTGAGGCTATGGTTCTGGCACCAGTTGTCTATTTCTATGAGGCCCTTTTGGAGGATGCTTGTGTCGGCTGGAGAGTCGATTATGGCGCCCAGTTTGCAGTCATCTGCGAACTTGGTCAGCTACAGTCCTTTCGTGTTGGCCTGTACCTCCGAGAAATATATACTGAACAAGAGAGGTCCCAGGACTGAGGCTTGTGGGATGCCACTTGTAACTGGTTTGGAGTCTGACATGGTTCCAGCAATTCTAACCATGTGGTTTCTGTCCTTGAGCCAGTTTGCAACCCATCTAGTGACATAGGGCTTTATATTTAAGCTGGTGAGCATATCTATAATACCTGAGTGTGGTATTGTATCGAAGGCTTTTGCGAGGTCCAGGTAGGCTGTGTGGACCACCTTCCCCTCGTCAATGGCCTTGGTGACTGTTTCAAAGAAATCGACCAGGTTTAAGAGGCAGGATCTGCCCTTAACAAAGCCAAACTGGGTAGGATCCAGTATCTGTAGGTCCCCAATATCTTTATTTATGAGGTCCATGATGATCCTTTCCATAGCTTTGCAGACCAAGCTACTCAGGCTTATGGGGCGATAGTTTCCAGGATCCATTAAGGCACCACCTTTGTGGAGAGGGACTACTGTTGCTGTACGCCACTCTTTGGGTACATATACTGTAGTAAGGCTGAGATTGAACAGTAGTTTTATGTTTGGGTTTAGCTCTTCTTGAAGTTCATGTAATACGCAGCCCAGGACACCGTCTGGTCCCATTGATGCTGTGTTTTTTGCTTTGGAGAGGGCAGCTCTTACCTGAGCATCTGAGATGTCAGGGGGGCAGCACTCTGCTGGGATAGATATTTGCCCTTTTGGTGGGGGGTTTGCACTGAACCTGTCAGCTAGGATGTTGGCAATGTCTGTGGGTTTGGTGTATTTTTTGTCATTTTGGACTAATTCTGAGCATATCTGGGAATTCCCACCCAGGTTCCTAACATAACTAAAGAAAGCCTTGTGATTATCCTTAGTGTCCTGTGCAATTTTTCTCTCGAAGCTGGCCTTAGATGATTTTATGAGTGCCCGTAGTTTTTTGCTAATACTGATCAGAGATGCCTTCCCTTTTTGGGATTTTGCTCTGTCATGTAGTAGCTTCCTCCTTCTGTTGTATAGTTTGTTTATGGCTGGGGTCCACCAGACAGGACATCTGCCTTTGGAGGATTGGGTCTTGGTTTTATGTGGGATTGCATGATCCATGCATTCCTGAAGGTGCTCATAGAATGCGTTTATAAAGGATTCTGCGGTCTGGGCCGTATTTTCCACAGGCCCGGGGGCTTTGAAGGATTCCACCTCGGTTTTGAGGAGTGTGAAATTTGGGGTCGGGATGTGAATATCCAGTGAGATTAGTTTATGGTCTGATCTTACCAGTGAGGGATACAATTCTGGTCTGGAGCATAGATTCCCCATGTTGGTGATGATCAGGTCCAGTATGTTTTCCCCTCTTGTGGGAGTGGTAACAAGTTGTTCCATAGCATTTGAGTTTATAAATTCTAGGAACCTTTGGGCTAGGGTGTTGGAGCTAGAGTAATGCTCCCAGTCTATGTTTGGGTAGTTGAAGTCGCCCAATATAATGGTGTTTGGAGAGACCTCCATATTTTCCAGTGTTCTCAGGAAGGCTGAGTGGGGTTCCTGGGTTTGGGAAGGTGGTCTGTAGCAGGCTATAAACTGGAAGGCAGTTTATCCACTGTTAGTTGCACATGGATAATCTCTGATGCTTCGTGCTGTGCTACCAACCTGGAGGTGTGGGTATCTTTGATGAATATTGATACTCCCCCTCCTTTTTTGGTTCGGTCCAAGTTTTGGGGCTGAAAAGCATGGTATGAGGTATAACCTGGTAGTGATGGGGTGCTCTCAGGAGCCTTGAACCAGGTTTCTGTTACTGCACAGATATCGATGTTCTCCATGCTAAGAAGAGTTTTGACTACGTGCATCTTGAGGTTTAGACTTCTGGCGTTGAGTAGCATTACTCTTAGTTTCTTATCCCTTGTGATACCTATGGAGATGGGTTTGTCTTTTTGAGCCTTGCCTAAAAAAGGCACTATGGGGGTAGCAAGAGCCTTTGGCCAATATCCGAAAGCCCAGGGGTGACAGGTGCAAGCCGTCCCTAGCGAAGCATCGTGGCTTGTCGAGCATGTCATCCCAGGCTGACAGGCATTGGATCCCCTTTGAATGACACCAATACTTAAGCCAGTTGTTGAAATTGATCATCTTGTCTTCATATTGTGGCATCATTCTTGGTGAGGGTAAGATGCTACTCATGGTCAGGGTCATACCGGCCTGGGCTACATGCTCAGAGAGCTCCTCTATGTCTCTTTTCATGTAGTCCAGGGAGGTATGTCTCAGGTCATTCACACCAGCATGGACAATGACTGAGTCATATTTGTACTTGCCTTGGAGTGACCTGAGTGCTTGTGTTATGTGGCGGATCTTAGCGCCCAACAGGCAGCTCACCGTGACCTTCTCCTTGTTCAGCCTGGTGAGCGGGACGTCAGTGTGCCTGACGATAGAGTCAACTATTACAAGTGTATCAGGTGCGTTTTTTAGCCTTAAGGGTTGTGACTGTTCAGCACACTGGCTTTGTGAGCTATGTGTTGCACGTGTTTTGTTTTGGGGTAGCGGTTGCTTGGGTGTCTGCTTTGGAGGTCTCTGCTGCTTAGGCAGATTTTTATTTAGAGCCCCCGAGTATGTTTTTGTGTGTTTATGTGTTTGGTTTGCTGTCGTGGTAGGTCTGTGTGAGACTGGAATTGTAGTGAGTGTGGTTTCCTTCTCCTCCTGACTGGTTACACCAGTACTGAGTTGAGAGAGCTTAGCCTCCAGTTTGGCTATATGGTTGCATCTCTCACATGTGTTGGAATTTGTTGGGAGAAGGAGAGGGTTGTCTGTGTACATGAGGCAGTTGTAACATTGCCTCAAGATTCCCAGATTCACCAGCTGGACTGGAGAGGAGATTGACAACTGACCTTTGGACATGCTAGAATAGTATTGGGAATTCTTTTATAATTGAAAAAAAAGGGCCAATGGGGAACAAGGTACTCAAGGGGAGTTTGTGAGGGTGTAGTGCTTTTAATTTTTTAGTGCTGACTTAGTGAGCAAGTGCCAGGTAACTCAAATGAGCTCTTCGTAGTTAGGTGTTTATAGCCGGACCTGTATGACATTAAACATACAGTATCAAGTAGAACCATGTATGTAATTGCATGCATTTTGGTAGTGACACCTCAGTCGATAGATAATACAAAAATAATCAGATGGTCTTCATAAGTGGTTAGCAGGGTTGCAGTCCAGAAAAACCAATGGCGAGTGAAACCCAAACTCCCAGTTGCTCATAAGCACTGCCTGGTTAATTAACTTGCTCAATGTCACACAGTAGGTAAACATGGGCTTAGGGAACCAAACCCTATACCACAGGAACTACTGCTCATAGCCTTAACTGGGTCTATATTAGAATCGCGAAAGCTGACTTTCGCCCATACAAGTTCATCGACACATAAACTTCAATGTACTAAAAGAGCGAAGTACAAAAATAGCAAAAAGCAGAACGCCAAACATACTTCCAGAAGCAACAGCACCATACAGGTAAGATAAACCTAACTGAACAAACCTAATATAAAACACTTTTGCAAATGTTTTATGCAATTTCAGATTAATGGAATTCATCAGTGACGAAAGTAAGAGCTCAAATGAGCTCTTCGTAGTTAGGTGTTTACAGCCGGAAAGATATTATTCCAGAGCAATGGAGTGGAACTGCTGTGTGCACAATCGGCACACACTGAAGATGAGCAAATAGGAGTAAATAGGAATCTGTCAGTAGAGTGGATACTTGGGGATGGGGTATATGAAGATAAAATATTTTTGAGGTTGCTGTGTAGCTCCTTCAGTAGAATCATGTGTGCAAGCTTGGGTACTTAGTGCAGACTCCACAGTTCAAACTGTAGTGATGAGTCTGAGAAGGGAACATGAAGGGAAAGCAAACAGTTGTTTGTTAGACAAAGGCAAGTCAATCTCAAAACCCCACTGCTAGGTTTTTGAGGATGGGTCCAGTATAAAGCAATAAGAAAAGCAAGACAGTTGAAATATTCGGAGCTCAGTGTAACTGATCATACTTCTCTTGATGAAGAATTAAGCTTGAGGGGGAAATTCACAGACATGGTTGAGAGTGCATTGGACCAGTGCACCATAAAATGTAGAACTAAGGCCAGCTCTCAGTTCAAGAAACGCCATGTTTTTTTTAAAGGTACAATATGCTATTGTATACACACACACACAAATATATATAATAGTAAACACAGCACCTAGGAAAATGAGTTACACAGCAGTCCACTTTAAAGCTCATTTTAATGGGTAATAAAGCTAAAAAATAAATGTTTTTATAAAAAGGCCATCTTGGAGATAGGATAAGTAAGACTGTATAATAGCATGTATAATAGCATCAAAGGTGTTGCGAGATTCAGCCTTACATATAAATCCAATCATCTGCATACTGCAGCAATCTGCATTACTCCAAGGCTGCCACTTGAATTAAGGAAATTCAAAATTCAATGTATCATGGCAGATGAATGGTTCACTCTGTCTTTGGTAATATAGTCAGGGAATCTTGAGAGTGGTACAGTCATGGTGCTATAAGCATCAGCCACCACCTCAACATTTATTTATACACACACACCCGCCACTTCACTGGTTCACAGGAGGTTACTAGGCTAATGGTCCTAGAGCCCTTACAAGCCTAGCCATGTTAATCCCAATTTACTCCAATTATCCTTGGTTAGATGGGTGTAATTCACAGTGTGAGTCTATGGTCAGCACCGAGGCACATGGTTGCTACCCCCAGGGGAGAATTTGCAGTCTCCCATCCATTTGTCTAGGTTGCACTTGAATAGGATCAGAGAGGAACGCTGCTTTATGTGAACTGGAAGTTTATACCAGAGGAGCTGCAATCTCTGGGAGATGTATTTATCTCTCCAGCATGTTCTGTTTATCACGGTCAAGGTTAAGATCCCTACAGCGAGTGACTCTTGGCCATTTGACTAGCAGATGTGCAGTATTTGCATTAGGGCAGGCTCAGAGACTGCTTTGTACGCCAAGCACAAGTTGCCTGCCAGTATTATTATTTATTTTATTTTATATTTGCTAACCGGGGGTGTCTGACTGAGCTGAAAAGGCCCTCTTTCAGCAGAGGCCCGGGGAGAAAAGCTCCACATAGAAAAATTACAGACACATTTAGACATGATCAATATACACACAAATTACAAAAGACGTGTTTTTACAGTGGTATGCAGCACATCAACCGTTGCAGTGGAGAGAACAAACAAAAAATATTTAAAAATAAAGGTACTTAATAGATTTGTGGTGTACAGCTGAAATTTGGAACATAGGTAGAATACATACATAGTACACAGATACAGTACATACATTGTAGATTAGCCAGTGTTTGTGAGAATAGTTTTCAATCTTAATCAAGTACTCTAGGTTTAGTATGTGTACCTTATCTGCTTTCACTAGCCTGAGAAGCAATCATGGGCACTGCCAACGTTGCTTGAGATGTTGCCTGATGAGGTCTGTAAAGGAGGTGTTTTGAATGCTAGTGGGGACAGAGTTCCATTTTTTAGCCACTGAACTACTATTGAGTGCATCTCCAAAAGCTATTGTAGCTGTTGGTGACTTCTAGTAATAGCTTGCTTGATGATCTAAGAGGCCTTTTGGCTGAGTGATGATGTACTAGGTTTTTGAGGGCAGGACACTTATTGGGGAGGTAATAGATAGAATGACAGAGGCAGAGCTGATTGTAGGTTAGGAGGTTGGGCAGTTCAAGCCAGTGTAGCTGTCTCAAAGCAGTACAGTGATGAGTTCTATATGAGCAATTTGCAGCAAAGTGGGCAATTCTGTTACAGCAGGCTTCCATTTTGCTTAGTTCAGTTTTGTTGAGATTAGTCAGAATGGGAGATGCATAGAGTAGGGTGGATACAAGTTGGGAGCGAGCAATGGCTGATCTTGTGTTGTTGGTAAGAAATGGTTTGATACGGTAGAGTGATCCCAGTTTGACATGTACTTTTTTAATAGTTAAGTTGAGATGACTATCAAATTTTAGGTGGGAGTCTATGGTTATCCCCAGTAGCTCAGCCTGTGCCACTGGAGCGATTGGAGTAGCATTTGTGGAGTAGATAGTGAATTGACTATTATCAGTGTTTTTGTTAGAACTGGTTATAATCATAAGCTGAGTTTTCTTTGGATTGAGGATAAGTTGGGCTTTGGTTAGGTAGTTTTCAACATCAGAGAATGCTAGTTGAGTTGTTTGCAGTAGCCTATAAGATACAGATTACATTGACAGGCTTTCAGTCTGTGTACGTAAGTCATGGTTTGGAGGCCCTGTATTTTCTTAGTGAAAAGCCTATGTGGTCTCTCCAGCTGCTGCAGGTATCTGGTGACGTACATACAAAAGGGAGCATTGTACTCTATTAATGGTCTGATGAGGGGTACAGTCAAGTTATACTATCATTAGACCTGTATGCAATGCCCATACTTATGAGATGTGCAATGCAGAAGGCTTTCCTTACCACTGAGCGATCAGAGTTCAGGTTGCTTTCGATCTTTGCTCCTAAATCTCACACCACTGGGTTAGAACTTAGTGGGGTGCTGTCAATATTGTAATTATCAGGGAATTCTGCTTTGGCAAAGGGGTAATAATGTACTTTTTTGCATTTAGTTTTAGTCTGTGCCTTTGACACCAATCATTTGCCTGTGTTAGCCCCTTCTAAAATATGTTAACATCATTGTGGGACTCGATGATTGCACCCAGTTTGCACTTCATACTTACAGGCAGCACAGAAACAATGTCATTGGGATATGTCACCTGCATGATACAGCATTTGCCCTTTCATGCTAGGTAGCTGTATTCTGATGGACAGTAATACGACAAACTTTCCTTGAACTTTATTTTTAGATTTGATTTGAAAAAAATAGTCCATTACCAACTGGGAAGTAACCTCTTTATTTTATACATTAGAGTTTGTTGGTGTTGATTTAAATGGTCTGTTTTGTACTGTAGTACTTTTGCATCTGTAACTGGTCTAGCTGTTTCCTGTTGGTGAGAGAAGGGTCTCTGTCTGCCAGTGTTTCTGGCCTAAAGTCTTACTGGATACATATCAGTGTTAACTTTAGCTGATGTAGTTTAGCAGACTGCTTTAAACTTTGCATATTTGCAGATGCCACCCCTGTATTCTGCTTAGGCTGTGATGCAACAAACCTGCCTTAAATTGTCCTATTCAACTTGACTAGGAAAATAACATTGCCATAAGATCTGAGAAATGCTGCTCTTTCTGTGGCTTCTTTGTGAAATGGGCAATACAGAACCAGAATACATATGATAGTTCCAAGTACTCCTCTTGGTAAATGCCCTATTTCTACCAAATACTGTTCCCTAGACTAATACATCCTAGCGTTCACCTTTGCTTGGCTGCAACATGTTGTATGTGGCAGTAGTTTGTGGCACCTTCTGTATGCTAGTTACATTGGATGTGAACTGATAAACATTTATTCCCTGTTATGTATTTCATAACAGTGGCTGATTGTTTACTTTCCTGTCATATTGTATTCTTGCTATGGCTAGTTATTTACTGCCCTGCTGTAACACACCTCACACTGCATTACTTTTACTTTTCTACATTATATTTATTACTGTGGCATTCAAACTTGCTGTTGATGCCTTATTTACTATATTGTAGCACCCTTACCTGGTGTATCTATTGCCTGTTTATATTATCCACCACATAGCATCTTATGGTATATTGTTTATTTAGCCACCATGTGATGTTTTGGAAATGGCTATATCTGTGGCTTCAGGACTGTTGTGCTGTGTTTTGTGCCTACTGTGTGGTTATATGGTAATAAATTTGTACTGTATGACTAGTAACATAGCTAGGATGGGGTGAAGATGGCAGCTACCCAGCAGTGAAGTACTAGGAATCATGATCAGCAGAGGACATGCATCTGTAAGTAGAATTGAAGTGGTTAATAGGTTCATAGGTAGGTATTAGGCCATCAGCTCAAGGGCCTAAGTAAGGCTAGCCAACAAGGTTCCCTGGCTTACGCCACCAAAGAAAGCTATTTTCCTGTGCCCCTGTTGGGCAGAGCCACAGAAGTGATCCCCAGGGTGTATTTCCCATTTTCCATCCACTTATCAAGGTTTTACTTGAAGAGTGCTAATGAACTTTGCTTGACATAGATGGGTAGCTTGTTGCAGAGTATGGGAAGTCTCTGGGACAAGAATATATCCCTCCAGCATGTCCTGTTTATTGTGGTGACAAGGTTTGGTCCCTAAAGTGTGTATCTTGGAGGAATTCGGATTTCTTTAGGTGTAGCATGTCCAACAGCTCTGGGTTTGACATAGCTTTATATGTTAGGCAGAGATCACCTCGGAGTAGGCGATATCCTATGGAGTAAAGCTGGAGTTTTTTGAGACGGTCAGTGTAGGGCATCTGTTTGAGGCCAGTAATCCTCTTTGTGAGGTACTTCTGTGGCCTTTCCAGCTGCTGCAGATGTCTTGTGAGGTACATTCCAAGAGGGGCATTGTACTCTTTAATGGGTCTAATGAGTGATGAGTAGAGGGAAACAATGACCTCTATTTTCCTGGATGAGAAACCTTTTGTGATGATGCATGCCATGTAGAAGGATTTCCTGACTACTGTGGTGATGTGATTATCAAAGGAGAGACTACTGTCCTCCTGTGTCCCAAGGTCTCTTATCACACTTTCGGTGTTAAGTATACTGCCACCTATGTTGTAGTTCATGGGTACAGAGTTTTTACCAAAGAGGATGACAATGCACTTTTTGGCATTGAGCTTGAGGCCATGGCTTTGACACTAGGCAATTGTCTCAGTGAGGCTCTTCTGTAGGATGTCCACATCATTTGGGGACTCGACTATGTCTCCTAGTTTGCAGTCATCTGCGAACTTTGTTAGCCAAAGGCCTTCTGTGTTAACCTGTACTTCAGAGAAGTAGATACCAAACAGGAGAGGTCCCAGGACTAAACCGTGTGGTACTCCACTTGTCACTGGTTTGAAGTCAGATTTGGAGTCTGCAACTTTTACAGTGTGGGTTCTTTTGGTGAGCCAATTGGCAACACATCTTGTGGCATATGAATTTATACCTAGTTTAGTGAGTTTAGCTATAATTTCAAAATGGGGGATTGTGTCGAAAGCCTTGGTGAGTTCAAGATAGGCTGTATGAACCACCTAACCCTCGTCTACAGCTTTGCTGACTGCCTCAAAGCAGTCGATCAGGTTCAACTAGGAGGCATGATCTGCCTTTCACAAACCCGAACTGGGTGGGGTCCAGAGTTTGGAGGTTACCAATGTCTTTGTTTATGAGTTTCATGATGATACATTCCATGGCCATACAGACAAGGCTTGTCAGGCTAATAGGGTGATAGTTCCCAGGATCAGTGGTGGCTCCCCATTTGTGGAGTGAGATAACTGCTGCTGTGCACCATTCAGTGGGCACAGCCTGATGTTGGACTGATTGAACATGGTGCTTAGGTGGGAAGCCAGTTCATTCTGAAGTTTGTCTAAAACGCAGCCTGGGATGTTGTCCGGTCCCACGGATGCTGTGTTTTTGTCTTTAGAGAGTGCAGCTTTTACCTGCGTAGTTGTGATTACATGGACTCTGCATTCTTCCTGTATATTTATGGTCCCTTTAAGGGGTGAGGGGGGTTAAAGTTAGCACTGAACCTATCTGAAAGGACGTTGGCAATATCAGTTGGGTCTGTAATTTTCATGCCATTGTGCTATAACTCTGAGCAGATCTTGGTGTTGCCATTGAGATTCTTGACATATCTTTAGAATGCTTTGTGGTTGTCCCTAGAATCAGTGATGATTTTGTTTTCATAACTAGCTTTGGAGGATCTTATAAGGGATCTCAGCTTCTTACTGAGGTGACCAGGGAACTCCTCCACTCATGGGATTTTACTCTCTTTTGCAACAGTTTCTTCCTTCTGTTGTAGAGTTTGTTTATGGCAGGGGACCACCAGATTGGCTTCCTTTTTTGGAAGATAGCGTCTTGGTTCTGTTTGGGATAGCACGATCCATGCACTCGTGTAAGTGCTTATAGAGTGCATCTGTGTAGGATTCAGCAGTCATAACTGTATTTTCCATCTGCATGGGTGTCATGAAGTTTGACACTTCTGCCTTAAGAAGCATGAAGTTGGCTTTGGATAAATTTTTTACCATGACTTCCTTAATAGGGGGTGGGGTGGAATGTGGATATCTTGGGTGATTAGCTTATGGTCGGATCTGATCAATGAGGATTTGACTTCAGGTGTGGAACACCGGTCACTCGTTGGTAATGACTAGGTCTAGGATATTGTTGCCCCTGGTGGGGGTGTGGATAAGTTGATCCAGGGCATTGGAATTTATGAATTCCAGAAAGCATTGAGTGAAGGAGTTGGTACATGAGTAGTTTTCCCAGTTAATGGTGGGGTAGTTGAAATTGCCCATTATTAGGGTGTTTGGTTGAACCCTAATATTTTCCAGTATATCAAGAAAAGAGGTGTGGGAATCCTGGGGCATGGTGGGGGATCTGTAGCAAGCTATAATTTGGATTGCAGTTTTGCCCAGAGTTAGTTGTACTTGGATAACCTTGGATGCATTATGCTGAGCAACTAGCCTGGAGGTGTGGATATCCTTAATGAATATGGACACACCTCCACCTTTAGTGTTCTGGTTCAGGTTAGGTGGTTGAAAGTGTGGTATAAGTTATAGCCTTGTAATGCAGGAGTGCTGTCTGGAGCCTTGAACCAGGTCTCAGTCACTGTACAGATATCGATGTTCTCCATTTTAAGGAGTGCCTCAAGGGAGTGCATTTTAAGATTTAGACTTCTAGCATTGAGTAGCATTACCCTCAGTTTTTGCTTGCCTGTTCCTGTTACGGTGATGAATTTGTCATTTGAACCTTGCCTACAAAAGACACTATAGGGGCAGGAAGTGCCTTAGCCAGTATCCAGAATCCCAGGGCTGACAAGTGTAGGCCATCTCTGGCAAAGCATTGTGGTCTGTCGACTATGTAGTTCCAGGCATACAGATACTGGATCCCCTTAGAATGACAAACAGCCCTTGCAGGTCTTGAACCCGGGACCCTGTACCCTATAGTCACAGCAGTTAACCACTAAGACATCAGTGTGTGGCATAAACTACAGCATCTGTGTGCTACATTGTAACAAGCAGTGAAATAATGCTGCATGCTGCTCAGGCACTTCTAGCTTCTCTTTTTTTATTGTCCTGCAGTATCTGTGCATGATGTCCCATTATGTTTATAGTACTGTAAAGTACTGAATTAAGCTATACTGGGCAGTACTGTGTTGACCTCCTTGTGTGGTATTATATGATACTGCACTGTTCTATATTGTGTAGAGATTTTTCTTGAAAAGGTTTGAGTTTGATGCTGCTTGAGGGCAGATGGCATCTGGTTTCAGAGTTTGGCCACATGGCATGAGTACAAGGCCATGTGCTCTTGAGACTTGTCATGATAAGCAAGTTATTTGCCTTTGCAGGACAGTCAGATTAAGGAAAGGCATTCAAATTAGTGGTGGAGAATAGAGTTGGCTACGTTCAGATGTGTGTATTTAAGATAGCTGGGAAATTTTACCTAATTATTGTTATGTAGATCAATGCATTGGTGAGTTGTGCTGAGGAGACCAGGAACAAATTTTGCTATTTTGCTGTAGCATTTCTGTAGACTTTGTTGAGCAGTATGAAGGTTAATGTAGATAGGAGCAGTACACAGTAGGCTGGGTAGGAGGTAGGGATTGGCTATAGCCTTGTGGGCTTGTTCTGAGAGAGGGATTTTAATTCATTATAAGCCACCTAGTTTTTGATTTTTTCATGTCATTGGATATATAGATGTCAAATTTTAATTATTGTCAGGAGACTAAGTAATGAAGTGGATTGGTTTGTGACAGCCCACATCTGAGGAAGTGCTAGAAACGAAAACGAAGTGATGAATACGTGTATGTGTTTTGTTGTTTTGCAGCTTTTACTATTAAATGGAAGTCTGCCTACATTTCTCTCCGTGGCTTTATTGTTTCACTGAACAGTGGCATCCAGGTTCATTCTTTGGTTTATTTGTGCAAATTTTAATTATTGTTCATCTTAACTCCAAGGGGTTTGGTATTTGGGACAATATTCAAGATAATGTTGGAAGAGGTAATAGAAAAAATATTGTGCGTTACAGGACTGGTTCTACGTAAGAAGAGCACGACTCTTGTCTTTTTAGCACAATTAAGTCATGTTGTTGTAGCCAGAGTTCAGATGAAGAGTGCAATTCCTGGGCTTTGGCTCGCAGTCCACTAACGGACTGGGAAAGCAAGCAAAGAGGAACAGCCTGAAGTGGCATGTAAATTATTGGCAAATATATTAAACTGCAATAGACCTAGTATAGAGACTTGAGGGGCATCTATGTTACCAGTAGGGGGGAGGAATATGGGGTTTGTCGTGTTGTATTCTGTTACTTGGATAGCTAAGAAACCATTTGGTAGCAATAGAGAGGTTGAGAGTGGTGAGCTTAGTTAACAATGAGATAATTTGCCATATGGTCCCAGTGCAGGTTAACAACCAACCCAATTATTTTTAAACTTCTCCAAGGAGCATTTCCTTGTTTTTGATGTTGGTTTGAGACTGTTCAAGAGTCCACTACCTTTCAATTACCCTGAAGCAAATACTAAAGCATGTACTCAAACTTTGTACGAGCATTCCAAGTCTGGCATACTGGTTCTTGTTCTTTTCATTGCAAATACAATGCCAAGTTTAGAAACAAGCTCTTCTGGTAGAAACATACCTTGCAAAAATACAACATTTTGCAAAATATCCACATTTTTGCTGTTTTTGCTTTGTTCCTTGTAAGTTCTGTGGTTTCTGGAAAATCGTTGGTGTGTGTAGTCAAAAAATGACTGACACTTGAGTTTCAGACTTCATATCCTCCGGAAAATGCATGATAATGCAAAACTTGTTGTTCTAGCAATATTCTGTTTGTAAGAGAAATATTTAAAATTTGTGTCTCCATTATTTTTGGTTGCATCCCAGATTATTGTACTAAGAGAATGAGTGGTATGAGTGTAACTGGGCTAGAAACAAATGCTACAATAAAAGGAAAGATTCATAGATCTAAAGCATAGAACTAAAAAAGGGTTAACAAATCCTTTAGAGTTATCATGAACCAATTAGTAAAGGATAACCACAAGACGTTCTTGAGTTTAGTAGGACAGCCTTCAACCACACCAAACTCATTACTAAGGGTATCTTCTGTTGGTCAAAAGCAGACCCTTTTCTAAAATACACTCAACTTGAAAAAACCCAGCAGTTCCTCAATACCAAAAATCATGGGTACAAGCTTCCAGTGTAACCCAGCATGCCTCTCTTCTGTGTCTCCTACATAGTGTTACTGGGTAATCTATGCACTTGGCCTACAATGCTCTACATGTCCCTTTTCTACTTGATTTATCACTACTACTGCAAAAGTGGCAATAAGACAAATGCAAGCCCAAAGTATCTAAACCTACACTGTAAGATAAATAGGACAAGTTGATGTGACAGATAATTACAAAGGTGGGGGAATTCTGGGGAAGAGAGAGAGCTTCCCACTTTCTGTAAAGCAAAGTACATACCTTGGTGTCTTGAAGTCTAACTTGGATGAATGGATGGCAAACTACAAATTTATCCTAAGTGTAATACACCAAATTAAGCTGATTGCATCCCCCCACCCCAGACTTTTGCCTCATATTTTGGTTTCTTGATAAAATTTGTGTTTGTTTTACAAGTTGTTTAGAGCTGAAGTCACCTTAATGTCCTGATATACTGTTAGTGTGGATCCAGTATCATATTATATGATAAATTTTCCGTGGAGCAGAGCATAAATCTAAGGCAACATTCTGCACATTGCCAAATTCTAATCCATTCAGTGCTATGCATTAGTGCCAGTATACATACTGAATATTCAAAAGTCAAACTAAACTTTATTGTCATTCAGAAATCGCACAAATGCAAAAGCTGAATGAAAGTCCATGTCTCCAGACTCTGTGTGAAAACAACATATAGACTATTTGCACAGACATTTACACATATAACACCTAGCTATTACATCATGGAGAGGCAGGTAGAAAGACAACTAATGCATATAATTAGAAACACATTTTAATACTTTTCTCAGTGAACACCTACTTGCATAAGAATTAGTATTGCACAGGTACTTGGTTAAGACCTTGCCTTTATCCTTGCACAGAAAGAGGCATTTCAGTATTGCACTGAACATGTGGTGGTGGTGCTGTGGTAGCGTTGTCGCCTCACAGCAAGATGTTGTCCTGTTCGATTCTCAGCTAAAGCATCTTCTGTGTGGAGACGTGTGTGAATGGGCCTACCTTCGTTGAAGGTTGTACATCAGGGTTGGCAACTCGGTACTTAAAAATCTGCTGCCAATCATTAGCGGACCGGAGTTCCGCTGTGGCGACCCCTAACCGGGAAAAGCCGAAAGATACAACAACTGTGAACATTAGAGTATTGCAGTATGAATCTTAGAGTATTGCACTATGGTTAATTTATGAATCTGCAACATGTTTTGCACTGAAAGAACAGATATTTTACTGCATAGCTACTACCCTAGATGGCCTATAAGGTACAGTCATGGTGAATATTTCACCAAGTATTAGATGCGACTGGTAACCAGGTTAATGCACAATTTAAAACAAGTTTCTACAGTTTCTACTGACCCAGGTGGCCATCATGGAGTGTAGTGGTTACTAGAGTTCAGCAGTCTGATGACATTAGAAGCTGTTCTTGACTCTTGCAGTTCTGCAATGTATGCTTCGGAAGCACTTTCTCTGAAGTACAGTCCAACATTAAGGGAATCTGGCTAACAAAGTTCGCAGGTGACTGCAAACTGAGAGCCATTATTGAATCCCCAAATGATGTAGATACTCTACAAAAGGGCCGTACAGAAACAGATGCTTGGTGCCAGAGCCATGGGCTCAAGCTCAATGCCAAGAAATATATAGTTATCCCCTTTGGTAAAAAACATATACCCATGAATTACCACATAGCTGGCAGTACACTAAACACTGAAAGTGTGGTGAGACTTAGGGACACAGGTGGATAGTGGTCCCACCTTCAATAACCACATCATCACAACAGTGAGGAAATCCTTCTATGTGGCACACCTCATCACTAAGGGCTTTTCATCCAGAAAAAAGGAGGTCATTGTCCCACTGTACTCATCCCTCATTAGACTCATTATAGAATACAACACCCCATTTGGTATGTACCTCTCAAGACATCTGCAACAACTGGAAAGACCGCAGAAATACCTCACTAAAAGAATCACAGGCCTAAAGCAGATGCCCTATGCTGACCGCCTTAAAAAACTCCAACTATACTCTGTCGCATATTGTCTACTCTGAGGCGATCTCTGCTTAACATACAAGGCCATGTCAAACCCAGAGCTGTTGGACATGCTACACTTAAAGAAATCCCAATCCCCCAGAGCCACATGCTCCAGGGATCTAAACCTTGTCATCACAATAAACAAAACATGCTGGAGGGATAGGTTCCTGACCCAGAGACTCCCCAGACTCTGAAATAGACTGCCCATACATGTCAAGCAGAGCACCTCTTTGGCCCTCTTCAAAAGGAACCTTGATGATTGGATGGGAGAAAGGAAATTCACCCCAGGCATCACGTCAGTCGCCCTGCTAGACAGGGGTCCAGGGAAGTAAATAGTGTGGGAAGAAATAGCCAGGGAATTGTTATGGCTAGGCTTGTATAGGCCCTAGGGCCAATAGCCTAGTACCAACCTATGAACTTATGCACAGTCTGTTAGCAGGGTGAGTGCAGTCTTTAATTATTCCTCTGGATCTGCTGAGACATGTAGATAAGTACAAGTCATGGATAGGTGGTAATGTGGTCTTGATGATTCACTCAGCTGTCTTCACCACTCTCTGGAAGGATTTACACTCAGAGGTAGAGCAGTTTCCATGCCATACTATGAAGCTGTTTGTCAGGATGCTTTCTATAGCACCACTGTAGAAGGTAGTGAAAACTTTCGATGGGAGATTCACTCTCCCCAGCCTTCTTAAAAAGTACAATCTCATTCATTCATGATGAATATTGTTCCAAATCTCATGAATATTCATTAGAGATGCATCAATGCCATAACTGGGTAGTGAGAAGTGACAGTAGAGGTATAGTTTGGGCAGGGTTTGCTACAGCGTGTCCTGGGGGACTACAAAGGTGTTGTTTGATATTCTATCCCTTATGTACAGGGGATGTAACTACTTTGGTGTAGTAGTGGGACTGCAGTGCCTGGGCTTTAAAAGGCTTAACTTGTCAGTCACCTAGCAGCAACTTAGGAACTTTACGAAATTGTGACAGTGCAGTTGCATAACTACTTATGTGTAGCCTTTAAACTACATAGGTTGTGATAGATATGGAATAAGCAGCCCAGTGCAGTAGTATGTACTAAGTACAATCCACTTCAGTTTGCTTATGAATTAAGCTGCACACATCAGAATGTTAGCTTAGCTCCATGGTGCACACTGCATATCTGTGTGCTGCACACTGCAGATTTGCATCTATACATATTGCTGGTTGTGTATATCTTGCATCAATGGGGCATTGGAGACACACACACACACACACACACACACACACACACACACACACACACACACACACACACTGCTACTCAACGTTATGCCCTGCCATTAATGTATAGTAAATCCTGAGCACTTTGTGTGGTTGTGAAATGGGATGTGCAGTGCACTCTGTTGTATGCAGTTAACAGTAGTTTCAACCCAAACAGAGCCCAGTTCCAATGGGGGCCCTTACATCTGTGTATTATGCAATTAGCAATACTACCAACCCCAACAGAACCCAGTTCCCATATGAGCCCTTACCACTGTGTTTTATGCAGTCAAAATAGTTCTAACCCCACAAAACCCCAATTCCAATGTGGACCCTTACAATGCTACTCCTCACAGCAATGTCTTGGTGTAACCTCTTCCCAAGCAATTTGTGATATCTGCATATATGCAGGAACCACAGTGTCACCCTGTCATACACCTATTCAGACCCCCAGTCCTTCTGAGTCTCAGCTTGTAATTATGTTAATACTTACTGCACAGGATGATGCTTCTTCCAATCTGGTATACACTGAAAATTGGCTATTAGTTCTGTTAATGAATCTCGCATCTGCTGGTGCAGTGTCTGAGTTGCTTGACGTAATACTACTGGGATGTAGTATAGATTGTAACTCAGTTCTGCCAAATGTATGACTGACCTGTTGACAAATATAAATCCAAAAGTGGGAGCAACAACCACGACACCACTAGTACCAAAAATAAATTTTATTGAGTGCTTTCGTCTCCAAATACAGGACGACTTCAGAATAAATTTAAAACCAGAAACATAGGTATAAAAACACACTCCTGCCTAATCATTGGTTGTAGTTTTGAAAACCACACAATGATCTTGACAATGTTCACAGTAATGAGGAGGTCGCAAAAACTAATGAATCAGAGGAATGGTCAACAGTACAACATGAATCAGGGTACACAGTCACAACAGAACTTCCAGAGGGGGGGCAGAACAACTCCTTATTGTAGGAGGAATTGATTGGGAATGATCACATAGGAATTGATGAGTCTTGTACTATTGTGACAAACGCAGAGAAAGATTTTAAGATTTCTAATCTGAATCAGGTCTATGTCACTACAGCTTGGGTGGATTTGTTTAAAAGAGGGCTTAATTTTGTACTGGCCAAGAAGGCTAATGTGTTAGAGAAATCTTACAGCTTAAAACGTTTAGTAGGAAACTAAACTTGGCCCTACATTTTAGACATGGTAACAGTGAAGTACTCACTAGTTACAATCTAAAGAGACCTAGTACTTTCATCCCCCCTACACACACTGTGGTTTGTTTGTTTGAGAAGTCATGTAAAATGGACATTGAGGACCATATTCGACAAACGTCTGTTAATAGCATTAACAACCTGACCCCGGATGAATTGAAGTTATTGCAACAAATTATTTCTAATAAATTAATCATGGTGATGAAACTGGATAAAGGTGTGTGTGTGGGGGGGGGGGGTTAGTGATTATGGAAGTCAATGACTACATCAGTAGGATGTTAGAAATCCTATATAGTGACACCTATGTAGCAGTTTCCCGCAATGAATTTAATATTGCTTATAGGAACACTGACTTGGTAATTGATGAATTATTACTCAATGGGCAGATTACCTTGGAAGAACATGCCTTTTTTGGTCACTCCACATCCACGGATTCCGACTATTTTCGGAATCCCTAAAATACATAAATGCATCAACAACCCTCCACTCTGCCCTATAGTCAATGCTAAGGCATCCAAGACATTTTGCATGGCTAAATTCATTGACTCCAAAGTGAAACATGTTTTAAATCACTGACCATTTTTATTCAAGGACTCTTGGGATTTTTGTATCTAAGCTAAGACTCCTATGATGACAACTTATTATGGCGACCATTGACATTTGTGATTTATTCTCTGTAATCCCACACAATCAGGGAATTGACTGGTTTTATGATCTTTTATGTAACAATACTAATTTAGAACACAACACCATCCTTACAGCCAGGATATGCATGGAACTGGTTTTTGTGAACAATTTTCTGACTTTTGAAGGACAACTATTTAGGCAAGGGCAAGGAGTCGCCATGGGCGCTATTTGCGTACCAGTATTTGCCAACATAGTGTTGTGTCAGTGGGAGGAGGACCTTTTCATTTTGAATTTGCCCTACAAAATGCTTGGGTACTCTATGGTCATTACCTAGATGACATTGTACTTTTATGGAAGGATGGGAGGGAAGAATTAGAGCCCTTCTTTGATTATATGAATACCACCACCCCACTTTTGCGGTTTACAATGAGTGTAGATAAAGATAGACTCAGTTACCTGGATGTCACCTTGAAGAAAGATTACAGCAAAAAAACTTTTGTTTCCTTGTTTTATAGGAAACGTACATACTCAAATTCACCTTTACACTTCGACAGCTGGCATCCTATGCACCAAAAAAAAGCTCTAGTGAAAGGACAATATGTTAGACTGGCCAGAATGATATCGGAAAATGATGAATTTCATAATGAATGTGTAGTGTTGAAGGGAATGTTAACAAAAAGAGGTTATCCTGAACATCACGGATAAAGTTAACAAAAAGACTTGATTGTGTATATTGTTCACTTTTTAGTAATAGTTTGGGTATGGGACAAGCACACCCTTTGAACAATTGTATTACCATTTACTATCAATTTTTTGAGATTCGTAACATCATTTTAAAACATTGGAATGTGTTTGCCCTTAACCTGGAATTATAGACATTAGTGGAGAATTCTCCTACTATTGTTTACAAGAAAGAGATCTCTTTGAAAGGTATGTTGGAGAGGGCTACCACATGTATGGGCAAGGGTGGAAGTTTCAAATGTGGGAGATGCCCTCAGTGTAAATTTATGATAGATGATAGATGTAGAACAGATGGGTGATCAAACCCAGGAAAAAGTATTTTTGTTACTCTAAAGGGGTGGTGTATATCGCTGTGTGTTAGTCCTGTGATGGGTTTTATGTAGGTAAGACCAAAAGCGCTATTAAACAGAGAGTCTATCAGCAAATGTATGATATAACTAACAAGAATGAGAAGACTGCCATTTTTAGGCACATCAAAGACTACCCTACCCATTTTTTTCAAATTTTGTGTTATAGACAATGTTGAACTAGGACGAGAGGATCCCCTTGATGAATATTTAGAATTTTTGGAAATGAAATGGCAGGTCAGGATGAACGCTAGTGTTCACCCTGGCCTGAATGATAGAATCTATTTATGTCCCTTACTAAAACTTAAGTCTGCGTATTGCTTTTAACTTAACTTTATTCAACTTATGACAAGGGGTCAACTGTCAGTATTCAATTTTATATATGTGTATTACTTGTTCATTTATTTTTCATGTTTTTTATGTTTTCAAGGGTAAAAGTTACTATTAGTATGTTTATTATGGAAGGGAGTGTGTTTTTCATGACTACAACCAATGATTAGGCAGAAGTGTGTTTTTATACCTATGTTTTTGATTTTAAATTTATTCTAAAGAAGTCTTGTATTTAGAGACGAAAGCGCTCAATAAAGTTTATTTTTGGTACTAGTGGTGTCGTGGTTGTTGCCTCCGACTTTTGGATTTATATGTTTGTTGTGCCTGTTCTTATTCTGTTGACAAAGATATTCAGAATTCCCACCTAAAGTAGGTAGGTTGTTTCAGAGGGGTTCATAGATGTCACTATGATCCAGCTAGCAATCACCAGGAAGGTACAGTTTACACAAGATGTTGACTTTCACCAGTAATGCAAAGAAATGCACTTTTGACACACTCTCGCAAAAGAGTACTTTAAAAGATTGTTGGGAGACATCAAGTTTTACCAGTAATTAGAGAAAAAAAATCTTCCTACATCCACTATCCCCTTATTCCCCAATTCTCTGACTTCTGGATTGTTCAACCTTTGGCTGCTTGTTTAACAACAGAGTTTTGCTGTCTTGACAAACTCAGATGATAGTGTGCATCTAAATGGTGACTTGTTAGAAGACATTTGATGAATCCTAGTCCAACCAAGGTGTCATTATTTTAATGTGCATTTCCCACTTTGGTGACAATAAGAAAGCTGTATGTTAGTTTCAAGGGAGCTCCAAGACAGATCCTCACAGATAAGTGCAGTCATCTGCATACTGTAGCAAATCTGCATTATAAGATTGCAGCACTGGATTAACAGACACGTCAAATAAGATCATTTGCGGGGAACAACTGCACTTCAGTGGTTGGTTGCTTTATGTTTCCTTAATAATCAGGTAGCTCAAAAGACACAAGTGCCTCTCTTAACCAGGAAGTGTTCCCAGCCATCCCTTAATACCTTATTTGGCAGTTATGCAGTTATGTAATGCACGTTTCTTGAATTGTTGTAAACGTAGTAAGGCTCATTAGATGAAAGCTGGCAAAAGGATAATGATTGCCTATATGTTTTCTTTGATTTTTGGATGCAACCCAGGGAAGTTGCCTTGCCCTTTCTACTGCCTTGTGCTGTAGATCTTCCAAGATTTCTTAAATGTGCCACCCATTATAGTATGTATTTTTGTGACCCATTCCAGCTGGTTACTACCCTCCTTATTAAGAAATATTTTCTAATGTCTGTCAAATCAAATTCCCTTGGTCAGATAGTGAAATTCTGTACTACCCATTCTGTTCTTCCTTTCCACAATAATCCTATCTTATGCTTCCTCTAATGTCTTGTGTACCTATACCCTGTTCCTCTGAATCTCTTCATTTCTAGTAACAACTAGCAAAGCTCACTTCGTGTGTCACCATGTCCCATCTTAGTTGTTTTCTGTATCCTGTCCAGCAGTAAAAACCTTTGTGCTTGTACACTTCCTCACTTGTATGAGGTAGTCCATTTGTAATCTTTCAAGGGCTTGTTACAGGGACATCATTAATATTCTAATCCTGGAGTTTACACCTGCTCGAACATACGTTTGTCCAATACCATTGTCCTTTTTACACTGAGTTTGGTGGTTCATAATTTCTGTGATAATCCATAAACCCTTGTGATTTTAAGGATAATCCCAAAATCCAATCACGCATATTATCCCCACCCTTTGGTTATCATATCCAAGCTGCATTGTCCTGTACTTGGAAGGGTTAAAAAGCAGCAGCGACCTACTGGTCAGTGGCATCTAGCATCGTTAGTTTTTTTCCAAGTCTGCATTCCTTCAGATGCTAACTCCCTATCTGACCTTGGTGTCATATATAGAAATTGACAGAGTTTTCCTTGTCATTTGTGATGTTAATATAAACACATTAAACAAGGCAGGTCATAGCACTTTTATTTGTGGGGTACCACTTAACTTTTCTCCTATTGAATAATTCCACCCCTCCCCATCTCCATCTTTCTGTTCCATCATCTAACCACTTTCTACACACTTGTTCATTTTACTGTCCCTACCCCACTTCGTTTTGCAATACACCTGTAGAGAGAAACTAGCTGAAATTCTTCTCTTAAATCCATAGGGTTATCTCTGTACAGTTCTGTGGTAAATACCTCGGAAAAATCCTTCTCATTACAGTTTCGTTCTCCCTGCTTCATGACTACAACTTTGCCTACCCAGACATTTTACTGAGAGTTTTAACTTCCCACTATTTTTGTAAGAAGCCTGTACTGAGTGACTGAGTTAAAGGTCTTTCTTTTAAATGTTTTCATTAAGTCCAAGTGTCTGATATCCATAGGGTTATCTCTGCTGACTTTGCTGGTAAATCACTCGTATAAGTGGGTAATTTTGTTTATAAAGATCCATGTATGGGGCCACAGTGGATTATCTTGCATAGCACTATCAGGAGTTGCCTACCATGAATCCTTGCTGTAAAATCATTAAGCAGACTCTTTTGCCCTATGAATCTTGTTAGCCTTGATTTAAAGACTTTTCAACATTTTAGTAGCCACTGAAGGCACTAGCACTGGACTTTTATTCACTAAACTCCTCCTTACTTTGCCTCTGTAAATGGACAGAAGTACTGTTAACTTTGAGTCCTGTAGAACCTTGCCTTCTCTAAAAGACCTATTGAAGAATTTTGTCATTGATTTGTCTAGAATTCCAGCAAAATGTTTGGAAATCAAAGGTGCAATCCCATCAGGTCTTCTCGAACTCTGTCTTCTCTTACTGCCCCTAACACCTACTCTGTTAGTTCACCTGTTCCTGCACTTATGGGCTCCCATTTTACCTTCCTTTTCCTTCATGAAGGTTAACTAGATAGATATTCTTCTCTCATCTCTTGCCTTTTTGTACTTCTGACCTCCATAAGCCAGTGCCTCATGTCTCATTATCTTCTTACTGTACCCCAATAACTAAAGAATGCATTTTTCCCTAATGCTGCTGCTATCCTTTCATCCATTCTCCTTTGGTACCCATCACATCATTTGCTGTGGTGTTTCAATCATTTGTTCATTAATTATGTTTTAGCACTAAAGTGAGATGTTCATGCTTTTCCTGCATTGGATCAATATTCACATGAAGTCCATAGGAAGGGAACATTTTCCTGAATAACGTTCCAAAGCTATGCTCAGTTCAACACAATTCTTTATAGTTCCACTTCACTGAAAACTGCTAATGCAACCGTTTTTTGGCAGGTATTGCAAGCTCCCCTGCAGCACTTTGTGTTGGTTGGTATAATGTTCCTTTCCGTAATCACATAAAAAAATAAAAAAATGGATAAAAATAAAGTAGTGTTGATTGATACAGCTGTGGTGGTAACTTCTTATATCACATATCACTCATCATTTGACTGGTTATTAATATTCAGATACAAGCATGCTGATTGGCCAGCGCAACCAACGTGCCTGTTGTAAATCCAAGAATATACCAATGGGAAAATGTCCGGTTGCCCAAACATTTCCCCATTAATATATGTCGCAATTTTTCACATTTCTTTTTTTAAAATGAACAAAAAAAAAAGGAAGATGAAACAAATGAGAGAGGCAGCGCAGACAAAAATAAAAGGATAATTGGGTACTTTCTGCAAAACTATAGAAACTTACCTGATTATCCTTTTATTTTGTCTGTCCCAGCTCTCCCTCGTTCATTAAAAGTCTCCCCTTTTTTTTTGTTTGTTTTCAATTAAAAAAAAAAAGCAACGGAGAGCTTCCTCTCTTCATTGCTTCCTTTGCACATCACTGATGTACTGCGTAAGTGTGGGAACACAAGTCCCATACACATGCGCAGTACATCAGAAAAAGCCCAAGGATACCACAAAACCATGGAAGGGCAGCAAGGAGGCATTATACAAAGACATCATTTAAGAAAGTAAGTATTTTTTTCTTAAATAATGTCCTTGTATAATAGCAATAACCTACTCCATGGTTGGGGTATATTGAAATTTACCCACGGTTAGCTTTATTTAATCACTCGGGCTTCACCCTCATGATTAAACCATACCAACCATGGATAAATCTTCAGTATACCACACCACATCATCTGTTATTGTTTAAATGACCAATTCAAAGATATTCACAGAGTATTTATACATATTGTACATGTCATTGTTCTAAATTGGGATATGATTCATTTTTTATGTATGTACATAAATATGTATGTGCATATACATATATGGTATATAGTACATATGTTTATACATAATCATTGCACACAGACCATATACATCATATATATGTTAGGGTATGTGTAATTATTTTTTATTGCTAACTTAATACAAGCATATAGAAACATATAGCAACATACTCTAAAAATGTAAAATTAAAAAACATCAAACCTGTTCAAGGTACTTTCAGAAAAGGAAATGGGGTGAGATAGTAGCCAAATTCTTAAATATAATTGCCAGACTTACTTTCTCATTGTATAAGTTTTTTAATTACTTTTAAACTGATGTTCTACCACTTTTGAGTTTGTGCAATTGAATCAGATATTGCAGAATGAAGAATTTTAATTATTTTCAATAAAAGTAGAGATAAAGTATTTCAAAGGTAAACCAGGAACAGTCATTTGAGTGGTCTTGTATGTCTGAAATGTTCTTAAGTGGTCAATTTGTTGATTAGTAAATTTGATTTCACTTGGAAAAATGTTCAAAACTATATATTTAAAATGCACTCTAACAAATTTTGCTTTATTAAACAAACAGTCGTGTAGGTAAGCATACATTTAAAATCCAAAATACACTTAATCCACCACTGTCTCACATTGAAATATTTTTCATACTGAAGTTATTGATATCTATTGTTGATCATGCAAGAGTTTGTATATACTATAATTAGCCCTATTCCTGTTCCCATACCCCTTTTTATATAACATGCCCCCTGTTGATAATGAAAATATAATTTGTTATATTTTGCAACCAATTATTATTGTAGTCACTTTTTCCCTTGTCTGCCTCCCTTGGATGTTTGTTCGTTTTTTGTATTGTACCACTGTGTGGAAACTTGTCTTTGTATGCATCTAGGCTAGGACTGAAATTGGTCATTTATAATCAGTGCTTACCCTAGAAAATGAAATGCAATTCCTTGTACAATATCAGAATCCCAATAGGGGAAACAGAGTACTCTGATTAGCCGAGGACTTCTGATCGACAGAACAACGTGATACATATGGTCATAAAACTCAACAGAAAGATCAGACATCAGCTGTACATAGTTTTAATTATGTACAGACTAAATCTGTACAATTGGGTAAATAGTTTTAATTCTACAGTCCTGTGCATTATGCTTTTTGTGGTACATTGCTAGTCTATATTCTAAATGTCTCCATCCAGCCTAATATGGCACTGATATAGTATAATGTTTGTCTTTATGATGCACACTTTGACAGTTGCATTTCTTCCTGCAATCTGCCAGAGCAGTATTTGACATTCATTTCATCATAATATACATGGTTGTGACCTTATTTGTTGAAGCATGAACCATTAAAGTATGCTTTATGAGGTGTAAGAACATAGGAATAATAGGCAAATGATCACTAAGACTGACGTGCTTAACCATAGATACCTTTAAGTAAGCTGCTTTAATGTACCCTGCCCCTGTATTTTCAACCACACCCATGCATTTTCAACTAATCAGTTGAAGAACTCTGCTCACCTTTGTCTCTTTGCATATGCACACCACAGCAAAATGCACACCGAAAGAAAAAAGAATATGATGTTTTATACACACACACACACACACACACACATATATATATATATATATATATATAAATTCCCTTCACAAGCTTGAAGTTTAAAAACTTCGAACTGCAAATGGTTATGACCATAAGATCAAAGTTTTGAAACTTCAAAAATTTGAATAGAGATAATTGTACAGTGTGGAATGGGAAATTTTCCTCACTGCAATAAAATCTCAGAGTTGGTATATTTATTTAGCAGAGGGTGTGGGGATGCAAGGGGCTTGTCCCCCTGCAAAAACATATATATATATTTTTTTATTACAATTTTAAAGTTTTAAAACTTAGATCTTATGGTCTTAACCATTTGCAGTTTGAAGTTTTGAAACTTCCAGCTTGTGAATTAGATCTCTCTTTCTCTCTCTAGCTATAAATATATATATATATATATATATATATATATATATATATATATATATATATATATATATATATATGGATCACCTACACAAGAACAACAGCGCATAACACCGACATCCACATAGCCGACACCACATGGTCGACAATCAAAACACAGACAGTGTAATTACTGCACAAAAAAAGGGAAATAAAATTTCCTTTTTCGTGCTAGCAAGGAGGCTACACCACCCTGTACCCCCCACCACCCCCCGTAACTTTAATATACCAACTCCGAGATCACACTACAGTGCAGGAATGGAAATCTTTCCATTCCGCACTATGGATACATACCGTTTTCCCATTGTCAGCATTTTGACTGTCGGCCATGTGGTGTTGGTTATGTGGGTTTCGGTTTTCTGAGCTGTCATTCTTCTGTAGGAGACCCATATACACACACACACACACACACAGGCACACACACACTTATTTTAAAAATATTATTGTATCAAAACTAGTCCACACAATGTGTCCAAGCTTGCTCTTAGATATGTAAATTAGTGATTGCTTTAATATAATTTGATAGTTTATTCTAGGCATAAGCAGCTCACTCGGTGAAGCAGTAAGTACATTCTCATTCCTATATAATCCTCTACAGAGGTTATTGATGCTTTTCTACTGCCTTTTGTTAACTGTACGCAGTCCTAGAAGTAATTGTATCTAAATGTTCTATATACCTAAATAGGGTCTCATCTTAAATATATGCATGAGATACTGTACAAGTTCAAATATTTTAATCTTTTATAATAATTTAAACTTTCACATCCATGGATTCCCTTGGTATATTTATGATGCATTTCAATTTATTCATGCTAATGTCTTATAAATTTGCCATATTATTATCCCATACTCTTTGGGTCTAATGCAGCTTGCAAAAAAGTGATGTCATCAATTTTGATTTTCTACATTTTATAAATCTTTTATCTACCTTATAAACGTATAACTGTCATTTACCAATTGATTGATGAGAAAAATTATCAAAGTTGGAAATATCCATTTAGAAAGGTACTTAAATGAATCCATTATTTCAATACCCATATATTGTCTTAAAAGTTTACCATTGAATCTGTCTCCCAAATCTCATATACTAAGTTACTGATTAATTAGCATGTTATTCTCCTCTGCCTACCTGGTTAATTTAGTCAAAATATTTTCCAGACATGTCCTGTCTGTATCACCTATAATCTGTTTTCTCCTTTTCAAGCCATCTGCATACATTCTGTAGAACACCTCAGACAAAGATGAAACAGAAAAATACAACTTAAACAGCTATAAGTAAGGACAGAGTCCTGCAGGAAACCCTGACTATAACCTAGAAATTCATGTGCCCAATTACTGTATGATACTTGCCATGTTCTGTTTGTAAGTCATGCAGGACTTATCAAGATTACAGTACTACCGAGCTATTATAATGTATTTATCAATGTCTTGTGTATGTCCTTATCAAAGGCTGAAGGTAACCAGTCTACATAAATAATCTCACAACATTTTTTAGTTATAGCTTGTTATAGATCATCATGTTACAGGGCATTATAGGCCTTTTTCAACAACCGCTTGCTGATATATATAGGTTCAAGACCAACCTTTCAAAAGTAAATTTCATTATTTTTCTACAAGAAAGTAGACTTATGGGTCTGTATGACTTCTGATTTTCCTTAAAAATGGGTTTAGCAAGTGCATGTCTTCAGTCTTGAGGAATCTCTGTACTTAAAAGACCTAGTGAATAACAGATGTAATGGTAATGTAAGATCATAATGAAGTTTTCTTAGGTCATTGGTACAAATTCTGTCCCCTCCCTGTGCTTTACTGTGGCTCAGTTTGCTTAGCATTTTTTCAATATAATCTAATTTAATTTCAGTATCTGAATTAACCAGGATGTTCACTATCATACAGTACCCCCTCCTCCATTGTCGAGCCAAACTGTCTTGCATAAGATATTTTACATATGTAGTATCTGTTGTGTTTGAGAATAAATTTTAGAATCTACACAGCTTATGTATGTGTTTTACTCTTACCGCTTCTTGTATATAACTACAAAATTATTTTCTATTATGCTCAATATCTTTGTATGTACATTTTCTTCAAATTTTTCATGATCTTGTCTTGCACAGTTTAAATTGTCCAGTTTATTTAGTTCAGTTTTCAAAGTTATAGTTTGACCTTCCGTTTGTTATACTTTGCCATCTTAGGTACCTTTAGCTTAGGGAAACCAGGGTCCTGAACCTGTGACTAGATCCTGATGCTAAACATTTTTTTTGCATTCGATTTCTTTCAGAACATGCCACATTATTTATGCTGTCCTTTCACTGAATGTTTAACTCAAATTATCTTATACTGTGACTGTTTTCCTTTCACATAGTCTGTTGTGATCCTTTGTACCTTTCTTTAGATTTTAATTTGCCAGAATTATCCAGCTGACTTCATGTTAAGTTTGGGGGCATAAATGTTAAATTTGTGGGAACTCGGACAATATCCACAATACTCTTTTTCCAGATAGATTTGTTCCTGAACTTAGGTTGCAAATAACTTCCTTGCTAACATTGTAGAATCAATCGTATTTTGGCCTGTCTTCAGTCCTCAACTATTCCCATTTTTCTTTCTATGGTTTATGCAAAAGAATATTTCATAGTTTCATAGAGTTTCACAGATTAGTATTAGGCTAACTGCCCTTGTGGGCCATTTTAAGTCTAGCCAATTACCTCAAGTGAGAGTCAAACCCTGCACCTTGTGTTTGTAAGGTAAACACTTTAACCATAATACCAACCTCTTACCCCTTCATATAGGTCATAGGCAGTTGATTTTTGCCTTGTGTTTGTAAGGTAAACACTTAAACGTAATACCAACCTCTTACCCCTTCATATAGGTCATAGGCAGTTGATTTTTGTAGTTAATCCGTTCCAGGGTTGACTTTGTCATAGTTACATATTCTACAACAGTTGAATCAGCATCAAAGATGCAAGAATCACATGTTTCTTAACAATCTTTAATCCCTATCATAACTGTGTGGAGTTCCTCAGTTTGTTGTGATATTCAACTCTGAAGCTGAGGACTGGAAAAAAAAAAAAAGATCCTCTGAAAACTCTTAAAGTGAAGCAAATTCCCTATAGACAATGCACCCCCTTACTACCTGTACCTGGGACAGACCAGTCCCACCGCCCCTCCCTTGGTATGCTCCAGATCACACCCCACCACCTGATTTTTTTGTTAGAATGTCAGTTACAGTAAAGCCATTTATATCCCGGCAGAAGTGGTTTGCAGCTGTTCTTTAACTATGTTTTACAAGCAATAACAATATCAATGTTAAGTGAAGGCTGCAATTTTTCAAAAAAAAATTAATAAATAATGTTCCTTGCATTAACAACAAAGGCAAATCAGATTTTGCTATCTGTGAACTATTGCATTTCTGACCTGGCAAAGATCCTGGCTCATGCTAGTCATTTTTTTCAGATGTATTAGAATATTTATCGTCCTTTATCGTGATGTGGCCCCATACTCTCTAAATATAGGCGCCCAGAATTAGGCTTGGATGTTCCATTCATTACCTACTTTTATGAATAAAATGTTTTAATTCGTGCTGACCTGATTCTTCCATCTGTATGTGATTTGTGAAAAGTAAGCCTCCAACATGTGTACAAACCTTGCTATCTTAGAGGGCTGTAAATTTCATACTAATGGTTACAGAATCATTAAAGATGAGGTGGTTTGATCCAACATAAACACATACACACACACACACACACACACACACACACACACACACACACACACACACACACACACATACACACACACACACACACCACACTTCCTGACATTTTGGCATCCTAAGGCCCTACCCACATTCTGTGTTTTTGCTTCTGGCAGGCATAGCACTGTTCAAGTTCATTATCCTTTCTGCAGGTGTAAAAATCACTTTCTTTCACAACTGAATCTCTAATTATTGAATGTATCATTTCCAACCCAATCTGAAGAATCTTTCACCTGTAATGGCCTACCCTTGAAATGTTACAAAGGAATAAACTTTATCACCATTACTCTCTTCGATGTCATTATTTTCACTGCCGCCTTATATAATTCTCATCTGGTTGTCTTCGTACTTCCACCAGCTACGTCATATGGTCAGCCTCAGTTTTTCTCTTTTCACCTATGATAATTTTTTTCAGTCTTTCCAGGTTCAGTTTTGATTTCTTCCTTTTAATCTGTTCCTTGTACTTTTTCTATATTCTCTTTTGTAAGAGTGACATCATTGTCAACAGACTGAATAATCTTATGTAATCAGAGTCTTTGTCGCTGACAGCACTATGATATGTTTATTGCTTGAATAATGCCCACTCATTTATCTTCTCTAAGGAGGAGGCCCTATAGACACTCAATCGTAATGCCAGACTGAATCTTTTGTTCCATTCTAGGCACACCAGTCATTTATTATTTAATAAAAATAAAACAAATTTTATTCATTATCAATAAAGTATACAATCTGTGCAGCCCTCATACGAGGTGCAACTTAGTTCTTTTATACCAGTAGCTGTCTAGTATAATCTTAGATCTAGTCTGTTGTTAGCCTTTTAATTAATACAATCAAGACCAGATCATCCTGGTATTTACATATTTAATGGTCACTCCTCGTGCACCTTTCTTAGCTAAATCCCTTTTTTGAATTAGCAACCCTAGACATCATCAATGCACTCCATGTGGTGAATTTCTTTCTACCTTGGCGATTGACTCGAAATCACTAAATTATTTAGTTGATAAGCATCACATCCAATCTGCAGCGTATGGTCCAGCCCAAAACCAAGGTTTTAAACAGATTATTTCAGCACAGACTATCCCTAAAATGAATAATACACATATCTTTACCAAATAGACAAAATCCTAATGTCAACTGTTTTACATAAAATTCTTATTTTCCTCCTCTTCCCATGACCTTTCCCCCTTTGATTGCTATTTGCATATTATTACCATACCATTTTTATCCCAAGGTGCTTATGCATGTTTGCTGTCTTCCTCCTCATTAGTTTGGTTTTCCATTATCTGGTCTCATCTTCTCCACTTTTTTTTTGTTCTACACCAGCTGTCCTTCACTCTTCGCATGTTCTCCCAGTCATCTTTCTCATTTCATTCTCCGTAGGTGGCTATCACCTTTTCCATTTCTTAGTAAATGCTTTATTACCTGTGGTCATTAGTACTCCAAAAAGCTCTTTTCCATGTTCTCGTACTCTGCTGTCATAACCCAGTAACGTCTTTTGGGAAAAAAATTTCCATTATTCCTTTTTTTTCACCCCTGAATTGTGCTCGACTAAGTGCAGGGGTCTGCAATCTTTGCCATCAAAACAGCCATTTTGTCCTCTCTCCCACCAAATAAAATTCATCTGGAGCTGCAAAACCTATTTGACCCCTAAAATGAAGATAACCCATACACAACGCATAAAGTTTTATACTACACCATACTAATGTACATATACTATATATAAAGAACTGCATTTATGAAATTATAGAACTAGAAAAAGAAAACTATTGATGTTTTATTGCTGTTTTTACCTGGTATAACAAAGGAAAACACTAAACGCTTATGAAGAGAAGTCAAAAAAAAAAACACTGGCATGTGTAGGCTTACTTTGAAATAAAACTAAGAACTATGCAGGCCTGTTTGAGTCTTTCCTTTATTTGTGGAAAATTAATAAAATACAAAGTAGCCCACTTTGAAATAAAACGTAGCTGCATCCTAATGGCTTTAAAAAAAGAAAACATAACAAATAGGCCAGGTTGTATTTAATTATGACTTAAGTCCATTTCAGTGTGCCGTCATCCTCTTCTGATTTTTTCCTCTGTCACATACAACAATCAACCGTCAAGCCTAAACATAAAACACAACTACATCAGCTCAGGGTCTAAAATAAATACTTTTTGCAAAATAATAGCCTATTATAAATGATAGCATTCTAACCTGTTTATTGTGATTTCTGTTTTTGAACATCACTGCAGAGTTTCTATATATCAGGGCTGTAAGACGTGATTTTGATCTTCACTCAGGACTACAGACTGTCATCCATGAAGTGCTTGAGAGAACCTGCTCACAAAGTATGTAGATCCAAAGATGGACTGAACTCCAAATGTTCATGTAAGTGATGGGAATGGCATTCCATGTTTCAAACACAAGTTTGTCTGGTATGGGGATGTTCTCGATATTGCTCCATTTGTGCTTCTGAGTCAGAATGGCCTTCTGATGGGCAACATCTTTGAGGCAGTCTGTCAGGCTTTGGAACTTACACACCCATAAGTCTTTATCAGCTATGTAGGTCAGTTCAATTTAAAGATTAGGTTGACTTACTCCTGTAAATGCAGACATGTTTAGCAGGGATGGGTCAATGTCCAGGGGTGTGACAGGCAAGGATAATGTGTTAAGTTCCTTTCTGAACTTACAGAATCTTTCCCCAAATGCAGTTTGCATTACAGTGGTTGCACACTGTAAATACTCACAATTTATGTGATTGTGTGCTTCTTTGAAGTCTCTCAGGGAGGGGAAGTGAGAGACTGTACCTCTTGGTAATCTCTGGCAAACACAGTCATCTTGCGCTTAAATTCCAAAACAACCTGCAGTACCTGCATGGCCGTACTTCCTTTTCCCTGAAAACTTTTGTTTAACGTGTAGAGGTGCACAATCATATCCCCAATGAAGTGCAGCTTTTCTAGCCAATCTGGATGTTCCAGTTCAGGATAGGTGAGTCCCTTGCTTTCCAGGAAGGTTTTCACGTCTTCCAGACATGCAGCAAACCATTTCAGCACCTCTCCCCTGGACAGCTTTCGGACTTTGTTATGCAGGAGGAGATCCGAGTATGTTCTGTTCCTTCATGTAACAATGAACAGAACCGTAAACTGTTTCATTGTTTTGCTGTTATTTTTTTCACAATTTGAATGACAAGGTTCATCACCTCCATGTATTCTGGAGGAAATGTTCGAGTGCCCAGTGCTTCTTGGTGCAGAATGCCATGAAATGTCAGCAGCTTTCAATCCAGCTACTTCTGAAGTAACGTCACAAACCCCTCTGTGCTCCTCCCATATTAGATGCCCCATCACTAACCACTGACACCATGTGGGTGCTTATTTCTTTGGCTTTTAAACAATTCACAGCCTCACAAAAGTCCTCCCCCTGCGTTTGACGTCTTAGCAGTATCAACTCAATGATTTCTTCCTTCATGTATCTACATAACAGTGCTGTCTGCTCAATATTGTTTACCTCAGCAGGCCGCAGAGTGGTAGTGGGCCATGGATCATTTGGTATCTGGCCGCACAGAAACTTTTAAGCAGGGAGTAAAATGAAAAAAATGCATGTATGCATGTTTGTTTCTGACTGTGTGAGTCAATGCATGCATGAAAGCAAAATGTGTGTGTGCGCGTGTGAAAGCAGAAGAGAATGTGTATGTGTGTGTGACAGAGTGTGAGCAGTGAGACTGATCGAGCTGTTATTTTTACACTCACTAAGCATCACTTTTGCTGATTGGTGAGTGTAAAATAAAAATAATGAAATAGAAAATGTGTGTGTGTGTTGTCTGCATGTGTGAGTGAATGCGTGCATGAAAGCAGAACAGACTGTGTGTGCACACACATGCGTGCATGTGTGAGAGAGAGAGAGACATTGTGTGAAGTGTGACAGCGATCCCCAGCAGCAGCAGTTAAGAAATTTATGTACCTGTCATAGATTCATAGGCTTTTACTAGGCTAATGACCACAAGGGCCTTTTTAAGCCTAGCCATGCATCCCTCATCTCTGACAAGTTCTGATACCCTTGATAAGTGTAAGCAGGGGCCTCGGAGATGAAATATTTAAAAGCCAGGGCCTGGAAGATGAACCATTTATGGGTTACCTGTGTCCATTAGAGACATTGGTGCCAAGCCAGAGATGAATTTCCTGTCCCCTATCCAATTGTCTAGGTTACACTTGAATTGGGTTAGGGAGGAACTCTGCTTCACATGGATGGGGAGCCTGTTCCATAGACACCGATAGTCTCTGGGGTACATACCTATGTCTCCAGCCAGTACTATTTATATCACAGGCAAGGTTTACATGTTTAGAAAAGGTAATTCTGGTGCTGCTTTTGTGGATACACAGGAGGTCCATTAGAGTGGGGTCTGACAATGCCCTGTATGCCAGGCATAGATCTCCCCTCAAAAGCCGTAGGAGACAAAATACAGGGATAGGGCCTTGAGGCAGTCTCCATAGACATTTTACTTATACCCTGTATTCTTTTAGTGAGGGACCACTGTGGACGTTCCAGTTGTTGGATATGCCTGGTTAGGTACATACCAAAGGGGGCACTGTACTCCGTGATAGGTCTGATGAATGCTGAATACAGTGGAACAATGATTTCCTTGGACTTGGATGCCATACCTTTGTTTATAAGTTGAGCAATATAGAATGAGTTCCTCACCAGTGTAGACACATGATGGTCAAAGGCTAGATTACTATCTATGTGTGTCCTTAAGTCCCTGACTGCTGGATCAGCTTTAAGGGGTGTGTTGTCAATATGATAGTTACCAAGGATGGATGACTTCCCCAAGGACACTATTATGCATTTCTTGGCATTTAGTTTTAGTCCATGGCTCTGACACCACTTTGTCTGTATCAGCCCCTCCTGGAGAACATTTGTGTCAGTGTGAGATTCAATGACAGCTCCTAATTTGCAATCATCTGCAAATTTAGTCAGCCAGAGATCACTGGCATTGGCCTTGACTTCTGAGAAGTAAATGACAAAAAGGAGCGGTCCAAGGACTGATCCTTGAGGGACTCCACTTGTGACTGGCCTCTTTGTAGAAGTGGACTCCCTGATTCTAACTTCCTGGGTCCTGTCTGTAAGCCAGTTGGCTATCCACCGGGTGACATAAGGGTTTGTTCCCCACCTCTTGAGTTTGTCAACAACCTCCTATCATAGTATTGCTAGATTTGCCACTGGTTCTCCTTTTAGAACACATCATTGCAACAACCTAAAACAATTAGGATGGCTAGCGTTCCAAAACCAGTTACTATTTCACCAGCTTGCTATTATCCATAAAAGCCTACACTACCCCAACTATACTCCTATACTGACTACTCTCATTACCCCCTACAATAATCTTAAGAACTTACGCTCTTCTAATAAGCTACTTATTACCACTAGCAGATCCAATAACTCAGCTGGAGATTCTTTGTTCTCTAACTCTGTAGGCAAACACTGGAACATGCTTCCCTCTGAACTCCTATCCCTGACCTCTGTAACACTTTTTAAACAGAAACTAAAACTATTTCTCAGTACTCATTGTACTAACTCTGACTAACTGTTTTTCCTCTTTCTTTGATTTCCTATGTGCTCTCTGCATCTAATATTATTATGTTCTAACTAATGACATCCTCTTGCTATCTCCTATAAACCTTGTATTTCACTGTATCACATGGTACATTTGTATAAATAAACATCTTTTTTATCCTATTTTTTTTCTGTTTCTATAAGTAAACAACTGTTTTGTATTTTATTTTTGCTTTTCATATCTCCTCATTATGAACCATGTACTCTTGTAATGACAACTGCATCAAGCCTATACGTCTGTAACTGTTCAAAACTTTTCAACTACTTTATACTTCTCTAAATTGTGACAACTTTTTATTATACATATTGTGTTTGTGTTGGAGCTTTTCTCCCTGGGCCTCTACTGAAAATGGATTTGTATTCCAGTTAGACTAGCCCGGTCAACAAATGTAAAATAAATAAAAATAAATAAAATAAAAATATTGTGTCACATGCCTTGGCCAGGTCAAGGTAGGCAGTGTGAATGATTTTGCCCTCATCCATTGCTTTGGTGACCTTCTCAAAGAAGTTCATCAGGTTGAGTAGGCATAATCTGCCCTTGATGAAACCAAACTGGGTTGGATCCAGTGGCTGGAGGTTTACTGCATCCCTACTGATCATCTCCATGATAATTCTTTCCATGGCTTTACATAAAAGACTAGTGAGACTTATGGGTCTGTAGTTTCCAGGGTCTCTAGATGGCCCACCTTTGTGCAGAGGGATGACTGTTGCCTTTCTCCATTCATGAGGCATGAAACCTGTTTGGAAGCTACAGTTAAATAGTAATTCTAGAGGCCCTGATAGATCATGCTTCATGTTGTTTAGAAGGCATTATGGGACCATTGATGCAGTGTTCTTGGTCTTAGAGATAGCATGAAGGACCTGTTCCCTAGTGATAGCAGGGGAGGTGTATGTCAAAGGAAAAAACTTCAAAGACCAATACACACAAGGTTCAGTTAAGTCACTTTTAATTTACTTGCTGCAAGGAGACAAAAACATGCAAATACAAGGATTTGTCTAACTACTAACAGGAAGTATGTACATTCTTATACTATTTTACAAGACATGGCCTTCTAAGCTGATGTAATCAAACACAACTTTCAGTATTGTTCTACAGCAGATGTTACTCAGATTTTCTGCTGACATGACTAGATCTGTGAGAAACTTTTGAGAAAAACAACCTGGCCTTGGTGACCATTAATCCGTTTACAAGCATCTATTGTACAGTATTACATTTCAAGGTACTTTTCTAATTCAGATACAAGCAAATGCTGATTGCAGTTCATATTTTCAAGTAGGCTTTGTACTAATTATCTGTAACTTCTACAGCTGTGTATTTTCTCATAGCACAGCGGAACTTCTTGTCTAAGTTTCATACAAGTAGTATTGTTCTATTCATTATTTTCCTAACACAAGTAGAAATCACCTGCTTCTCAGTAAATTTCCAAGGCACAAGCAAGATTTTAACTAACAATACAAGTTCAGAAAGCAACTGCAGTTTGTACAGATTTATGCAGTATGAAATAGAATAAATGTGTTAACCCTTTTCAAGCTCTAAATGCACTAAGCATATTGCTAATACACACATTAATACATATTTTTCTAACATTTCCCCCCTATTAATACTTTTATTCTACTTTCAAAATAAGCATAAACAGTTTGTTTTCTTCTCCTAACCTCTTCCACTCAGGATTTGCAGTCAAGAGAGTCATTCAGTTTAAACTTATGAAAGCATTTTTAGTCTTTTAACAGTTCTTCAAACTCAGTACTTTGATATAAGGTTTCAGAAACTGAAATGTCTATAAGGTCTTTAATCAATCTTTTCATGCAGGGGATACCACAACAAATACATATTCCCAGTAGGAGCATACCTACACAAATGGCAATCAGGATGTTCATTAGGATGGTACCCCACCCCCCCAAACCATTTCTGGAAAAAGACCATCAGTAGGTTTGGGCCTGGTTTGGTCATGGCCGACACTTGCTGAATTACCTCAAGATGATTGTCTATCTCGTGTTTATGGTCAGGAATATATGAACAGCATTCTTCTTGGATTAAAGCGCACGTACCACCTCTCGCCGCTAGGGTGAAGTCGAGAGCCATGCGGTTTTGGAGCACCACAGTTCTCATAGCATTCAGTTCATCAGTCACCAATTCGAGAGCAGAAAAAGTTGCGTTGCTCATCACTTTGAGAAGTTTTGACAGTTTTCTCAGCTCCCAGATCGATTTCACTGCTCCATATGCTGGTAATATGCCTGCCCATGATATAACGCTATCACTCAAGTCCATGTGTGTCAGTCCTTTGCCTAGAGAGTGATGGTCTTTCCAACCCACATTGATTTGTCCCACTGGATTTACAGGTTTCTTGACGACTTCTCGGACATTTCGAGTTTTCCCATGAGGCAAAACTGCAGTGTGTCATATGGCCAGAACCAGGTAACCCAAAAAAACAACTGCCGGACCAATTCACAGGTAACCATTTGTATGCCTTTCTGCCACACACAAAATAACAGTCCTCCACTTTAGTAGTAACCTTGCTATGAATATACACTCGCCCTGCATGAAACATTTTCCTATCAATTTTAGACAGCTGTTTATAAAGAACAGAATTATGTTTTACTTCATCAAGTGTTTTGTGCATCAATCCATGAAATGAATCATAGTTTGTATTACAATAAAGATCTACATTGTTACCTTTAGTGTAACATTTATAAGGAACAGTCACATTGCAATTGCTCCAACCCACCTGAACAGTATAATTTTTATAAAAATATACAGTTCCCTTTTGTGGAACAGACAAGTGCAATGCTATTTTATCTTGTGCTGTAATGGTTGAGGTATCATAAATCAAGTTCTCCCAGGTCTCATTGACCCCTAGGGGGACTGTAGTCATTAATAACCCCCCGTATGCTGTCGGCAAAGCTGTGCAAATCAGCAATTCGAAACATTGAAAGTCTCAGCATACACATATTTAATTGCCTGGTAAGTGTTAAAGTTTGGATGCCAGTTTATGAGTAACGCTTCACGTTTATTCAGTTCAGTCTGTGTGGCTGGGAAAAGAAAAGGCCACAACAAAAAGATTATTGTCACTAGTACAGTTAACAGGATGATTATGCAATACTTCTGAGGAAAGGGTTGTTCTGCATTCCTGTTTCTTCTGGACTCTATCATTTTTGCTCTTGGCATGTAACAAGATTTTTGTCCAGTTTAAAGTTTTTAACTAATTTACAGTGTGTCAGGTGGATCCAGGAGGCACGCTCTGCTATTTTGACTGCAGTGGGTGTTGACAAAAGCACTTGATATGGACATTCCCACTTTGGAGATGCCCAATTCTTCTTCTTAACTATTTTCAGCCAGACCCATGCTCCAGGGGGCACTGCCACTTCTGACGGTCTGGTTCGTTCTTTATCTGAAACAGAATTTAACTGCAACAAATGTTTAGAATTTAAGAGTTTTCGCATATACTCAGCTAATGTACTGTCAGCTTCCTGGTCTGTGGGCATGAGAGATTTCCACTGAGGTATATAGTAAGCCCTTCCAAAGAGCTTTTCAAAAGGAGTCAATCCTTTTGCATTCAGAACAGTTCTCATGCTCAACAGTGCCAGGGGCAGACAGTACATCCAATTTCTCTGCATTTCTGTTATTAATTTTCTTAGCTTACTTTTTAAAATCCCATTATGCCTCTCTACTAGCCCTGCTGATTGAGGGTGATACGCACAATGATTTTTTAGGGAAATATCAAAATGTCTACTTAACTGCTGTATGGTCTGGTTCACGAAGTGTGTGCCATTGTCACTGTAAATCCTTTCCGGAATGCCGAATCTAGGGATGATTTCTTTAACAAGAAATTTGGCCACAGTCATAGCATCTGGATTTTTAGTCAGAAAGGCTTCCACCCATCTGGAAAACATATCTACAATGACAAGACAATACTTCTTATTTTCACATTTATTCAACTCTATGAAATACATACAGATAGTATGAAATGGATACGGTGGTGTAGGGAAACTCCCTTGCTTGGGCTTTAACGCCCTTGTGCATGATGTTTATTACAGATGTGGCATAACGAACAAAAATTTTTAGAGTATTTGTAAATCCATACATCGTGAACACTTGGTTCACCAGCTGTACCATCCTCCCTGTTGAGACATGGCGCTGCCCACGGCTCAACAAAGCTGCATATCTAAACAAATTAGATGGCAATATCGGTTTTCTTTCTTTAGAGATGTACAGCTCCTTTTCGAGAATTGCTCCTCATGTTATCCATTTTTATCAGCTTGTGTAGTAAGTGTCTGCATTGTCTTTAACATTTCTAAGTCTAAAATCTCAGAGGGTTGTAGTTCCTCATTCAAAAGAAATACTTCTGAAGCTGCCTGCTTTGCAGCTGTATCAGCTCTCGCATTACCTTTTGAAATCCTATCCTGTTGTTTGGTATGAGCTGTGCATTTACAGATAGCTACTTTCTGAGGTAACTGAATAGATTCTAAAAGATCTAAAATAAACTGTGCATGATTGATTGGTTTGCCAGTAGATGTTATCATTCCTCGATTTTTCCACTGTTGCGCAAAAACATGTACAGTAGAAAAAGCATACTGGCTGTCAGTAAAAATGTTCACACATTTACCCTTTGCTAAGGTACATGCCCGTGTCAAGGCAATCAATTCTGCTGCCTGTGCAGATAAACTATGTGGTAAAGATTTTGCTTCTATAATGTCTGTGTCAGAAACTACTGAATATCCTACTAGGTTCTGTCCTGCAGGACTCCTTTTGCACGAGCCATCCACATAGTATGTCACCTCGGCATCATCCAAGGGAACATCCATAAGATCTTTTCTAGGCAGTGTCCTTTGCTCAATCACCTGCAGGCAGCTGTGTGGTGTGCCATCTGCAGGGGTTGGGAGCAAGGTAGAGGGGTTCAAAGTTATACATCGTTCAACTGTCATATGAGGTTGGCTCAACAGTATAGTCATACAGGAAAGATGCCTAGCAGGGGAAAGATATGCTACCTTCTCTTGTAGTAAAATAATCGTGACTGCATGAGGCACACTCAATGTGAGAGGGTGGAACAACGCTACTGAGGCCGAAGCCTGTACTGCCATTGCAGCTGCAACTACTGCTTGTACACAGTGAGGTAAAGACCATGCCACTGGGTCCAGTTGTGATGAATAATAAGCAATAGGGCGTTGCTTGTCCCCATGCTGCTGTGTTAACACTGATGTCATATAACCTTGCTTACAATCTACAGTTTGGAAAAAACGTTTATGATAGTTTGGTAATCCCAAAACTAATGAGGACGCTATTAACTGTTTCAGTTTGCAGAAAGCATATTCTACTTCTGGTGTCCATTGTAACAAATCCTGTGCTGCCATAGGCTTTTTATAAATCAGGATAGTCAACGGTGCAGACTCCAAAGCATAGTTTGGAATCCAACTCTGACAAAAATTAGTTGTACCCAGGAAGGACATCATTTCCTTCTTGGTAGTGGGTTTTGGTGCTTGCAAAATCGCTATTTTTCTGTCCTCATCTAATGTCCTACCTTCCTTGGATATCACATATCCTAGGTATTTAACTTGTTTTTTCCAAAGCTGCAGTTTATTTTTGTTTACTTTGTCCTTCAGTGGCTAAAAATTGTAATAGTGCTATGGTATCTTCTTTACAATCTTGCTGGGTGGGGGACGCCAGCAGGATATCATCAACATAAAGCAAAATCTGACTACCCCTTGGTGGGGTAAATCCCGCCAAGTTGCTTGCCATTTCTTGTGAGAATATTGTTGGACTTTCACAATACCCCTGTGGTAGTCGCGTATATGCATACCTTTTCCCCTAAAATGTGAATGCAAACCAATGCTGACTGTCAGGGTGTATCGGTATTGAAAAGAACGCACTGCTGATATCTACCACAGAAATATATTTCTGTTGAGGTTTTAAATCATTCAACAGGGTGTGTGGGTCTGGGACCGTAGGTGCCCTTGGTATTAGTGCGTCATTTACAGCTTGTAAATCCTGGACCATACGCCACTCTCCATTCGCTTTCTTAACAGGAAATAAGGGTGTGTTACATGGTGAATCAGGATATTCCACCAGCACCCCTTCCTTAAGTAAAGTTGCTATAATAGGTTTGATTCCTACCTCTGCATCTTTTCTTAAGGGATACTGTCTCTTTTGTGGTCTAAATGCTGACTTTGGCGTAATAGTAACTGGTCCTGCTGTGCGAATAAGTCCTACATCTGATTTTCCTGTTGACCAGAGAGTTTCTGGTATATTCTGTAAGGCATTCTCTTCCTCCTTCAATAGGAGTGCTAATCAGCTGTCCTTGCTAGACTGCAAGTGTACAGCTGGGTGGGTCTGAGTTATCCAATTCAGCTTCTGCATTTGTATTCCCTGTTCTGACAGTTCTAACTCTGTCTGTTTTTCCCATCTCGTGACTTTTTCTCCTAAGTCTACCCATTTTACATTCTTTTCCTTAGTTAAGCTAACATGTGGTAATCAATTAGATTTATAGAGTGCAAAGAACTCCTGGGGCAATGAACAGCTGGCTACACTGTTCCCTTGTGTGTCCCAGTACAGGTTACGTAATATCAATCTGTTTGCACGATTTCTAAACAATTCTTGCTCATATTCCTTATCAGGTCCTGGTGTGTTACATTAATACAGAGTACAGTGCAACAAATGCTGTTTATCAGTGTCAAGGGAGGGGAATTTGCTGATGGCTACGTTCATCAACTCTTCGGTCACTGCCCCTGGACCAGTCGTAACCAAGTCCTGGCTGTACTAATAACACATTTCACCCTCCGATTGCACTGCAAAGGTATCAATTTGTTGCTGTGCTTCCATACCCTGCATAGTCGGAACTACTGCTATACCAAATAGCTGCATAAGGTCTCTGCACAAGAGGTTTACTGGGCATTTTGCAGATACAACAATTTTACTTTTCTGGGTCAATCCTGAAACAGGATCAATTATCACAATATTATGGGAGATGGGCTCCCGATACAGCTGTCCATTAGCTGCTTTCACTAATATGTAATTAGGTGACTCTGAATTCTCTGGTAGTTTGGAGGGATATACCAGGGTCCGTGATGCCCCTGAGTCACACAAGAATCTGACTTCCCTCACATCTACCAGGAGTGTAACTTCTGGTTTCATGTCTGCTAAATAGAGCTCTAAGCTCAATAAAGCCAAATGTAATATTTCATTTTCTTCACTATCTGTGACTTCTTGCACTTCCTCTATTTCTTCTGTCATTCTCTACTCCCTCTATCACATACTCATTTGTCCTTTCTCTGCTATCCCCTTCTAGTGATTCCTGACTATCATATAGTCAGTCCTCACCCTCCTTATCCTCCGTGGTTGCTTTCTTGTTTTTCTTGCAATCCCTTGCCAAGTGTCCCTTCTTACCGCATTTAAAACATTCACCCCTTCACCCCTTTTCTTTCGCCCTTCAAAGTCCTCTGATCCTTGATCAGATTGTTTGTTTCCCTGGGCATTTCTCTTGCCCTTTTTCCCGGACTGTACTACATATACTTCTGCTCCATCTTCTACCGAAAATACTTGGGCTTTCTTTTTTTTTTGCTATTAAAATGCCTTTCGGCATGCCTAGCATATTCAAGCACTGACTGTAACCTGCTTGTACGATGATCTACCATGTGTTTTGTAATAAAACTGCTTATGGGTGCGATACTGACTTTCAAAAATGTATTCTTTAACTGCTGCTCATATGGGGAATCGTGTGTCTGATCTTCAGGAACCTGCATTCCACAATGGTTATTAAAACATTCTAATAGTCTGGCATAATATCGGTCAATAGCTTCACCTTCCTGTTGGATGCATTGATTAATGCAAGTACAGTCTGCCCTAGGCTTCCATTTCTCAGAGATTCGGTCTGTAAGACCTTTCATTCTGTTGTCTAATTCTGCGCTGCTATGTGGGAGGGGCCTGAGCGCAATATCATGGGGATTCCAGTTGCCACTAATCATGTGCCAATCTGGTCCCACAATTTGTCTGACTACTTTTTCTACCTCTTCTCCATTTAAATTATAACTCAGCCTCATTCCTTGCAAATCTTCTAAGAACTTTCTAAAATTAACTTTTGGATGGGGAATTCCCTCAGTGGCTTTTCGGATGTCTTCCGGAGTCCAGGGTCTATACACTAGAATAGTTGGGTCCTGACCTTCTTGCCCTGTCTGAGGATTAGGCACTTCTATAAGTGGGCATATTTCTTCTTCTCTCATAAATCGTGAATTTCTACCCATTTGATATAACTCGATGTCCCCTCTTGAGTTTCCTGCCCGTGTTCGAGACCTGGTCTCGACGGGATCTCTAATAAATGGTTTCGCTTTTGTAGTGTCTCTACTTACAGTGACAGCAGGATATCGCAGGGGTGGACTAACTTCTTCACTTGCCTCATATTCTGGTAAGGGAGGAGGAGGGGCTGACGCTATTACTAAGGTATTGTCCTCCTTATCTAAAAACATTGCTTTTGAATTATTACTCTTTTGTTCCCTTCGGTTTACTTCCTCAATCCACCTGTGTGCCTGAGGAATTCCTAATTGACGTTGCTTTTTTACCCGACCTCTAGAATCGATTTTAAGCTGTTTGACAAGTTTGACAAGTGAAGATTTCTCTAGTTTACCATCAAATTCATACTTATGAACCCATTTTGAGTAGTATTTAATATTATCAGCACGCTGTGACTGCATGTATTTCGCGTCCTCGGTTAACGGCGGATTTCGGGACCTTTTTGTACAATTATTACCCATTTTGTCCTACCCTTTTAATCGTTATGTAACTCCTTATGTTTAACGTGGTACCACGGATGTTTTTATAGTCTCTTCAGAATGGCTGCCTACCTGCTCTGTTTCCCTGATCTATGACAAGACAGTAATCTTTCTGTCCCTGACTTATAAACAAAGTCTCAACAGAACAAATACAAATCTAGTCCGTGATCTAAAACAGAAAAAGAAGGTAGATTCACCTTACCTGAGCCTTCGTGATTGATCACCTGGTTCGAGTAAACCCATCCTTCAGTCGCAGATCAGAAAGTGGCTGGCCTCTTTTGTACGACAATTCAGTCGGAGGGCTTTTCAAATGAGAAGAACTGATGTGGTTTCTTCCCCATACGGTTTCAAGCCACCTGGCCTGTCTGATCCGAGGCGAAGTGAGGGTTTCCGGTCTGAAGGACCAATCTGTCAAAGGAAAAAACTTCAAAGACCAATACATGTAAGGTTCAGTTAAGGCACTTTTAATTTACTTGCCGCAAGGAGACAAAAACATGCAAATACAAGGATTTGTCTAACTACTAACAGGAAGTATGTTCATTCTTATACTATTTTACAAGACATGGCCTTCTAAGCTGACGTAATCAAACACAACTTTCAGTATTGTCCTACAGCAGATGTTACTCAGATTTTCTGCTGAAATGACTAGATTTGTGAGAAACTTTTGAGAAAAACAACCTGGCCTTGGTGACCATTAATCCGTTTACAAGCGTCTATTGTACAGTGTTACATTTCAAGGTACTTTTCTAATTCAGATACAAGTAAATGCTGATTTCAGTTCATATTTTCAAGCAGGCTTTGTACTAATTATCTGTAACTTCTACAGCTGTGTATTTTCTCATAGCACAGCGGAACTTCTTGTCTAAGTTTCATACAAGTAGTATTGTTCTAGTCATTATTTTCCTAACGCAAGCAGAAATCACCTGCTTCTCAGTAAATTTCCAAGGCACAAGCAAGATTTTAACTAACAATACAAAGTCAGAAAGCAACTGCAGTTTGTACAGATTTATGCAGTATGAAATAGAATAAATGTGTTAACCCTTTTCAAGCTCTAAATGCACTAAGCATATTGCTAATACACACATTAATACATATTTTTCTAACAGTGTATTTGATGACATTTCATGAGGGAAGATGGAGGGGGAGAGAGGGGTAAAGTTGGAGCTGAATTTATCAGCCGGGAGTTTGCTATTTTTTCTGGCTCAGTATAGGTGTCTCCATTTACAATTTGCATTGCCTTTGTGGTTGTGGACATGGTTAAGAATGCACTGTGGTTGTCCTTGGCCTGGGAGACCAAACTTACTTGATATTTGGCTTTGGTAGACTTTATTTGTCCTCTGAATTGTTTGTTTAGTTTGATGAGAGTGCTTTAATCCTGCTGGGTGTGGCACCTCCTAATTTTTGCCATGATTTTCTTCCTCCTGCTATACATCTAGATGATTCTGTAATTCCACAAGGGTGGCTTGTTTTTTGAGTTAGTTCTGTACTTCTTCCTGGTGGGTACAGCTGCCTCAATGCAGCTATTAACATGCTTGCAAGGGGTTTCTATGAACAGTTCTGCATCAGCAGCAGTGTTCTCAGGGTTTATGGGGGCTTGCAATTTTGCCAAGTTCTCACTTAAGAGCAATAGGTTAGCCTTAGAATAGTTCCTGAATATTCCAGGCTTTATTTTTACTTCAAAGGAGACCATTTTGTGGTCTGACCTTACCAGGAAAGGCATTACAGTAGGGGGTGTGCAGCACTCTCCCATATTAGTGAGGGCCAGATGCAGTATGGTTGTACCCCTGCTTACTGTATTGACTATCTGGTCCAGGGAGTTTGTGTTTACAAACTCCAGGAATCTCTGTGCATGTACATTTGGTATTGCATAGGATAGATACCCCATTTAATAGTGGGGTAATTAAAGTCACCAATGAATATGGTATTGAGTTGCATGGTCAGTGTTTCTAATAAGTTTAAATACATGTTATGGATTTCCTCAGTCATACAGGGCGACCTATAGCTTGCAAGGAAGTGGTATTGGATTTTGCCTATGGTGATTTGAACATGGAACAACTCAAGTGCATTGTCCTGTTTGACCAGCCTTGAAGTATATTTATCTTTGATGTAAACAGAGACACTTTCACCTTTAGTTCCTGCCTGTGTTTATGGCATTATAACCTAGCACTGTTGATGTGCTCTCTGTGGCTTTAAACCATGTCTCAGTGACTGCGCAGGCATCAGCATTCTCTAGGGTAAAGAGAGCTTCTAGGTAGTGGAATTTTTTGTTTAGATGCCTAGTATTGAGCAGCAGTACCTTTAGATGTTCTTGGTTTTGATTTACTATGTCAGAAGCACTTTCATTTCTGACAAAAAAGGCACTATGGGGAAGACAATGTTTTAGTTAATATTAGAAAGCCTAGAGGGGAGAGATCCATACCATCCCTGGCAAAGCAGGGTGGTCTGTTGACCATCTCCTTCCATGCTGACTAATATTGCACACCCTTAGAATGACACCCGAAACTAAGCCAGTTATTAAAGTCAATCATTGTTGTATTGTGGCATCATCCTTGGAGAAGGTAAAATGCTGCTCAATGCTAGGCTCATACCAGCTTGAGACACATATTACAAGAGATCCATGATGTCTCTCTTCATATAGTCTAGGGAGGTATGTCTCAGATCATTTACTCCCACATGGACTATGACAAAGTCATATTGGTAACTGTGGTCCAGTGACCTGAGTGCCTGCGTAATGTGGTGGGTCCTAGCCCCTGATAAGCAACTAACTGTGACTTTCTCCTTACTCAGCATGGTATGAGAGACATCACTGTGTCTCATGATGGAGTCTGCAATGACTAGAATGTTGGATTGTGTGGTGGCTTGCCTTATGGGCTTAGAGGAAGAGGCTCCATGTGTTGATGTGGGTGTGGTTTTGAAAGTGCATTTGGGACTGCTGAGGGTATTTGTTATGTGTACTTCATATAGGAGGTCTTTGTGGTTTAAGAAGGTTACATTTAAGTGCCTCAGCATTATGTGGGTCGAATATGTCTGCTCTGAATTGTGTGTGATAGGTGCAGTGTGTATACTACTGGCAACCTTATTGACATTAGGAATACTTTTATGTGAGAGTTTGGTCTCCAGTGACATTGTATAACTACATCTCTCACATACCATATCAGTTTGAGAATAAACTGGTTGTTTGTAAATATGAGGCAATTTCTACATGCCATATCCCCCAAGCCATTAACGGAGAAAGTAGTAAAGTTTTTTTTTAATTGATTAGACAGTTGGAGTGAGAATATCCATCACTGTCAGGGCTTATCACTGCAAACTAGTAGTCCTGTGTGCAACTAGGTATTGGAGACATTTCAGTTAGGAGAAATGTCACGCAAGGTGTCCGAGTCTATACAGAGCACTGCCAAACACTTGAGGGGAAACTAATATCAGACATTGAAAATTTAAGGATGACGTATTTAGGCAGATATTAACAAATCAAGCAGTACTTACTGAAAACAAAGAATTAGCTTGTCAAGAATGATGAAAAGAGGGGAGTCCCACTGCCTGGCTACTACTAATGCTGGTCTCAGCACAGCTTCACTCTGTTGGGATACAATACTCCTTTGCTTCTTCTCTCACCAGAAGCAAAATGTTAGCACCAATCCCAAGAAGAGAAGCAGGCCACAGCCTGTTTGGTAAAACACAGTCTTATCTCAGATGATGCAAGGGTCTGTAGGCTTGTAGCCTTTTCCTGGTAGATGCCTTGTATGGCAACCAGACCAATCAGGAACGTTAAGCACAGACACTCACTCTCCAACCAGAAACCATCAGGAATCCATGAACTCTGCTCCTACTCTCACCGGGACCAGAATATAAGCAGAGATTCCAAGATGTCACCTATAAAGCAGTTATTAGGCTTTATGGTGATCAGCAGTCTCCAGGAAATAATGTCCCTGCACTCCTTCTCTCACCAGGAGAAAACAGAAGCACTAATCCCAATATGACTAGTGGGAGAGAGAATGTGGGTTCTCCAATAACTGGTGGTCTTGCAATAGATTTTTAAATGTAAAATGAAAAAATGGTTTATCCTAAAAACTGCAGTGTACACTAAGCAGTTAGCTGTGAAACTGGATAACTTATGTTTTAGTTAAGTGGAGAGCCACTATATTTAAAAGAGCAAGATAGATTGAAAGGGGTGGGCACTTTTGTATTCTGGTACTATGAACTACAGTGGGGTGGCCAGTAAATTTAAATAGCTGAAGGGGAGTGATTTCACAAAATGATAATTTTGTCCTTACTCACACCAGCCAGTGAAAGGAGAGAGGGAAGGAGATATATGATCAAATGAACATAAGGGATAGACGACTAGAAAGACAGTGGCATTTGAGAACACAACAGTAACAGGGTGGAAGGGTGGGAAAAATTCTGTCTGACTCACAACAGACACAGCTGTGGTCTCTTTTCAAGTTTTAATATGCAATTAAAAGCAGAATACAAGTAAAACACAGTGTAAAGAAAACAAATCACAGTATACAAAATGAAAAAAAAAGGCAATAAAGTAATACAAAGTACAATAAATCAAAAGCAAATTAACCTTTCTCTCACAGCAAGTAGTGGCAGATTCTGGGTAAGCTTTTCCAGTAAAGCTTTGAAATGTTTTATTTTCCCCCTTAAATAGAAGGTTTAGTTCGAAGTTCCACCCCCTCAGTTGAAAGATGGTTAACCTTAACTGACCTGTTCTAACTTCTATGTCATTCCTTAACTGACCTGTTCTAATTTCTGCCTGACTCACAAGAGATACAGCTGTGGTCGCTTTTCAAATTTTAATATGCAATTAAAAGGAGAACACAAGTAAAACACAGTGTAAAGAAAATACATCACAGTATACAAAATAGAAAAAGGCAAAGTAATAAAAAGTACAGGAAATCAAAAACAAACCCCTCACAGCAAGGTGTGGCAGAGTCTGGGTGAGCTTTTCCAGTAAAGTGCTAGTTGTGTGGGCTGCATTCTCCTATTCAAGCTGATGGTGCTTGACAGGCAGACCACACACATACACATTTTGTCACAATGTAACTTAACTACAGTAATTCATTTTGCAGTATTCCAGGTCATAATTAAACACATTAAATGTGAGAAAATCACTTAAGCAGAAAAAGATGCAAAAACATATTTCTCTCTCTCTCAATATATATATATATATATATATATATATATATATATATATATATATATATATATATATATATATACACACACACACACACACACACACATACATTATATGCATATTTGGGGTGTGGGCTTGCCCCTACATTGGGAGGTGAAAAAAAGTTGTTTAAATAAGAAGAATGATGATAGAAAATTTGGAAGAGCGAATCTCTCTCTCTCTCTCTCTCTTTTTTTTTTTGGCCTGTCAGCACTCAGCACTTCAAGTTCTGACATTTCAACAATGGGATCATAATACAGATTCTGCAAGATCAAATGAATACCTAGAAAATGGCTCCAGGAGGTAGAATTTCCATGTGGTCTGCTTAACACAAAAACTAGAGAAGATGGATCTAGTGGCATTTATTGAGATGTGTATTAAAGAAATGATAAGAGATGCTCCTTTTGTGAACAATCAAGCACTTAGAGTAGGGGTCCCTAGCTCTATATCTACCAAACCACACATCATCTGATAAATTGCCATAGTTATTATACCAGAGGATGGAATACCAAATAAGCAGCTGTCTGGAAAGGACTGGAAATGGCTGCTATAAAAGTTCACATATGTGAAGACTTTTTCCTCTTTTGTTTACCAGAAGTGGACACAGCTCTTCCCAGCTATGCCAATTAGAAGATGGGAAGCAGCTGTTCTGCTGGTGTTAACTCCCATGGTTACTGCCTCATTAACCACAAACCAACATGTAATACTACAAAAATAAAAATCGTTCAAATACCTTGGCTTTTGGCTACACCATTCAACAATATTCAATATCCATATAGAAAATTTGAGAGCAAAAGTTAACTGCCTTCTCTGGTTGGCTAGGAAAATGTCACTCTACCTAGCCAGACTAGCAAGGAGAACAACAGTCAAAGGATTTCTTCTGGTCCATCTTGAATATGGACCATACACAAAATAACCATATCCTCCAAGAAACCTCTCCTACACTACAGACCATCAAATAGAAAATCTTTCACTTCAGCATTCACTCACCCTCTAATGAGCACCACTGCCTCACTCTCCAAGAAGTCAAATGGCTCTCATTGCAGTGCACAGAGCAGACCTGCCACTTCTGTCTCATCTTCGAACTTCTCTAATCTAACTCATCCCTACTGCTAGCTGCCAAACGTTATACTGAACATATGCACACTACAAACATGGATGCTTTTCCCAGGACCCCCCCCCGACTCCAATCCCCACAAATCAGGCTTCACTGTTTAGACCACTCTTTTCCACCTTTGCCTCTACAATATGTGAATTGTGGTCAAAATCTTTTATTAGTATGGCTGTGTTCTTTAGTGTCCACGAATACTTACTGATAGTGGGGGTGGCGGGGTGGGCATAGATGGACTCACTCAGGTGTCCTTTGGCAAAAAGGAGGAAGTAGCATCACAATCTCTGAAAAAAGAGCCATGTTCTAGGAACAGAAGGGAAAGGTATAGAAAGGGGAACATTGCAAAGGAGACATGTTTTGTAGTTGGGAGGCATACACTAAATGGGTGAGGAAAGAGCGACAGGGATAGCAATTAGAAGGAAGTAGGATGGAAATTTTAAAATATAAGGGGGAAGGAGGTGAGTGGGGTGGAAAGGTATGTTTGGGAATATCAGGTAATTGTGGAACCTCATGACAAAATGAGGATGAAGAAATTTTAAGGGATTGTTTGGTAGTGACAGAAAACTGTATGAGAGAAAGTAGCAGGGTAAGGTTTTAAGGGAACTGGTTTTTGATCTGGAAATTGGTTGAGGGGGCAGCTGAATTTTTCAAGGACAGAAGGCACTGAGGAGGTGAGGTGAGATGAAAATTCTTGGCCTTGAAGTCTGGTAGGAGAAATAGGAAAAAAGGAGCTAGAATATATTTTCAAAAGGTCAGTAAGGAAGCCGGTCAGATATACGGATTGTAAATGAAAGGATGGATGGGAAGGTTGTGCTGGTGGTCATACTGAATGAAATTTGTCAGATCATGCTAATATGGTGCTAAAATGTACTGAGGTAGAGATGAAACCCTGGAAACTGAAAGGAAGTGGCTAGACTTTTTGGTCTAAAAGAGATGGTAGGACATGCTGGGAAAGGGAAGAAAAATGAATCTGAGAATTTTGAGGTACTGGAGTGGAATGATATAAAGACAGCTTTGCAATAAATGATAATGGTGTACATAAAGAGTAGGAGCTCAGAAGGGTAGAATATGATAACTGAGGAGTAGAAGGAGCTGAAATAGCTTCAACAGCTAGAAAAACGAATGGATGGATGAGAATGACACATGAGAGGATGAGTACCAGACAGACTGAACTATGTAGAATGGGACCAAATGGTTGTTGAAAGGAGCAGTGGAGATGTCAACTTTTGCTTTGATATTTAAAGGAACAATGGGGAAAAAGTGGGTAACAAGACAAAAGATGAAAAGGAGAACAAGGCAGTGGCTAGCATCCAAAAACTGGAAGGATTAAATGACTTTTAGTGCAAATTGGATAAGAAATAGAGATGCATTTTAAATGTGATGGGCAGAGTCTGGCACGGTAAGAATGGCTTCTGTTGGCCCAAAAGTAAGAGTATTGATCAATGCGGGAGCTACTGAGGGGCTGCACAGGCTTAGAAAGCAAGGAAACCCATTGCCTCCTTGTTCATTTTTGATACTGATGAAGAAACTCCTAGGTACTCAGAATTAGACAGCTGTTTGAAAAGATGATTGGAAAAGGAGAGGAAGAGGAATTTGAATACATTTATAGTCGAATTCATGACATTTGGAAGATGAAGGTATTCAAGTGATGTTACTGGGCATGCTCAAGATTTTTGGTCTGTATGGGGAGGAGTCAGGTCTGTAATTTCATCACAAGAAAACTCCTATCATGATTTGCATTGGAAAATAGATGGAGAGAAATATCTATAAAGAAGATTTAGGAAAGAAACTGAACTGAATTAAAGAGCAAGGTGGCTAGTGTGCTAGATAAATAGATAGGGAAAGTCATCACTTTGGGAGGAAGAATAAAAATAGAGTATTTATTGTACCCGTATTTCTTTAGCTAAGAATGCATAGTAGTACATACCATCAGGAACAGACAGTAGTGCAGACAATGTGTGATCTGTTTGTTTTGAAGGGCTAGAGAAAGAGGCATTGGTGTTAGGTTTGTGAGAGTTAACGTATACGAGACTGGAGAATGCCTGATCTTAAACTTTATACAGCAGAAATAAGTACGAAACACAGACTGTGTGGGATAAAGGATAGTGAACTAATGTAGGTAGAGTGAGAAGACAAGGGGAAATAGGTGCTTGGCTGTAGTGAAGAAGTTGGAGAGTAATACTAACAATGAAATTATTAAAAGTTATGCAGTAAGATGGAGGATGGCTTATCACTTAAACATAAAACGCAAAACAGATGGAAGCGTAATAGAACTTTAGGGAAAGAATAGAAGGGTAGGCTAAAAGTGCACTGAAGTTCAAGGGGGGGCATGAGAGTTACAGTGGGAGAGAAGAGATATTTACACTTTTAATTTATTGAAAATTGTGGCTTGGAAGTAAATGTGTAGCTGGCTAATTTTGTGCCCACTGTCATCCCTTGATTTGGCACACCTCCAAAAAAAAAACAACAACTTCTGCTTAGCTGTTTCTCAAACCCCGGCATTTTGGTCAACTGTCCTTTGAATTCCACGTCAGTACAGTATTCTGACATCTCAACCTAGTTCTCCTGTTCAACCCTCATCTTCACAACAGGCATCCAAAGTCAGAGTCTTCATTTTCCTCTTATTTCCAACAAGTTTCTGCCTCTCTGACAGGAGCACTAGTATTTGAAACACCTGTAACTGTCTGTACATGCTCACATGACAAGGTAGGGCAAGAACCTGCTGTCTCTAGAGAGGATCTTTTGGCACCACTTAGAGAAATATTGGGGGCCAATAATAGACAGCTTGTTTAGTGCCCTTGGACCCCGGCTGATTTACATACTATATCAAAAAGTTTTCTAATCATTACATGAGATCCGTTGAGGTTTAAGGAGGAATTGAAAACTATAATAGAATGTTACAATCTTACTTTAACAGATTTGAACCAGCTGCTTTGGGTAGTCACTTCAGATGAAATAAGAAAACAGTTACTTGAAAAGGCTAGAATAACAAATTTTACTGTCACAGGGAATGCACTTATAAACAAAAGACAGATTGGAGTAAGATACATGTATGTAAGCAAAATAAGGGTAAATCCCACGCAGATTATTTGAGTAATCTTAAAGCACTGTTTGCTAGACATTCAAGAGTACCAGATCCAGAAGAACAAGTTAAGACAAATGTTGCAGGTGTTGCAAGCCCATGTACAAAATCAAATAAAGCAAGTGCTTGTAGACTGGCATGGAAAGGACTTGGAATCCTTATCAAGTGCTGCAAATTACTGTACTGAGTATAAGGAAAAATATAGAAAGGACACAGAGGATAAGTACTGAGTATAAGGAAAAATATAGAAAGGACACCGCGGATAAGTACCGAGTATAAGGAAAAATATAGAAAGGACACCGCAGACAAGTACCGAGTATAAGGAAAAATATAGAAAGGACACCGTGGATAAGTACTGAGTATAAGGAAAAATATAGAAAGGACACCGCAGACAAGTACTGAGTATAAGGAAAAATATAGAAAGGACACCGTGGATAAGTACCGAGTATAAGGAAAAATATAGAAAGGACACTGCAGACAAGTACTGAGTATAAGGAAAAATATAGAAAGGACACCGTGGATAAGTACCGAGTATAAGGAAAAATATAGGAAGGACACCGGGGATAAGTACCGAGTATAAGGAAAACTATAGAAAGGACACCGCGGATAAGTACCGAGTATAAGGAAAAATATAGAAAGGACACCGCGGATAAGTACCGAGTATAAGGAAAAATATAGAAAGGACACCGCGGATAAGTACCGAGTATAAGGAAAAATATAGAAAGGACAGCGTGGATAAGTACCGAGTATAAGGAAAAATATAGAAAGGACACCGCGGATAAGTACCGAGTATAAGGAAAAATATAGAAAGGACACCGCAGATAAGTACTGAGTATAAGGAAAAATATAGAAAGGACACCGCAGACAAGTACTGAGTATAAGGAAAAATATAGAAAGGACAGCGTGGATAAGTACTGAGTATAAGGAAAAATATAGAAAGGACACCGCGGATAAGTACTGAGTATAAGGAAAAATATAGAAAGGACACCGCGGACAAGTACTGAGTATAAGGAAAAATATAGAAAGGACACCGCGGATAAGTACCGAGTATAAGGAAAAATATAGAAAGGACACCGCAGACAAGTACTGAGTATAAGGAAAAATATAGAAAGGACACCGCAGACAAGTACTGAGTATAAGGAAAAATATAGAAAGGACACCGCGGATAAGTACTGAGTATAAGGAAAAATATAGAAAGGACACCGCGGATAAGTACCGAGTATAAGGAAAAATATAGAAAGGACACAGAGGATAAGTACTGAGTATAAGGAAAAATATAGAAAGGACACAGAGGATAAGTACCGAGTATAAGGAAAAATATAGAAAGGACAGCGTGGATAAGTACTGAGTATAAGGAAAAATATAGAAAGGACACCGCAGACAAGTACTGAGTATAAGGAAAAATATAGAAAGGACACCGCAGACAAGTACTGAGTATAAGGAAATATATAGAAAGGACACCATGGATAAGTACTGAGTATAAGGAAAAATATAGAAAGGACACCGCGGATAAGTACCGAGTATAAGGAAAAATATAGAAAGGACAGCGTGGATAAGTACCGAGTATAAGGAAAAATATAGAAAGGACACCGCAGACAAGTACTGAGTATAAGGAAAAATATAGAAAGGACACCGCAGACAAGTACCGAGTATAAGGAAAAATATAGAAAGGACACATGGATAAGTACTGAGTATAAGGAAAAATATAGAAAGGACACCGCTGATAAGTACCGAGTATAAGGAAAAATATAGAAAGGACACCATGGATAAGTACCGAGTATAAGGAAAAATATAGAAAGGACACCGCAGACAAGTACTGAGTATAAGGAAAAATATAGAAAGGACACCGCGGATAAGTACCGAGTATAAGGAAAAATATAGAAAGGACACCGCGGATAAGTACCGAGTATAAGGAAAAATATAGAAAGGACACCGCAGACAAGTACTGAGTATAAGGAAAAATATAGAAAGGACACCGCGGATAAGTACTGAGTATAAGGAAAAATATAGAAAGGACACAGAGGATAAGTACCGAGTATAAGGAAAAATATAGAAAGGACAGCGTGGATAAGTACTGAGTATAAGGAAAAATATAGAAAGGACACAGAGGATAAGTACTGAGTATAAGGAAAAATATAGAAAGGACACCGCAGACAAGTACTGAGTATAAGGAAAAATATAGAAAGGACACCGCGGATAAGTACCGAGTATAAGGAAAAATATAGAAAGGACACCGCAGACAAGTACTGAGTATAAGGAAAAATATAGAAAGGACACCGCGGATAAGTACTGAGTATAAGGAAAAATATAGAAAGGACACCGCGGATAAGTACCGAGTATAAGGAAAAATATAGAAAGGACACCGAGGATAAGTACTGAGTATAAGGAAAAATATAGAAAGGACACCGCGGATAAGTACCGAGTATAAGGAAAAATATAGAAAGGACACCGAGGATAAGTACTGAGTATAAGGAAAAATATAGAAAGGACACCGCGGATAAGTACCGAGTATAAGGAAAAATATAGAAAGGACAGCGTGGATAAGTACTGAGTATAAGGAAAAATATAGAAAGGACACCGCAGACAAGTACTGAGTATAAGGAAAAATATAGAAAGGACACCGCAGACAAGTACCGAGTATAAGGAAAAATATAGAAAGGACACCGCGGATAAGTACCGAGTATAAGGAAAAATATAGAAAGGACACCGCGGATAAGTACCGAGTATAAGGAAAAATATAGAAAGGACACCGCGGATAAGTACCGAGTATAAGGAAAAATATAGAAAGGACACCGCAGACAAGTACTGAGTATAAGGAAAAATATAGAAAGGACACCGCAGACAAGTACCGAGTATAAGGAAAAATATAGAAAGGACACCGCGGATAAGTACTGAGTATAAGGAAAAATATAGAAAGGACACAGAGGATAAGTACCGAGTATAAGGAAAAATATAGAAAGGACACAGAGGATAAGTACCGAGTATAAGGAAAAATATAGAAAGGACACCGCGGATAAGTACTGAGTATAAGGAAAAATATAGAAAGGACACAGAGGATAAGTACCGAGTATAAGGAAAAATATAGAAAGGACAGCATGGATAAGTACTGAGTATAAGGAAAAATATAGAAAGGACACCGCAGACAAGTACTGAGTATAAGGAAAAATATAGAAAGGACACAGAGGATAAGTACTGAGTATAAGGAAAAATATAGAAAGGACACAGAGGATAAGTACTGAGTATAAGGAAAAATATAGAAAGGACACCGTGGATAAGTACTGAGTATAAGGAAAAATATAGAAAGGACACAGAGGATAAGTACTGAGTATAAGGAAAAATATAGAAAGGACACCGCAGACAAGTACTGAGTATAAGGAAAAATATAGAAAGGACACAGAGGATAAGTACTGAGTATAAGGAAAAATATAGAAAGGACACAGAGGATAAGTACCGAGTATAAGGAAAAATATAGAAAGGACACCGCGGATAAGTACCGAGTATAAGGAAAAATATAGAAAGGACAGCGTGGATAAGTACTGAGTATAAGGAAAAATATAGAAAGGACACCGTGGATAAGTACTGAGTATAAGGAAAAATACAGAAAGGACACTGCGGATAAGTACTGAGTATAAGGAAAAATATAGAAAGGACACCGCGGATAAGTACTGAGTATAAGGAAAAATATAGAAAGGACACCGAGGATAAGTACTGAGTATAAGGAAAAACATAGAAAGGACACTGCGGATAATTACTGAGTATAAGGAAAAATATAGAAAGAACACCGAGGATAAGTACTGAGTATAAGGAAAAATATAGAAAGGACACTGCAGATAAGTACTGAGTATAAGGAAAAATATAGAAAGGACACCACGGATAAGCTGTTAACTTTGCAAATAAGGCAGTTAGAAGTCCTGATGGGATGAGGCAGGGAGAGTGGAGTTGCTAGAGGATTTATTAAAAGTGCTGGTTGAGGGGAACAAGGTATAGCTGCTTGGCAACAATGAGCTGGCAGTACCCCTCCTATCTCATCTGATGGATCTTGCTTCAATTGTGGTGAAGCAAGACATTGGAGAGGCGAATGCCCACACAAACAAGTGCAGAGTCTCCAAGATACCTGAACTGAATGGCAGGTGAATTATAGCAATACTACATTTCCTCTTGGAAAGTTTGGATGGAGTCAGGAATCACTGTTCTAACTATGCCAGGGTAATGGAACAAAAATAAATCTTGATCCTCTGCTGCCAGTAGACCAGCAAGGACCCTGTGTTAAGGTAGAAATAAATTAAAAGGAAATTCCTTTACTGGTGGACACTGGAGCCACTAGGTCTGTAGTACAAGTTACTTCAGATGGTCAGATACCAGTATCAAAACATAAAGTAAAAACAGTTGGGTAATGTATGCTCTGTTACTTATCCTGTTTCAGAGCCTATTCCCATTTCTTTGACCTACTGAGAAAAGTTATTCTTTCTTTCTTACTACTGCACCACTGAACATGCTGGGAAGAGACCTGCTATGCAAACTGGGCTGCACTATTTACTGTACACCAGAAGGGGTGTATTTGGATGTTCCAACAGAATCAAAGGGGCAAGTGTTAGCAGTCTTAGCACAAGCTGAGGAACAGCCTGTTGAAGATGTACAAATGGCAAAAGGGCTGTTGCAGCAGGTACCTGCTACGTTATGGGCTGAACATGCTAATGAAGTAAGTATATTAAAATCCGCAGGTTAAGTGCAAGATTGTATGTGAGACTAATTATCTACTTTCTCCTAGAGGTGATTTACAGGACTGTCCTTTATCTAATGCTAGACCAGATCTATTTCTGGACAGTTCCTGTGAGAGACGTTGAAATGGAAGTTTGGTCACAGTAATATCCATCTGCACCAGTAATGAGGTTTTACTCCAACAAAGACTAGACTAGATTGTATTATGACCTGGTAGCTGAGTTAGTGACTCTACAAAGAGCTTGTGAGTTAGCAAAAGGAACATTTGTTAATATCCATACAGTCACTATGACTTTGGTCAACTTTGGAAACAGAGTGGGTTCTCAACCTCAGCAGGGACTCAGATTAAAACTTTTCTATGTCAATGCTCTTGTTACCTAAAGAATTAGTGGTAGTTAAATTTAGTGCCCATCAAAAGAATATAGATACTATTTCAAAGAGAGAGAATTTGGCAGATCAAGCTGCTAAGCAGGTTGTAGAAGGACGTTTTGCAAAACTACATGTGATGATATTAAATAAATCTAAAATTAATGAAGTGCTTGATTTTAAAGAAATATCAGCTTTCCAAGCCGAAGCATTACAGGGAGAAGTTCAGATGTGGCTTAAGGATGGATGCAGAAAATCCACTGAGGGACTATGGTGACATCTAGACCACCAACTGGTGGTGCCTGCTTCCTTACCTGGTACGGGCATATCATTTACCACCCCATGCAGGTAGGACAGCATTATTTAACAAAATTACCCATACTTGGTATGCCCCTCATGTCTCCTCTTTGATTCTTCAGTATGTCAATAATTGTGCAGCATGTTTAGAACACAGTGTTAACAAAAATGCAGATATTAAAGCTGCATCTTTACCATGTG